>NW_022589736.1:13283576-13741844 GCF_004348235.1 Phoca vitulina
AGAAAGAAAGAAAGAAAGAAAGAAAGAAAGAAAGAAAGAAAGAAAGAAAAAGAGGGAAAAGGAAATCTGTAAAGCCACTGGCTCAGCTATGCCAGGAGACATGAAAACCTTGCATGAAATACCTTTTATCTCATACTGAAAATGCAGCATTTATGTGGGTGCAGAATTGCTATAAGAAAGGCACACCTATAGAGAGCCTAATATGATTGGAAAAAAAGCAAAGTCATTATGCGGTAACTTAAAGCAAAAAGAGGATGAAGGATCTAAAGTCAGATGATTTAATGCCAGCAAAGGATGGTTTGATAATTTTAGAAAAAGGTTTGGCTTAATAAATGTCAAGATAACAGGAGAAGCAGTTTCTGCCCTCCAAGAGGCAGCAGACAAGTTTCCAGATACCCTTAAGAAAAATCACTGAGGAGATAGGATATCTGCCTGAACATGTTTCTAATGCAGGGTTTTTTCCTGGGGAGAAAAAAAAAAGAATGCCACAAAGGACATTTATTAGTAAGCAAGAGAAAGTATCAGGGTTTAAGGCAGGAAGGGACAGGCTAACTCTACTGTTTTTTTGTTTTGTTTTGTTTTGTCTTATTTATTTGAGAGAGACAGAGATAGTGAGAGACAGCACAAGTGGGGAGGAGAGGGAGAAGCAGGCTCCCCGCAGAGCAAGGAGACTGATGCGGGACTCGATCCCAGGACCCCAGGATCATGACCTGAGCCGAAGGCAGACGCTTAACCGACTGAGCCACCCAGGCGCCCCAGGCTAACTCTACTGTTTTGTGCAAATGGAGTCAGGTTTATGATCAGAGTGTCCCTATCTATAAAGCCTAGCCTTGAAGGGAAAAGATAAACACCAGCTGTCAGTCTTTGGGTTGTACAACGGGACAACGAGAACCCTTTTCCTGGATCGGTTCCACCAATGGTTTGTCTCTGAAGTGAGGAAGTACCTTGCCAGTAAAAGACTGCCTTTTGAAGTTCTTTTGATCTTGGACAATGTCCCTGGCCACCCAGAACCCCATGAGTTCAACACCAAAGTTGTCAAAGTGATCTACTTGCCCCCAAACACAACATCTCTAATTCAGCCTCTAGACTGGGGGTCATAAGGACCTTGAAGGCTCATTACATGGGACTCTAAAGAAAGGATTGTTATCGCCATGGAAGAGAGAGACAGAGAGAAGAACATTATGAAAGTCTGGAAATAATTACACTATTGAAGATGCCATTGTGAGTCCAGATGTCGTACACAACTTCACAGGATTTACAACAGAGCCAATCAAGGAAACCACGAAAGAGATTGTGGATATGGCAAAAAAAGATGGGGGCAGGGGGTGAAGGGTTTCAAGATATGGAACTTAGAGGAATTCAAGAGCTAACAGATACCACATCAGAGGAATTAAGAGATGACCTGATGGAGATGAATGCTTCCGAACCAGTGCTGGACAATGAGGAAGGAGACATAGAAGCAGCAGAGCCAGAAAACAAACTGAAATCAGATAATTTGGCAGAAGGGGTCCAATTATTCAAAACTGCTTTTGACTTCTTTTACAACATAGACCCTTCTATGATACAGGCACTGAAACTAAAGTAAATGGTGGAAGAAGGGTTGATACAGGAGAGAAACAGTTTTAGAAAAACGAAAAAGCCAAAAAAAGCCAGGCAGAAATTATGATGTATTTCCAAACAGTTTCACCAATTGTGCCTGCTTCCCTTGCCTCCCCCTCCCCCTCCGCTGCTACACCTGACACAGGAAGACCAACCCCTGCTTTCTCTTCCTCCTCAGCCTACTCAATGTGAAGACAACGGGTATGAAGACCTCTATGATGATCCACTTCTACTTCATAAACAGTAAATAATCATCATGCCATACAGTTAATAAACTAATCTGTTGTGTATGTGTGTTCATGTGAACATCTAGTAACTATAGGCAAGAACTGCATGAGATGCTTTGTGTCACCATCATCACTTAAGTATTCATCATGTAGAACATCGTTGCAAGACTCATGGAAGTGGATAGCCTATCCTTAGATAAGCATAAGGTGGGTGATGTTTAATATGAAATTAATAATGTGTGAGTTTCCTTACTGTTTATAACTTTGCTTTCAAAGAATTACATTACCATACAGTATACTTGGAAGAACTGCATATCAGCCTAGCATCACAGGTAGGGGCTTTTTCTTCAAAAACCTAACAATGTTTCTTATATTATGAATATGACCGTAACACTGTGTGCCATAAAAATTTTATATGATTTATTCATTAGCATACAGGGTAGGCTCCCATGAAGCAATCATATTGATTACACAAGGCTACCATAAAGCAATCTTACTGCTGCTTTCTTATTATCAATGCATGAATCATTATACCTGATATGCATTTCTTTTTCACATTATCTTTCCATTTTTGATGTCTAGTGTTAGTAAGACGTATGACAGCTACAATGTTTTGTATCATATTAAGACAATACTGATGTAGGTACTGACAGATGATTCATCTTGTAAACAGATGATGTACAGTTATAGTATCAATACAGAACAGTACTGTAAGTGTATTTTCCTTATAATTTTCTTAGTAACATTTTCTTTTCTCTAGCTTACTTTACTGTAAGAATACAGTATATAATATATATAACACACAAAATATGTGTTAATAGACAGTTTATGTTATCAGTAAGGCTTCCTTCCGGTCAACAGTAGGCTGTTAGCAGTCAAGTTTTGGGCAGTCTAAAGTTATATGTGGATTTTCAACTGTGTTGGGGTTGGCACCCCTAACCCCCATACTGTTCAAGGGTCAACTATTTCAATTAACATTGACCAACTTAACAACTATAACCATAATGTACAGAATGTTACAGGTATAATAATAGGCAAAAGTAAAATGCTAAAACAACACAAAGGAATGATTAATTCTGACCTAAAAGGGTGAGGGGAGAAAGTTAGGGAATGCTTTCTGGAAGGGTGGCATTTGAGCCTCGTAGGCTGACCTGGTAAGGGATGTAATTGTTGGAGGAGGGAAAGAACCCCCCATCCTAATGGAGCAGCATGTCTGAGAAACAGCAAGCATTTTGCTGAGCCGGCACAGATGGTGCATGGAGAGACCCAGTAATACAGTAGAAATACAGGGTAAGTCCAAATTCCAGGTTCCATGACAAACTGTTTCAGAAAGTTATCTCAGATACTAATGGAAGGATGGAATAGAGAGTTAAATGACTGAATACCACATGACCAGACTTCTTCTCACCTTCTCCCATTATCATCTAAAAGTTTCCAAACTTCTTCACATGGTATGTAAGTCTCTTCATGTTTGGGTACCTGAGCAACCCTCTACTATTCATTTTGCTTAGGATGCTTGTATACACTCTCCCCCATCCCCTGCCCCCAGCTCACTAGCTTTTTATGCATCCTCTGATACTTAGCTCAAATGAGAGCATCTGTCACTTCACTAAAGAGTTTAATTCCTTTGCTCTAATTACCAAACTAGGGCCAGTTCCCCATGGGGTTCCCACGACACTGTCTACTATAATACCTATCATACTATTGTAATTATTGACTTTTGTCTCTTGCCACTGTACATGCGTTTCTTGAGGATACTGTACCCTTGCATCTAAGAAGTCATAAGTGTTCAGTGAATGTTTATCAAATAAAATGAGTGAGGAGGCTAGTTTAATAATGTAAAGGAGAGGTGTTCAGGCATAAAAGTAGGAATAAAAAGATTAAGACAGATACCAAAGCTCCTATGTTTTACTAACAGGGGGGATCTTCAGGGTCTCACTCTAAATCTACTCTTCCTTTAAGAATAATTTTAATAAACATTGTCATCAGGTTTTGCAACCTAAAAAAAAATTTTTTTTTTTTTTTTTAAGATTTTATTTATTTATTTGACAGAGAGAGACACAGCGAGAGAGGGAACACAAGCAGGGGGAGTGGGAGAGAGAGAAGCAGGCTTCCCGCAGAGCAGGGAGCCCGATGCGGGGCTCGATCCCAGGACCCTGGGATCATGATCTGAGCCAAAGGCAGACGCTTAACGACTGAGCCACCCAGGCGCCCCTAAAAAAAATTTTTTAATAAAGAACCTGAATCATACTTATATTTAGCAGACTTCCGTTTTACAAGATAGGGAAACATGTACTATTTTTTAAATATTTTTATCCAAATAGACATGAAGCATTTTAAAAAGGAGAAAACCAGGCCCCTCACTAATACACAGCCACAATGACTGCATGTGTGCCTTATGTACATTTGAACAGACTGTACAGTTTTACTTGAGTTTGCTCAATGGGGTTCAGCCTTCCAAATCTACTCAAACATGGCCCTGAAGATGGAGCCTCACCAGGACATTCAAGAGGAAAACTGTGACAGTTTGTGTTTCCACTTAGCATAAATCACTTATTCCATCCCTTTCCTTGGTCTACAAGATCACACTGCTTTAACTCTCAGACTAGTTTACCTTAACAAATTTATATTCTTCCATTCATTGACTGATTCATTCATTCAACAAATAGCTGAGTGTGTACTATGCCCCAGGCATGGGCAGGATCGTATCTTTTTTTGTGTCTCCAGTGACTAACACAGTGACCTGCAAATAGTGGACACCTGATAAGGGCTTTACGAATAAATACATGATGAATGGACAAACCAGTGAGCGCATACATGTATATGTGACCCTCTCTCCCATAAGACAAGGATACTTTTCCAAAGAGCACTTATCCTTTGCCTAATGTTCCTTTATTTTGCCCAAGGTTGTATTTCAACCATCTTACAATTGTCAATCATTTCCATCAGCTCCCCACTGTACTATTGGAAAAAAGAATTATAGATCCACTAAAATTATCCTTCAAATAACATTACTAGTTCTCTCCCTTCCTTATAATGCTAACTGCTGCAAAATTCTAAGTTTCCTAAAGAGCATTAACATGAACTCTTAGTAATGTATTTCACTAAGTGCTGGGTAGGTTGGGATACTTGATACTTCAATAAATGACAAAGCAGTGATTTGGCAGATATTTTGAAATTTTTAAAGAAAATATTCATGAATATTGTATAATCTCCCTCCTTTCTCAAGATAATCCTTCACCATACCCTTGAGTCCTACTTATAATAAAATATATTGAGTTTGTTTACTATCTCATACCAAGGAAAACTAATTTATGAAAATTTTCAAGCCATTTATCATAATTATTTCATCCCCAACTTTGATACTTTCCTTCACACATCAATTTTTCCATACTATTTACTCATATGAATGTGAACAAATACTTTGAAATGTTGTTCTACATTCATCCAAATTCATGTTGTATTTTAAAGAATTTAGTTTAAAAACTCTCTTTTTATAGGTCACTGTTTTATATTTGTTTATAGAACTTTGTTTTTCTGCTTATCAATATTAAAAATTGGCAAAATGTAACAATATTTTTAAAAAGGATAAAACTAACAGTAAATATATTAGCTAAATGATTAAAAACACTATAAGAATAGGTTTGGAAAAAAGAATGAAAAAAAAATCTACATATAAGACGCCTCTGTTTTGCCTGGTCACAGAAAATTCTGCCTGAAAAAAAATAAGAAAAAGAATCTAAGAACAAAAGCTGTTCTACTACTTTAGTATATAGCATCTTTTAGTACTATTTTTTCTATATTCATATGGCATTTCCTATCAAATATGATCATGCTATATATGTATATGCACTTTGAAAAACAAGAAGAATATTATTACTTTTTTCCCTGGGTGTATTCCAAGTAATTATGATTATGACCGAAAACATATAAACTAGAAGAAACATTCCAATAAAAAAAATTCCATCTGTAAAGGTTAAACCGTATGAATCTGACATTTTCAAACAGATTGCAATTAAATTAACTAATTTATATTCTCCTGAATTAGTAAAAGCAGTCAGCTTTTTTTTTAATGCCTAATTGTTAGAATCCTGCTATTCAGAGATAGGAATGCAGTCCTTTTTATTATAGAAGAAAAAGAAGGAGAAATAAAGTAGCAAACAGGAGTAAGTAATTGTAAAGTATCCTAAATATTATATTTTCCAAGGTAAATGACAATAGTTTCTCTGCATTTTGACATGCATTTCTTTCCATTTAAATACCATGTCCTTCCATAAAATGAGAAAAGACAAGATGGGCTAGGGTTTCTTCCAGCTGTAATACTATATATGTGGCTGATTATAGTATATGTCACAATATTATTTCATACCATCATCCCAAATAATGTTGCACAAGACTTAAGGAATCTCATAAGCTTTACTTTAAACACAGATCATATCAAGTTTTTTTAAAAACCCAAAATAATCTGTATTTTACATTATCTGAGGTATATTTATGCTATTTGAATCATATAAAGACAGAATGCTATATCTTACATGTGAAAAAGCTGATAGACAAATTTATCAACTGACTGATTTTAAATCATGGATTAAATTCATGAAATTGACAGCATTATAAACTAAGTTTATAAACGTGCATTTTTAAAATCAATTCCTTATTGTCATTTTGGAGATTTACTATTTCAAATGTTTAAAAAAGTAAAAAACACAAGTATTTCTTCAAAGGTGTATCTGCATTAGTTCATTTTAAGATCTGTAAGTCAGACATGGCAATTTAGAAAGATTTTGAAAATGTATTTCAACATATCCCAAACTGACACAGGCTATATAGAACTATCTTAAATATAAGCAGCATTGATTAAGCATATAATCATAAACAGAAAAAAGTAATTATTCACTCAAAAAGGCAAAAAAACTACCATTCAGTGGCTGAATTAATATTTGTAACTATTATTTCATCAGCTGGCCACACAAATAAGAACCATCTAGTTCTTTTGCCCTGCTACAGGCAGAATCCTAGCTTGTTCCTTTCTGATTTCTGCCAGGAACATTTGTATTTTAAAATTAAGAGAGGATTATATAAATTATTCTCCTACCTCCAAAATACATAATACAAGAGGATTTTTCCAGTGTGAAAAATACTATTGCAGTAGATATGTCATAACCTCTCCTTATTCTTCATACCTTTTAATAAGAAGATATGCTTCTAATTTGTCATTTAAAAATAGGAATAATAAGGCATGTTTAAAATTATGCCATTACCTGATCCTTTTCAGTTACCATTATATAAGAAGAGCAAAAGCATACGTGATAACTCAAAACTCCTTTTTTATAGCTGTTCGTTAGGTCGATATTTGTAAAAACCTCTGAGTGCTCCGACTGTTCATTCTGACGATGTTCCTACCTTCCTTCACTTTGGCTGCTTTTTGCCTCGATGGTGTCACCAGCTCCTTTACAATCTGCAAGACTTGAATCATTGCTAGTTAACAAGCCAAAGACTCCGCTGCTTCCTCCAGAAATCCAACAGGTTTCATCACCAAGAGCTCACTGCTGTTTCTGCTTTCAGAAGCTCAAGCAGGAGCACAGTTCAACTTCAGAGAAATACATTACATGCTTTGCTTAGCTATCCATGAAGGCTCTGAAGCAGTTAATAAGAAACAACAAAAGGATAGGCTGTATCTTCTTGAAATGGATTCAAAGTGATTTCAGCACATGTGAAAACCACCATCCTCAAAGTCCAAATGTATCACATTGCAAAGAATTAACCGGTTATAAACAAAACAAAACAAAATGTGGGTAATCTGCTGCAAATCACTAAGTACAGTGAATGAAAACATTTTCTCACAAAAGTCATGACAGGAGAAATAAAGTGCTATGCTATAAATTCTCATATAGCCAATCACAGATGCTATGTGCAAGTTTTTAAAAACACTCAGAAGTAGTCAACGAAAATACCCTGCACTGCAAAGCCTTAATACTTTTTTCCAATTTCTCAAAAATCTCATACTTGAAACACAGAAAATAAAATGTGGATAAAAATAAAATTCTATCTTGCTAACTCCAAGCTCCCAGGTCTGCCTAATAGATATGAAACTTCGAAAACTATCCTATAAATTCCTTGCCCTCCTCCTCACAGAGACACCTCTGACTGACATCCTAGTACCTGAAGAGAAGTCTACATTCACACTTCACACTAGGAATCCTAAAGGGTTCGTAAATTCGTTGGCCTCACCAGAAGAGGCATGGGCCAGAGATTTTTTAAATTGAGCATAACCGCCATTTGGGGCAGATGGTTTTCAATAGCCAAGTTGCACCGATGCTCAGTTAATACTGAATACCTTCGTTACATCTTCTACTTACCACATACCTGCCCTTTTCAAAGTCAACCTATAGGGTTAACTAAAAGAGAGAACTGACATTCGGGTTAACGTGGTTACACGTTCTATTTATTAGAGTGAATCTCCACCAGCAATTTGTTCCCCTTACCATACTGTCAACTGTCCTCCCGTTTTCCTTCTTTCCCATTTATCATTTTGATATCCTTAATGTATCATTACATAATGGATCCCAAAGCAAATCAAAGGCAGTTCCTTTGCCTTCACACTTAAAGTCTTATTTGTTATCTTCCCATTTTTCAATTGGACAACTGAGGTACACAGTCAACCAACCAAGGCTGGAAGTAAAACATAGAATCCAAAACCTTTCAAAGGCTTCCGCTTTCTCTGATATCACGCCTTTCTTGTCAAAATGTATAGTTTTAAAATTCAGGGTGAAGTTTTCAGCTCTTCAAAAAAGAGGTGCTATAACATGTGCATATATATCCACCCGTAATGTATTCTCCATATGGGTGGTAATTTAAGGCAGTGCTACAGATCGATGGCAGTGAGAAACTGTTTGCAAATGGAGGACAAAACTGGGCAATTATCCTAACTACCTGTTTTCTTTAAAAGAGAATATCTGTATTTGCAAACTAAATCAGAAAGCTCAGATGAGTCAAAGACCAAGTTTTTAAACCTGAAATCAAAACTGTGCTCTTTAATGATTCCCTCTGAAGACCTGATAAAGACAAATCACCATCTAAATCAAACTCCTCAAATCAAGTTCTCCCAGTTCTTTCTATCCCTTGCCCATGTTAGGTATACACTGACTTTCTTTTCAGTTCTTTGCATTTCCAGCTCCAGAGAAATCACTTCCACTCTTCTAGAAAAACATAATGTTTTTGAAAAGTACTTTCTGTTAGCTTTGCTCTCTCCCAGTATTTTTCTCTTTCCATGCAGGGAAGGGGCTCTATAGGGCATTATTTTCAGTCAGCTCTCTCCTCCATATCTGATCAGTGAAGAGAAGACTATCTATATTCATGTTTCCATAAATTTCCAATTATCATCACTCCCCATCTCACTGATAACAGTATTAGTTTTGAAAATGAAAATCGCAAGTAATTAATTTGACTCACTACTGTCAGTCCTTAACTTCTGCTAAGCAACCAATAGCTTTTTGTTTCTCTCATTCTGTTCTTTTTTTATCACATGTTGCAACAGTAAATGTATCTGACCACATATTCTAATATAGTATATATAACCAAGTTGTAGTCTAAAATGTCAAGGTCAGGGCGCCTGGGTGGCTCCATCAGTTAAGTGTCTGCCTTCGACTCAGGTCATGATCCCAGGGTCCTGGGATCGAGTCCCCCATCAGGCTCCCTGACTAGCGGGGAGTCTGCTTTTCCCTCTACCCCCCACGCCCCATTCGTGATCTCTTCTCTCTCTCACACCTCTCTCTCTCAAATAAATAAATAAATAAATAAATAAATAAATAAATAAATCTTTAAAAAGTAAAATAAAATGTCAAGATCGGGGGCATCTAGGTGGCTCAGTCAGTTAAGTGTCTTCCTTCTTCCTTTGGCTCAGGTCATGATCCCAGAGTTCTGGGATCGAGTCCCCCAACAGACTCCCCACTCAGTGGGGAGCCTGCTTCTCCCTCTGCCTGTTGCTTCCCCTGCTTGTGCGTGCACGCTCTCTCTGACAAATAAATAAATAAAATCTTTAAAAAAAAAAAGTCAAGATTATGAAAGGCAAAAAAGACAGAGGAACTATTACAGATCAGAGGAGACTCAAGAGTCAGGTTAACTACAACGTAACACATGATGCCAGGTTAGATATTGGACCAGAAAGGGATGAGGGGAAATACATGATATTTGGGGACAACTGGGAAAGTGTGAACACCATCTACACGTTATCAGTGTTAATTTCCTGACTATGACCATTACACTACAGTTACATAACAGAACAGCCTGGACTTTAGGAATACAACCTGAACTATTTAGGGGTAAATACTTCAATTTACCCCCTATGGGTCCAGAAAAAAAATTACATTAATACAGAATGAGAAAATAAATGTGGTAAAATCTTAGCGTTTGGGGGGTGCCTAGGTGGCTCAGTCGTTAAGTGTCTGCCTTTGGCTCAGGTCATGATCCCAGGGTCCTGGGATCAAGCCCCACATCAGGCTCCCTGCTCAGTGAGGAGCCTGCTTCTCCCTCTCCCACTCCCCCTGCTTGTGTTCCCTCTCTTGCTGTCTCTCTCTCTGTCAAATAAATAAATAAACAATCTTTTAAAAAAAAATCTTACATTTAGGAAATCCAGGGTAAAAGAATAGGAGAATTGTCTGTGTTACTCTTATAACATTTTCCTAAGTCTGAAATTATTTCAAAATAAACTTAAATTCTGACTACCTAGCCCTATATATGTATATTTATTTGTTTGTAAAGGATATATATGTATTCATATTCATATATGTTTAAATCATACAAAGCAAAGGATTTTAAAGGCCCAAATAATGTAAAAAAGAATTCCACATTTGTACTATGCTGTGTTCCTGTTAGGTCTGTATATGTGTATATACATATACACACATTTATATGCATTCTCATATGCTTCCTTTGCCCCAGAGATCATTCTGAATCCTCCTGGAATGCAAATTTTAAAAACACACATACCTCTGGGCTTACTCTGGCATGGGCACTCTTCAAAGAATTAATTTCCAGATCCTTAACTTGTACATGTACTCATCACTACAGCTGAGCTGCTTGAGAAGATGCAGGCAGCAGGGGCCCTCTGTTTCCACCTCCCTTGACGCAACCACCTTTGACCCACTTCACAAGAAAAAGGCCAACCCTCAGACACCTCACTGCTGCACAGTGCTCTAAGAGGTGAAAACATGGGAGACAGAGAACAAAAATAATCCAACAATTCCTTTAATGAAAGCACAATAAGTAACATCAGCCCACTCCACTCATTAAGACGAGTTTCCAATAAAAAATTCATTTAAACTGAATAATTATTCATCAAAATTCATCATATATTTGTTGTTTTGACAAAGTACATTAGGAAAAAAACCTCTGTGAGGAAAGTGGAATGGATACAGAATTTCAGAAAAAAAGCATATAAAATCTCTGGCTACTGAGGAATAGCTTGTTCATTTTCCTTTTTTTTTTTTTGAGAGAGAGAGAGAGAAAAAAAACATGCACAGTGGGTGGAATCTTAAGCACATTCCACACCCAGCAAAGAGCCTGACATGGGGCTTGATCTTAAGACCCTGGGATCATGACCTGAGCTGAAATTAAGAACCAGACACCTAACCAACTAAGTCACCCAGGCACCCCTACCTTGTTCATTTTTCAAATGGATGGCACTGGGTATCAAACCACTGTGATAATCAAACCCTACTAAGTACATTTATAAGAGGGATGTAACAGTTTTGCTTATTTACTATTTTTCCTTACTGGGCCTCTGGCACAAAGAATTGGTTTAATCAAAGTCCTTGGTTCTTATCATTGGTCCGTGCATGGCCCAGTCTTATTTATATACTCAATTATTTATTTTTAATAATAAACAGCACAAAGCAACCACCCAAAACAAAAACTAGGACATTAACAATAATCTGCATTTAATCTACAGTCCCTCCCCCAACCACCAACCCACCCCCCTGCTTCAACCCAAAGTAACAAACATCCTGAATCCAGAAAAAAAGAGTTTCTAATAAAACTCCCTCGATTCTCTTGATTCCCCTTATATCTATCTAATATTATCTCCTCCCCCTCTTTCTCACACACACACACACACACACACACAGACACCCACCCCTGTGTTGCAGTGTGGTTGTTCCAAACTTTATAAAAAGGGTATCACAGTTCATGTTATCTTTGAGGAATTACATTTTTTCTTAAATATTGAGACCAATGGTTCTCAATCTTCACTACACATGGAAAATACCTGGGAAGTTTTTTGTTTGCTTTTTTTTTAAAGATTTTATTTATTTATTTGACAGAGAGATAGAGAGAGAACACAAGCAGGCAGAGAAGCAGGCAGAGGGAGAGGGAGAAGCAGGCTCCCCGCAGAGCAGGGAGCCCGATGCGGGACTCCATCCCAGGACCCTGGGATCACGACCTGAGCCGAAGGCAGCCGCTTAACTGACTGAGCCACCCAGGTGCCCAATACCTGGGAAGTTTTAAAAAGCATGATGCCTTGGTCCATCTACAGGGATTTGGACTTCACTGTCCCAGATGCAGCCCAAGCATCACAAATTTTAAAGGTTCCCTCAAATGATCCTAACATTCCGCCAAGGACCACTGTGTTCTAGAAGAATGACATAGGAAAAGTTAATGTGTACAAGTAAACATGAAAGGTACAAAAATTATGATTCCACTATTACTATTCCACTATTACGGAATTACACACACACACACACACACACACACACACACGCACCCATGCACACACACAGGGAGAGAGAAAGATGTATGCACAAAGAAAAAATATCAAAATGTTATCAACAATTCTTCCCCTGAATAGTGGCATTACATATGAATTTTTACTGTCTTCATTTTGCTATACTTTTCTATACAGAACACATTTTATTATTTAAAAAAAATGAATTATATTTTGGTTTTTAAAATTCCATATCATCTCACCAAAAAGGATACACAGATGGCAATTCAGCATATGAAAAGAGTTGGTTCAACATCACATGTCATTAGGAAATTTCCCAAATTAAGACAACAACGAGATACCCCTACACATCTATTAGAATGACTATACTGCAAAACACTGACAACACCAGGACGCCTGGGTGGCTCAGTCGGTTAAGCGTCTGCCTTCGGCTCAGGTCGTGATCCCAGGGTCCTGGGATCGAGTCCCGCATCGGGCTCCCTGCTCCGCGGGGAGCCTGCTTCTCCCTCTGCCTCTGTCTCTCTCTCTCTCTCTGTCTCTCATGAATAAATAAATAAAATCTTTAAAAACAAACAAAAAAAAAAAAACAAAAAAAAAACACTGACAACACCAAATGCTTTCGAAGATGTGGAGGAACAGGAATTCTCATTAACTGCTGGCGGGAATACAAAATGATACAGCCACTTTGGAAAACAGCTTGGTGGTTTCTTCCAAAACTAAACAAATTCTTACCATTTTATGCAACAATTGTTATTCTTTATTATTTGCCCAAATGAGTTAAGAACTTATATCTACACAAAAACCTGTACATGAATGTTTATAGCAGTTTTATTTGTAATTGCCAGAACTTGGAAGCAATCACTTGTTCTTCGGTGTGTGAATGGATAGACAAACTGCTATATCCAGGTTACGGAACACTGTTCAGCAATAAAAGGAAATGAGCTATTGACACACACACACACACACACACACACACACAAACACACCAACACACAAACACACACACACAAAAACCATGGAGGAACTTTAAATGTTAAGTAAAGGAAGCCAGTCTGAAAAGGCTACATAGTGTATGATTCCAATTATATGACATTCTGGAAAAGGCAAACCTATGGAGACAGTAAAATGATTAGTAATTGCCAGGGATGTGAGAAGAGGAAGAGAAGGATGAATAGGTGGGGGCGCAGGGAATTTTTATGGCAGTGAAACTACTCTGTATGCTACTGTTAATGGCAGATACATGTCATTATACATTTGTCAAAACCCATAAAATGTACAACACAAAGAGTGGCCCTTAATGTAAACTATGGACTTTAGTTAACAATAATGCATTGATACTGGCTAATTAACTGCAGTAAATGAATCATACAAATGCAAGATGTTAGTAAGAGGGGAAACCGGGAAGGCGGGGAGTATTCTTAGGGGATATAAGAGAACTCCCAGTAGTTTCCACTCCATTTTTCTGTAAACCTAAAAGTGTTCTAAAATATAGTCTCTGAAAATGACAAAGAAAATCTATATTTAATATATACTTAATAATCTATACCTGAAACAATACAAAGATAAATCCAAAAAAGTACAGACCTTAACTGGAGTGCTTAAAACAAAAACATTGTCTACACATGAGAGCCCCAATGTGGCTCCATAGACAAGAAATGGAATAGGGGCCCTCCCAATGGACTGCCTGCAACCAGCTGTGAGCTAGTTCTTTTTTACAACAGAAAAAATTCTTACTTCAATCTTGTTTCCTACGTTTGTTTTTTGTTAACATGGCCACCCCCAAAACCACAAACTCTTGGCTAACCCCCGAAAGCACGATCTTTTTAATTTTATTTTATTTTATTATGTTATGTTAATCACCATACATTACATCATTAGTTTTTGCCGAAAGCACAATCTTATTTTTCCTCCCCATCACCTCCCAATCCAGCATTCCCAGAGTGGGGCATGAGAGAGGAGGCCGGGGAGGGCCCATAATGAGACAAGAGCCCAGAGAGAAGAGCCAGAGGCAGTACAGTAAGAGCGCTCCCCCACACACCTATTGGGACACTCCAGGTTATGCCATTTTCCTTTCTCCCAATGAAAACACAAGGCCAAAGTCAACTTCTTTCCGCTCAAAAGGGATCAATAACAGGAACTATATGTCAAATGATATAAAGAAAAATCAGCTAGGCAGAGGAAAGAAATCTTTTCCCACCATTCCTCACTCACCAAAAAAACCAAAACATCAGGAAGAGAGAAAAAACAAGATTGACTTTGACCTTATTTGTATTCTTTCTCTCATTCATTTAATAAAACAATGAACAAATTCACTGGACCATCTTTCTTGGCCCTATGTGAAAAGAAGTATATATATATTTTTTTAAGATTTTATTTATTTATTTATTTGAGAGAGACAAACAGCACGAGAGGGGAGAGGGTCAGAAGCAGGCTCCCCGCTGAGCCGGGAGCCCGATGTGGGACTCGATCCCAGGACTCCGGAATCATGACCTGAGTCGAAGGCAGTTGCTTAACCAACTGAGCCACCCAGGTGCCCAAGACTCGGTATATCTTAAAACAAAATTATACTACTATTCCTCACAAATAACATTGTAGATAATTCAGACCAACTCCCTAGAATCTTAAAGAATTACAAACTAACTTTTAGAAGAGCTCTACTTTCTTATTTTTGTAAATATACATCTCTAGTAGTTCTTATTACAAAAATAATGCACGTTCACAGTAGAAAAAAGTATATGAAAATAAGCCCAAAGAAAATAAGATCTCTCTTAGGCCCGCCATACAGAGATAAGCACTGCTAACAACCTTTTAGACTTATCCATGTACTTTTTTTGTTGATTTTACAAAAATTAGGTAATATTATACATACTGTTTTGGAATTGATATGTTTTCACACTTTAAAATACTTCATCAACATCTTTTTTCTAAAATAAACACAGACAAGGGTATTTGCACTGTGCTTTGTCCAAAAATTTTTTTGATCATATGAATAACAACCCAGCATCTTTTCATTCTTGGCAATAATTTAGGGTTTTTTCTATGCACTTTTCAGAAAACTGTTTTGGCTTTCCTGGAAATATATTTTAGAATTAAACTACTGTCAGTTTTTTCAGAACATGTAGATAAATGAGAAAAAAGAAATTTAAGAGGCCAAACTTGTGACAAAAACAATCTGTAAATATTCAAGATGTCAACTGGCCAGCAAATAGAAAAAGGCTTTTGAATATTAAACTATAAACCCATTTCTGACTTCTCTCCTCTTGGGTTAATAAATCAGCTTAATAGACTTCTATTTCTTTGTCATTCTACTTAGATTTTACAGGTGGTATATAAACACTTTGTTCTACAATTTTGAAAATCAATTGCTATAAACTCATCAATATGGAATAAAATGTATGTTGATTATAAAAATAAAAGTTGTTGACTTTTGTCCACTTACCTTTCTCTATACCAAATGTTTGTAATATTTTCTGTCCAAATAGTGCTCAGGTGCTCTTACAGTAATTCCTAATAATTCATATGGGGTATTTAAAAATTAACACTGTCAAAGCTAATCAACTATCTTTGCAGATTTTTTTCACAGAAAAAAGGTAAGACAAAATAAAAAAGATAGGAAGGTAAAATGTCCTGAAGTTGCAGGATGTGGAATGAGCCACAAAATACATGTTATGGATGACATTATCCTTCTTTCACATAATATCAAGGCATATTAGATGGTAGTAATTGTTTATGAACAAAAATAACTGTACTAATGTAATTAGCAGTTCTTTCAAAACCTATTTCTAAAGGTATTTTATAAAAGGGCAATTCATTTTGCTTATAACAAATCGCCAAGAAACCTCAGTAGCTTGGTGAAGCTTCTATACTTTTCTGTGGCTCAGTGGAAACTGTCATAAATATGTGCAAAGTACGATTCACAAACATGGGGAATGAAAATATATCCCAATTTATCCTCACAACACCTAGAAATTCTTCATGTACTGACATATCATAAGTTCATTTTAAAGGCAATAAAATTTTGCTCATCCATACAAAAACTATTAAGCAGAGACCAGGTACAATGCTAGTTGCTGGTATTACAAGGGTGATCAATCTCCTTCCACTCTACCAAGAGAAAATGACACTAAACACATAATTATACAATTAATTATTGAATTACAATTGAAATAACTCCTGCAAATAAGTACAAGACGACAGGAGAGTGTCTTTAAGTGGAAAATAGTAGGAATTAAAGGATATACACAGCACATTATAACTGAACATATTCCAATTTCTGAATTACCACATTCTGAATTTTTAAAGAAAGCTTCCCTTTATGTAGAAATGACTCTTCTGACTTTCCAAAGCCACATGCAGATGGACACACAAATATAGAAGGTAAAGAGACTTTCTAATCATAATGAGGAAATTTAAATATGACTTTATTTCAAAATCAAGAACTCAAAGAAAACACAGCATCCAAGCAATCTGACCTACCCCAGAATCTAAAAAAGCTGTCAAATAACATTATTAGTTTTTAAAAATTCATTACCATAAAAATCACGTATTAAAAAGCAGTCAAGTCTTGGAATAATCATAATTCAATCTAGATGAATCATAATTCAATATAACATCACCTTTAAGATCAAATGTCCACATGCACAAATACATATGTATGAAAAATATAAAGACATAGGCATTTCCATAGAATTCACAAAAGTCCCTCTAACATTCAAAAAGATCTTTCTGGAGTTTCCACTATACAAAATCTATAATTCACCATAACACATTAATTTTAACAGGAAGTAAGACCACCAACAGAGTCCCTGACAGAACAATACATCAGGCAAAACTGATCTTTGGGACCTGTTACTCTCCACTCTTCCTCCCTTTACGAAACCTTTTTCTCTCTCTGACTTTTCTGTATACTACACTATGCATTATCTCTCTCTGCTGACCATCACAAAATGACCCGTGTCCCCAGAGAAACATATAAAGTTCCAACACATATATTAAAAAACTACATTGCCTCATAATAAATTTTTGGAGATGCAAAAGCATCATCCAGAGTTAAAATCTGTGATTTTTCAATAAGCATTTTGGGAGAAAGGTCTATTTTAAAAGGATATGATACAAGAAAAAATGTAAATAGTGAACAGATGAAAAAAGTTATCCTAAGAATGAGATAGCATCTCTACACCCATTAGGATGGCTGCTATCAAAAAAACAGAAAATAACAAGAGTTGGCCAGGATGTGGAGAAACTGGAACCCTTGTGCAATGTCAAATGGTGCAGCCGCTACGGAAAACCGTATGCAGTTCCTCAAAACATTAAACACAGAATTACCATACGATCCAGCAATTCCACTTCTGGGTATATACTCAAAAGAACTTGGGTATGTACTCAAAAGAAAGGTGAGTCTCAAAGAGGTATTTGTACACCTATGTTCATAGGGGCACTGCTCACAATAGCCAAAAGGTGGAAGCAAACCAACTTGTCCATTACCAAAATGTGGTAATCCAAACAACGAAATAGTTATTCAGTCTTTAAAAGGAAGGAAATTCGGGCGCCTGGGTGGCTCAGTTGGTTAAGCAGCTGCCTTCGGCTCGGGTCATGATCCTGGAGTCCCGGGATCGAGTCCCGCATCGGGCTCCCTGCTCGGTGGGGAGTCTGCTTCTCCCTCTGACCCTCCCCCCTCTCATGCTCTCTGTCTCTCATTCTCTCGCTCTCAAATAAATAAAATCTTTAAAAAATAAAATAAAATAAAATAAAAGGAAGGAAATTCTGGCACCTGCTACAACATGGATGAACTATGAGGGTATTACACTGAATGAAATGAGCCAGTCACAAAAAGACAAATACTTTATGATCCCATATACATGAGGTATCTAGACTAATCAAACTCATGGAGACAGAAAGTAGGATGAATGGTGGGTGCCAAGGGATGGAGGAAGGGAAAAGGGAAGTTGTTTAGTAAGTACAAAGTGTCAGTTGTTTTTTGTTTTTGTTCTTTTTCAAGATTTTATCTATTTATTTGACAGAGAGCAACAGCGAGAGAGGGAACACAAGCAGGGGGAGTGGGAGAGGGAGAAGCAGGCTTCCCTCTGAGCAGGGAGCCCGACGCGGGGCTCGATCCCAGAACCCTGGGATCATGACCTGAGCCGAAGGCAGATGCTTAACGACTGAGCCACCCAGGTGCCCTCAAAGTGTCAGTTTTTCAAGATAAAAAGAGTTCTAGAGACTGGTTGCACAACAATGTAAATATACTTAACACTACTGAACTGCACACTTAAAAATGGCTAAGATGGTAAATTTTATGTTATATATATTTTACCACAATTTAGACAAAAGTTATCCTGTCTAAAAATCAAACATATACAACTAAAAGCAACTTTTAATACCATTTTGAGCCCACTAAACTAGTCATGGTGAAATATATCCTTGTATACCAATGACCACAGTAATTGTAAATTAGTACAGTCTTTTAAGAAAGACAGGCAGACATAGGCAAAAACATTTCAATACTATAAATCTAGCCTAAGGAATTCGTTCTAACTTGTTTTATTAAAGAAAAGGGGCAAATTCACCAGTGATACTCCTTCTGCAAACATTTTTAAAAATTGAAGCATCCTAAATAACCAAACAATAGGGAAACAGTTAAATAAGTTACCATGCATCATTATCTTTAAGGACTATGATAATTATGATTTTGCATTATGAAAAACAATTATAGAAATATGATAACTGTCTAAATACAACTCAATGTTAGAAATTGAAATATAAAATTGCATATACATTATGAATCCAATTATATAAAAATATATAGTATTGGGGGCACCTGGGTGGCTCAGTCAGTTGAGCATCTGACTCTTGGTTTCGGCTCAGGTCATGATCTTGAGGTCATGAGATCCAGCCCCATTTCAGGTTCCGTGCTCAGCGGGAAGTCTGCTTGAGGATTCTTTCTGCCCCTCCACCCACTCTCAAATAAATGAATAAATTTTAAAAATACACATACATACACGCACACAATCTGGACAAGACCACAGGGTCATATGCAAAAAAGCAAACGGCTGCTTTAACGTAATGGGGTTACAATGACTTTTTCTCCCCATCTCCAAATGTATACTTTAATGTACAACGGGAAAAGGGGACTGTAAAGACGAAGGAAACAGATTAGTTTTGGTGACAGGAAGGGAAATAAAATATAAGATGGAGGCAACATTGTGGTGTTTACCTAAACTAAAATTACAAACTTAATCTCCTCCCGCTACTTACTTGTACCAATGCTAAATTTTCCTTCATTTCTTAATCTTAATCTCAACCTCTCAACTCCAGGTCTTCACAGATGTTGTTCCCTCTATTAAGAACCCTCTCCCAGGGCACCTGGATGGTTCAGTCTGTTAAGTGGGAACTCTCGGTTTCGGCTTAGGTCATGATCTCATGGGTCCTGAGATTGAGCTCAAGATCAAGCCCCACGTGGGGCTCTGTGTTTAGTGGGGGAGTCTGCTTGAAAGAGTCTCTCCCCCTGCCCCTCCCCCATCACACGCACAAACATGCTCTTTCTCTCTCTCAAATAAATAATCTTTTTTTTAAAAAAACCCTCTCCCTCCTCCTCTTCACTTAGCCAGACCTCAGCTGGAATATGATTTCCTAACAATGGTCTTCCTGCCCTCCGTGCAGATAGGTTCCCTTGCTCTCCCAGACTCCTGCATTCCCCTTTTGATATTAATAATACCATGCTACTCATGCAGTACTCGTCTTCCCCACCAGTTCTGTGCTCTAAGAGGCCACCCACCATGTTTGTCTTGTTCATGTCTTTATCCCCAAAGACCAACCCAGCAGCAGTATACTTGGAGGTGCTCATTAGTATCTGTTAATACTAAAAGACATAATTATTATTTATTCAAAATCATATATTCCCTTCCTTAAAATTTGTTTTAAAATCAGATTCAAACACCATGTCTCTTAAAATATTTTAAGAAATCAATTTATAGCATCATGTGTCTCAAAGTTGTTAAAAAAGCAAGATTTAAATCTTATACTTTGCAATATTCCAAATTAATTTTCTAGCTTTCACTACACCTTGCAAGTATTAAACTTTTAAGGGTCATAACTATAGATGGTAAGTATCCTGACATTTCACATTAAAATCTAATATAACCCATAAATCTCTAGAACCTAATGAGAATCAGTCTTGATATGTTCATTTATTCTATTTTTAGCTAAAGAAAATTTATTAAGACAAAGAGGCACCAGGTTGTAAGAAAAGCTAATCCTTAGTGAAGCAATCTCAAGTGATACATAAAGAGCTTCAGCTGTTTATTGCTACAAAACAAATTCAATAGTGCTATACCTTTTATGTTCAAAATATTTGTTCAACAGTGAGATTTTGTCATAATTCAAAACAGGAATTGTGCAGAAAGAAATTTCTCCTGATAAAAGCTCAATGTTGTCTCCTTTCCAGCTCATCTCATATTCTAGAAAATATCTCACTGCCATTTTTCTCAAGCCTTTGTAATAAAAACAAAAACTAGTAAAGTAGAGCAGTAAATCCTATTCTTATGCAAGAGATATGAATCCTATTTCAATTAAGGAAGAAATGCAAAGTTTTTCTGTTGAAGAGCTAAATGAAAAAAAGTGAAGAGATCACCATGCAGTCTTCCTTTCTCTTCCGGACAAGCTTCCTGAAGGAATGCCCCCAAACCATCACACACGTTAGGACGGACCCCATTCATTACAGGAACCCACAGACAACCCTCATCTGAGTGCTACTCTACAAAACAACTGGGCTGCAGTCCTCAAATACACCAGTATCACGAAGGATTAAGAACTCCTGAGGGACTATCCCAGGTCCGAGGAGACTAGAGTCTAGCTGACAACGAAATGCAGCTGGTGGGTAACACCCAGTTGGGCCCTGCACTGGGGCAAATCTGCTCTCCAGGACATTGTTGGGAAACTCAAAGGACAACAGGATTGTAGACTAGATAAACATAATTCACCTATTTAGTCATTTTACTGTGGTTACGGAAAGAGAACGTCCTTGTTCTTCAGAATTACACACTTGTACTTCAGAATTTCAGAATATAGTTATGACCCTTAAAAGGACAAATGGGTAGAGTAGTATGATATATGCAACCTACTCTCATATAGTTCCAAAATAAGTAATATGTATTTTTTAATATATTTTCAGAAATAAAAAAATAAAGGATTGATCCTATTAAAAAAAATTAGGTTGCGCTGGTTGGGAAGGAGAGGCAGAATTTCACCTAAGAAGAGAAACACACTAATCAAAGGAAGAAATAAGAAGGAACACTTTGCAGATCTCAACGTTGTCATTTTCCATCAGAATGCAGCTCAGCACTGAGTTAGAAAAGCACATCTCTTCAGTTAAACCAAAACCTCTGATGGCTAACAATTTTTACATCACATTTTAGGGGAAAAGACAATAATGACTTCACCTTTGTAATACAAATGAAACATTTTAAAGTAGTTTTTTTTTTTTTTTTTTTACCTACAGAGTTACTTCTACTAAGGAATCATTTGAGATCCAAGTTCCTCTTAACAAAGTCAGTTTGGGTACCTAAAAAGTTGGAGTGGGGTGATTCTCCTGTCCTGGGCAAAGTTCCCCATATATATCAGTACATACACCTATAGGTACATATTAGTACAAAGCTCCCATAAAAGGTCTCAGGCTGATTTGGGCAAAAACAAGAAAATCACAATGGCCCTACTGACTCCGTACGGGGTAACCTGGACCAAGACAAAAAGTTATTACCTAAAGAAAATACACAAGACCAACTACTGTGAATTTACCTAAAAAATTCAAGTATGTGCACATGTCTGCATTCTCAAATTTCTTTTAGGTTAGAATCAATCAAACATATTCTACCTCACTTTGCATTAGAACATAACAAGGTTAACCAGTGAAGACATCAAACAGTATTTTACTGGAGACTGACTGTCAAAACCCTTGCTAACACGTCCTATAACTTCCATTTCTATCCCATTCTGCTAGAATCTGCAACAGGCAACTGTGTTTTTTAAAAGACACTGTGACTCCAAATGCTCCACAATTTAATACAAATGTGTATGAGTGTACATTAGTGTCTTACTGAAATCTTTCCAGGTTCCACTGCTTAAAGTTTAACACCTGATTGCTCCAAATGTGTGAGTGTGAAAGAAAACTAGTTCGACTCTAGGGTACCTAGGTAATGCCAGCAGAAGTCAGCTTCTGAATTCAGGGCAAAAAATAGCACTCTACAATCAACTGTCTGCACATGATCACTATCTTTGAACATGAATTTAATAACTAACCTATGACTCAGTGCCTGAAGTAGGAGAGGGAGACTGGGGTAGGCGAAGAATTGAGATGTTTTTACTCTATTCCTGACCCTTTCTAACCAACAGCTTTTTTTTTTTTTTTTTAAGGATTTTATTTATTCATTTGAGACACAGATACAGAGAGAGAGCATGAGCAGGGAGAGAGGCAGAGGGAGAAGGAGAAGCAGGCTCCCTGCTGAGCCGGGAGCCCAATGCGAGGCTTGATCCCAGGACCCTGGAATCATGACCTGAGCCGAAGGCAGATGCTTAACCATCTGAGCCACCCAGGCGCCCCTAACCAACAGCTTTAAAGAGAGGCTAGAAAGAATTACTTCCATAGTCACCTTGTCCATCTCCAAAAAAGAAAAAAGAGTATCAAAACACTATTTTAGATAAATTTTGAGGGAGAAAGATAGAGGCTTAGAAATTTTTCACACTTCTGGGAAATGAGGAGACAATTATATAATGACATCCATCATACAAATTGACAGGCTCAGATTCCCTTAATAGAAAATGTCTATTTGTGTTTAAGGCAAAAAGGGTAATATATAGCTGTCCAGACTCTATTTAAAAAAAAAAAAAAAGAAAACACTCAATGTTAATATATGTAGATTCATTAGCCAGACCATATAATACATATCACTTATGTTATTTATAGTCGAAGTAAGACACTTTGCCAAGTTTCTTCTGCATAGAATTCATCTATTTCTCAAAATTTTAGAATTCAGACTTCAGCCTTTGCACTCAGGAGGGTTCTGCACCAGCATGAGCTCTTGTACTCTACACAGATCTAATTTATACAGTGAGTCAAGAAGTAGAATAAATGATCCAACACAACTTTTCCTTTCCTTTTTCCTCTCCTTTGAAGTGAGCTGAGTTCTCATTTAAGGTTTATAACACAGCTATTTCCTAGTTGTAAAGTTATGCCTTCATCAGTGCCATTGTTGTAAGGTGTCGTTTCCCTAGACCTTCCCTGATGCGGTTTTTACCTTTGTTGAACCTGTATAAACAACAGTACAAAAAAAAAAAAAAAAAAATCACTTACTAAGTTGTGCTTTCCATTATGTCTTTCAATAAACGAGAAATACCAAAAGTCATATATATGATATTTTCATACAGAAATTCATTTTTAAAGAAGTTAATGTAAAAGAGAAATGGAATATTTTAAACGAGTACATCACTTCTAATAACATGGATTCAAATATAAACTGTATAAATCAAACTATTTTCTGAAATTAATGAGATAACAAGATGAATATTCAAGAGTACTAATTTTAAATATACATTCCCCTCCATCTCTGCTTGCCTAGAGAATAAGCAGAATGAACAGAGAACATGTGCCTACATTTGGAACAAAGGTACCTCTGAAAGTAACCAGGACACAGATTCCAATGAGGAGCAACACATACAGGCCTCAAAACCCTGAAAACTGCATGTTTAAGTTTTCTTAATTTAGCTTAATAGAGGCATTTCTTGTTTCATTCAATAGCTGTGTTCCTGTAAGGCAAAATTGGAAATGAAAATTTTCTCATGGATATAATCATAAATTTTTGAGCTAGAAGGCTTCCAGACAATGTAGTCCAGTTCCCATATTTATGACAAGGACATGGGTAGGGGTGCGGTAGAAGGCTTTCGGCGGGGGGTGGGGGGGGAGGGTGTGGTGGCACATTAAAGAGGTCAAGCTAATGGCCATACATAACATGGTTAGTTAATAGCACAGCCAACCCAGGTTTCTGGGACTCTTAAAGAAGACTGGCACTGGAAAACTTAACTCTTTCAAAATGGGATTTTAAAAGAATTTCTCTTAAGAACAAAGTATCTTAAAGCTATTATATAGAGGTTGGAGCACCCTCGTTTGTGTTATACTGAAGAATTTTAATTAAAGCTGATTTAGATACCAAGTTCATCTATATTATGTAATATATTGTAGATCAAAAATAAAAATGTTAATGACAGGCTTACAAAACCTATGTAAATAATGTCATTTTTAAACAACAATAGCATAACAACACTAGGTAAATGGTTTGAAATTTTAAGATTTAACTAGGAAAAGTAATTTACAAGCTTTACTGAGATTATATTATAATATTACAGTAAGTGACATTTACGCTACAAATCTGTATGACTTTTAATAAAAGGAAATTAGATTTTCACAGAAAATGTTTTGTTTAACTACAAATCAATTTATTATATATATATATATATATATACAGATGTGTGAGTGTATGTGACAGAGTTAGAGAGAGGGGGGAGAGCAAGAAAGAATCAAATGGACAAAGTGTAAACAATTGGTAAATCGAATAAAAGGTATGTGAAGAATTTGGGTTCTATTTTTACAACTTTTCTTGTTACAAGTTTGAAAACATAACAAAACAAAAAGATACAAGATAATGAAAATCATCTCCTAACAAAAACTTAATACTATACTCTATAAGAAATATTACTTTAAATTCATATTAAATTTCCCGGAGTATCAAACTGTAAGAATTACTCACTTTTCTGCAGCAAGTGGTCAAAAAGATGATAAATTAGCTAAAAGTAAAGTATATTCCATTTTCAATGGTCAGTATTAACACAATGAAGTACCTTAAACTAAGAAACTGACCTAATAAATTGTCTGAGAAGCAATTTTTGTTGGCACTCTTCATCACCTTACCTACCATGTACTGCTGCCATGGTTCTGATAACTAAGACAAATGCTGTTTCTCAACAGGAACTATTATACACTGTACCTGGCCCTGCCCACTATATGCCAGCAGGTCTCCCCAGTCACTATGACAACCAGAAAGTCTCTATCCACTTCCAAATCCTCCCCCCAATTAAAATTCTGATTTTACAGTTGACCCTTGAACAAGGCGGGAGTTAAGGGTATCGAACCCTGACACAGTTGAAAATCTTCCTATAACTTCTGACTCCCCAAAAACTTAACTACCAATAGTGTACTCTTGAGTAGAAGCCTTACAGATAAAGAGTTGATTAACATATACCTCATCATATGTACTGTATGCTATATTCCTACTATAAAGTAAGCTAGAGACAAAACTGTTATTATGAAAATCATGAGGAAAATACATTCAGAGTACTGCACTGTATTTTTTTAAGTAGAGTTGACACATAATGTTACATTAGTTTCAAGTGTACAATACAGTGATCAGACAACTTTAACTCTACATTATGCTATGCTCAAAACATGGGTACCTACCATCTGTCACCATTCAGTCCTATATTGTATTTATCCAAAAATTCCATGTTATAAGTGGACTGGCACTGTTCAAACCCGTGTTGTTCAAGGGTCAAGTATATATTCTCTTTAAGAATGGTTAACATTTAAAACTTCATCTTCCAAAATCCAAACTTATCAAACATAAATGAGTCTTAATACAACAAATAGATATATATACTTTACAAAGGGATTTCTTTCAAGATTCTGTTAAATGCAAATACCCCAGTATTCAAAATACAATTCAACTTAAGTTTTCTTTTCTTTAACCTCTACCCAACTTCTAAGGTACACAGCTATTCCATAAAACAAGATATATAGCTACATAATTATCCTAGACAGAAATTTTAGCCAATACTTAGGGAAAGCCTTGTATTATTCGTTGCATTAATAAGACTCAGAAGAATCCTTATGCCACCACTGAGGGACTTAGTAATCTACTCACTTATTTATAACATTACCTGTTCTAACAAATATTAAATTGTTTTCACTTCAGCATGAACTTTTAGTCCACTGCTCCACAGAATGAAGATATTTGTTCCTACTCTATTAGAAAGCCATAACTATACTGCATCCCAAATTATTCACTGCCATTACTTTTTCCTCAGTTAAATGAGAAATGTTTCATATTCAGAAGTGACCTCAAAAAACTCACTCCTTTATTTAGGCCAAAGGGCAGGATCAAACACTCCAATGCAAGAGATTCACTCCTGGATTGCCAAGTCAGAAGAAAATTGACACAGAAATCCTTAGAAAATAAGTCACTATTAGTTACAGAGCAAAAGTTTCCTGAAGAAAGTGAAATAAAATATATAAAATAAAATTTAAAAATAGTAGAGCAGATAAGCTTTATTTTTTCAAGTTAAAATACATTAAAATAAAACTAAATAGTACCCTAAATAATCATTTTTGGGTTTTGGTGCTTTTTGGCTTGTTTTTGCTTAACCCATTCCACCAAAATAATCATTTGAAATTGTTGAGCAATGCTTTTTACAAGAACTACTCCTGTTGTTACAATCTCCATTAAAGATCTAAGAGGTCCAGGATGCCTGGGTGGCTCAGTCAGTTGAGCGTCTGCCTTTGGCTCAGATTGTGATCCCAGGGTCCTGGGACTGAGTCCCACATCGGACTCCGCACTCAGCGGGGAGCCTGCTTCTCCCTCTGCCTCCACCTGCCGCTTTCTCTGCTTGTGCTCTCTCTCTCTGACAAATAAATAAATAAAAAATCTTAAAAAAAAAAAAAAAAGATCTAAGAGGTCCATTTCAAATTACAGCCACAGTTTAAATATAACAATTTTCATACAAATACTTCATCTTTGGCACCATCTGATAAAACAAAATTTTGATGTGCACCCCGATGTTTATAGCAGCAATGTCCACAATAGCCAAACTGTGAAAAGAGCCAAGATGTCCATCGACAGATGAATGGATAAAGAAGAGGTGGTATAAACACTATATCTAAAACTAATGATGTAATGTATGGGGATTAACATAACAATAAAAAAAGAGGTGGTATATATATACAATGGAATATTATGCAGCCATCAAAAGGAATGAGATCTTGCCATTTGCAACGACATGGATGGAACTGGAGGGTGTTATGCTGAGCAAAATAAGTCAATCAGAGAAAGACATGTATCATATGACCTCACTGATATGAGGAATTCTTAATCTCAGGAAACAAACTGAGGGATGCTGGAGTGGTGGGGGGTGGGAGGGATGGGGTGGCTGCGTGATAGACACTGGGGAGGGTATGTGCTATGGTGAGCGCTGTGAAGTGTGCAAGACTGTTGAATCACAGATCTGTACCTCTGAAACAAATAATGCAATATATGTTAAAAAAAAAAAAAAAAGAAGAAGAAGAAGAAGATAGCAGGAGGGGAAGAATGAAGGGGGGGAAATCGGAGGGGGAAACAACCATGAGAGACGATGGACTCTGAAAAACAGAGGGTTCTAGAGGGGAGGGGGGTGGGAGGATGGGTTAGCCTGGTGATGGGTATTAAAGAGGGCACGTTCCACATGGAGCACTGGGTGTTATGCACAATGAATCATGGAACACTACATCAAAAACTAATGATGTAATGTGTGGTAATTAACATAACAATAAAGAATTTTAAAAAACAAAATTTTGAAAAAAAATCTTGACAAGTGTTTAACATTGCAACATATGCAAATACAGAAAAAAAAAACCACAATTTAAGCACTGAAAATCAAGAGGCTTTTTGTGGATTGTAATAAAGTCAACAATCCACAACGAAACGCACAACTCATAGCAGCACCATATAATACATTTTCCACCAGATAAATATCTAGCCTCAGAACTGGGCAGAATATTAAAAATCTAAACTAAAAGCTGAAAAACATCTTAAAACATTTAAGCAATTCTCTAGGCTTTAGCTGGGGCATCCCAACCGGGGTGCCAGGGTGTGCAGAGTAGGGGATCCCCGCTGCTTTCAGGACAGTTGGGCACAAGTAGCAGCCTGGTCTGAGGTGTCAGAGCCAGTCGCCTGAGCCCCAAACAGCTCCATCAGTTTACCCCCCATGCAGTACAACTTCTACCACGTCCTATGTGCTTCATGACACGGGAAGGGTTAGGAAATGCTTCTGAGAGAAACCCACCCAGACATAAGTATCAATCTTTCTTTTCATCTCTAAAGAAATATTGAAAAAAAAACTTTAGTTACCCATCATTCTCACCCAAATCTAGGTTTGGAAATTCTATCTAGACTTTAATGATATTATCTTCCTATTTTTTAACCTGTACCATGATCCTTCACTATTTTTTTTTCAAAAACTGAAACTCTGATATACTCAGTTCCCACCTTTTTGAAAACTTACAACCCCCTAGAAACTGCATCATAACAGACACTGTAACACTCCCTAATCTATGGTTACGGTGGTCTACTCAAGAATGACTTCTGTCAGTAGAAAAAGCCATCACATTGGCAAGAATAAGAAACGCAACTCACAGTCTATTTCAAAGAAAGCCTAAAATGGGCTGAAAACTAAGAAAAAATCTAGAAGAAGTCAAATACTGCCTGTAACCAATCTTTTTTAACTTATATCTAACCAAAATGTCTATTTGTCAGAGTAATTTTTCTGTAACGAAATCTTCAGTTGCTCCCCTAACTGAAATCCTTTAACAGCTCCTTAAGCCCTACAGGGTGAAATGCAAACTTCCTGGAACGTCCCTGCCCCAAACTCTGACTGCACCTCCTCCAGCTTTATCTCCCCCGTCTCTCTGTCATTCCTCATCTCTATGCTCCTAAATGCTCAACTACATGTAGTCACGCCTTCATGCCTTTCTCACACTGCTCCACTTCCTCGGAACACTCTATCCTATGCCACACTCCACACACACACACACGCACAACACACACATTCCCTGCCCTCACCCCGCCCCTCAATCTCCCTTCACATGGGATCAGCTTAAATTTCACCTAAAAATAATAACACATGGAATAGCTACCCCATACTAAAGGATGTTACTTAGGAACACCCAAATCCATGCATTATTTATTGAGCACCTATTAAGTACCAGGAAAAGTGTTTAGCACTACTAATAGAAATTTTTGCCCTCAAGGATCTTACACATTACATGAAGATAAGAATGAACAACCACGTGATTTTAAAACAGTAGGACAGGAACTAGAGTGAGGCAAGCAGGGTGCTACAGGGAGCAAGCACGATGGGGCTCAGCTAGCAAGGAAAGTGACGCAAGGATGACAAAGAGGAACACTAGGAGCTAGGGAACTAAGCAGAAACTGTTGGGGCCCTTTTAATCTTCAATGTGAAATAAGAAGTTTGGACTTCATGGTCATAAACCTCCAATGGCATGTTCAATCTTTGTGTCTCCCTTGTCTTCACAACAAACACAGAGAAATAACAGATAAAATATAAAAACAAGTCACTAAAATGACCTACCTATGCCCCAAAACATGTTCAACATCTCTAGATCAGAAATCTAACAGAACACAGTGCAAGGCCCCAAAGCAGGAAAAGGCAGCAGGAAGTAAATCCCATGGGGTAACTGTATGTAAAAGAGTTCCGTGTGAAGCAGGGTCAGTAGCCAGGCTCCTTGCTTAAAACTAGGGGCAGGGGCGGCACTCATCCTGGATTACGAAACTAGACTGAAAAGGGCTTTTGCTAACGGTGCTGAAGTTACCGCAGAGGAAGCTGCTGACCTAATGCCAGGTGACTCAGGGAGAGAATCTGTGATATCACCAGCATCACCACGGCACTGGAGCTCTGATCCACTAACACAAGACCTGATTCTGATCTGGGAACTCCAAAGGCAGGCAGAGACAACTGCAAAGCTGCCAGACCAGCAGGGAAAATCACAAAAAGACAAAGACACAGGAGAAAGAGAAAGAATTTTCATCAGACTGAGCCTGCAAGATTGCAGAACACGAGGAAAACACCAACAGTATCAACAACCACAATATAAATTCACTGGAGACAAAATAAAAAAAATAATAATAATAATAAAGTGATCTGAAAAAGACTCAAAATAAGCACATAAAAGATCCACAAAGAGATAAAAGAATAATAAAAGAACCAAATTTTTTTAAATAAAAACAAGCAGAAACAAAAAAAGAACTAGTGGATATTTAAAAAGAACCAATTAAAAATCTTACAAACGAAATACAGGCATTGTAATTCACAAGTAAAAACCTGTATGTGGTTCAGATAGTTTATTATGAGTCACCTAACGAGCTATCCCTCACCTCTGCCTTTGTCAGCACAGGGCTCTGAATTTTTAGGGACAGCAGTGTACAGGACACTGTTAGACACTGAGATTCAAAAATGAAAGACACAGGGCACCCGTCCTCAAAGAACTCTGTAACAGCGATGCTAACTGAACAACTAAGATTACAAAGTAAAATGTGCATTTCCCAAAATGTAGTAAGCATTTTTAAGTTAAAACGTCTGACATTTCTTAGTTTTCATAAACTCCTATTACCATCTTTACTATGAGTTGGCACTTTACGTTAGAGAAACATTCTCACAAAATTTCGTATGAATGGAGCTGAAATATCAAAAGCTGCTTCTTCTTCAATCTGTATTTGAACTCATCTAGCAACTATCCCGGTTTATTCAAAGTACACCACTGAAAAAGTAGCCCACTGAAAAGTCTCGAAAATCAAAGCACACATCTTGCAATATTATTCTTAGTAGAAAGCACTCAAAGATTTCACAATAACAGCCTCACTTTCACTTATCAACTGCCTAATTATTTCAATCGATAAGAATAACTATCCATATTAAGATAAATATAATCATTATGAATTACATGTGAAAATTTTTAAACTAACATTATATTCCAGAAGGAAATGCTCACTCTATTCCAAAGTTCCCATAATCAAAAACTCTGTACTTTTTTAAAAAGTACATCAAACTGTCATATGATCACAGAGTAAAAATCTTAACTCTTTCCTCACTCTCTAAAAGTAAACAATTAATACAAAATAGTAAAATCCAGCTCTCCTCTTCACAGGAAAAAGTGGATTGGAATGGCAGAAAATATTACGTATAGTACAATCCCTTTACAACTGAGAAGATAAAATCTGTATCAAATTTGCTAAGTCTTATAGGACAGACTTGGTTCTCATTCCATCAAAGACATTAACAAAGAGATTATTTTTTTGCTTAAATATAATACTAACACATGTTATCCAATGATTAAGCTTCACACAATTAAACCTCTGATAATTATGGTCAATTTAAATTTTCCCTCTTCATTTTTCTTTCTTTTTCCCCCACCCACTTCTCCTCTGGCAACCACTAGTTTGTCGTATATATTTATGAGTCTGTTTCCCTCTTCACATTTCTAACGAGTCCCTTTCCAACGACTAAGTCAACAGAATATTTTGGGTAACAGAACTAAATCAGCCAAGAAACTAACAACACAGATTTCCTCAGCACATCTAACTTCTCCGAATAAATGAAACATCAGAAAGGATCTCCTTGTTTCAATAGAGACAGGTGCACAATCGGGCTGAACCAGATTATCCAATCTCTGACGAAGTGACATAATTCCAGTTTGTCCCATAACAAACTTTTTTTTTTTTTTTTTTGAGTACTCCACAAATGCTCCTGAGGCCCCTGAAATGAAACAAAGATGGACACTTACTCATGACTGGAAATGTCTCTGTAGGCTGTCCCAATCGGAGAGTAAACCAAATTCTGCTGCCCAAGGCTTCTCAGAAGAATACATGTCCTGGTGAGAAAACAAAGAGACAAAAATCATCTTTTCTAAACATCAGCATTTAAAATAAAATTTTCTAAAAGGAAATGAAAATAATTTGGTTTCAACAATTTTCTATTTCCAAAAGAACCCTCTGGTGGTCATCTAAGTATAAAAAATTACCAATCTTTAAAACATTCATCTTTTCCTTTGTCTTTAAGAAGTTATCTCAAAAGCAAATAGTATGTATAAAGTAATTATCACACAGAAACTTACTAATCGGTGTCCTTGGTCTTCACTTACTAAAATCTTATTCCCTCCCACCTTCCCAAATAAATAAATCCTAGAAAGGAAGCACTCTATCTAGGGTAGATATAGCACATCACACCTGCTAAAATTTTTTTTTATTACACATAAATAATTCATATACACTATCAAATAAAGATGACCAAAGTTATTGCTATAAACGTTCTCTAATAATGGGCATTTTCCTCATTATAAAATATGGTTTCATTGTTTTAAAAAATTGGAAACAGCAGCAAAATAGAAAGAAAAATTCTCTCACCACACAACGCCATTACATCTACCCAACTATGTGGGGCACGTTTCCTTTCAAGGGATTTTCTGTAAGTATTCTTAAAATACACTTCATAAATACTACATGAAAATTTTCATATTTGGTTCTTTTCACTTCAGTATAAGATAAAGTATCACCCTGTATTAGTATAAATATGAACTATATGTTCCTTACTTCATTAATATATTAAAGAAAAAGAGGCATAAAGTAATACTAATGTTATATTTCAACACATCCATGAATGACAAGTGCCTCCCCAAATCTAATACATAAAATTCCACAGATAAATTAAAATTCGATACAAAATTTGCACTGTGCTTCCTCATGTACAGCTTTCTTCACTAACTGATAAACTACTTTTTGCAACTACAAGAAGTGATGATTACTTGATCTTCTAAATCAATTAAGAAAATAGCATAATACTAAGGACCTCTGATTCTGAAATAGGTTAAAGTTAGGGTAACATTTTTTGAAGAAATAATGCTTGTCCCATCTATATACTTCTTTACTCATGTCATGTAATATATGTGAGAAATACAAATTTACAAAATGAAAATCTGTATGCACAGCATGATTCGTATACTGTAATTAGCAATGGCATATAATCATAGTGCTGCCACGTTGTCACCTGACCCCCATCCCACACACTTTCTTCTTTATCTATGCAGCAAATACTATGATTTTCATTTCCAGATAACCCAATTATCCCAAAGGAAATGAGAAGTTGTATGGAAAATCTAAAACAACATATAATCTACATGTTAGTTTTAGGATACACGATGCAAGTTTCTCACTATAAATACACTCTCTTGATGGCGCTTCACTGAGTCTATCAGACCGGTCTTCCCTCCCAGGAAACTATGAGGTCAAACATGATGCCCCTGGAACCTGCTGAATGATGATGACATGGGAAGGCAATCCCACGTCACAGACACACAAAGGAGATTAAACGTTCACAGATGATCCAGGACTTTACTTACTCTTGTAGAATCTAGTCTCTTTGGCCAGGGACTTTTTGTTCCTGTTTATATCAAGTTTTTTATCTTAAATTTAAAATTCCTAAAGGGCAACATCAAAGAGCTCTATACTAAGTAGTGTGCCCTTCCTACCCATAATCGTAAAATGCTGAACAAATACGTATTCAAGAGGGCGCCTGGGTGGCTCAGTTGGTTAAGCGACTGCCTTCAGCTCAGGTCATGATCCTGAAGTCCCGGGATCGGGTCCCGCATCAGGCTCCCTGCTCAGCGGAGAGTCTGCTTCTCCCTCTGACCCTCCCCCCTCTCATGCTCTCTCTCTCTATCTCATTCTCTCTCTCAAATAAATAAATAAAATCTTAAAAAAAAAAAAAACAAATACGTATTCAAGGACTGAAGTTCCTAAGACATCAAGAATTTTCTTAGCACTGAAAATAGTAACCTCAAATATGCCAGGATAATAAAACTTATAAACAGTGGATTTATAACCTTACCATCTAAAGCAATAAATATACTTTATAAATACGCAACAATGCATGTATTGGAATTACTGTGAAATGTCATGGAGCAGTTCTTATTTAGAAACATACTTTGAAATTACTTATAACTGAATATACTGGTTCAAGATTCCTTACCCCTAATCACAGCTTTGAAATGTAGATCTTCCTATCTACTCTCAAAGTAGGTAGTCTGGGAACTCTTTAAGCAACAAGGCAGTTCAGAAGAACATAAGATAAAATGTGCACATTCTCTTTCTCCTTCTCTAAATGCTATCCCCTCCCATTGGACATACAAAAAAGAAAAAAAAAATCTAATTTTGTTTTTCACATCATCCAAGAGGGAAAAAAAGTAATTTGTCTTAATTCCACAGTTTCACATAAAAGGTATATTGGAGTATTTCCATAAAATCTGTCCTTTAAACTCATTTTCTAGGAACTTGAGCCATGCTGTTTATTCTCAGCATGAGAATTTATACTCATGCTAAACTAATACAGATTCTTTCAAGTGACTCCTCTAACTTTTGTGACAAAACCTGATATACATGAATGGTGAGTCAGCCTAAGGATAATCAACCCATCCTGACAGGGAACTCAGGGTCTATTTAAAAGTAAAGCAAACTCCACCAAATCCTTTTCTTTATTGCAGGCACTACACGACCTTAAAATAATTTCTGACACTTTTAGACAGTTAAAACCTCTCAAAGGATCTGAAAAGACTTCTGGTTTTTATAACACCAGATAATCTATTCTAGAACTAGCTCAGCAGTCCCAATTTTAATTATTTTAAAACTTAAATTTAACAGAATTATAAACCACAACATATGGTATCACATTCTATTATTTCTAATAATATTCTTTCAGGAGACCAAATTGACAGTAACTTATTTTATTGTTTACTAACTTCTCCTACTGAAAGAAATACACAAGAATGCCAATCTCCACTACAAGCTGATGGGATTTCCATTCTTTTACTCTCATAACAAATTATAAATTTAGAAAATCAAATTTAATCTTGAGAACAATTATGCTAAGTGAAATAAGCCAGTCATATATAAAACAAACAACCTATTATTCCACTTATATGAGGCACCTAGAAAAGTCAAATTCAGGGACAGAAAGTAGGATGGTCGGTGCCAGAAGCTGAGGGTGGGGGAAAATGGGGAGTTAGTGTTTAATGGGGACAGAGTTTCAGTCTGGGAAGAGAGAAGTTCTGGAAATGGATGGTGATGGCTGTACATCAATGTAAATGTACTTAATACCACTGAACTGGACACTTAAAAAAGGTTAAAATGTTAAATCTTATGTATATTTTACCACAATAAAAAAATACAAATTAAAAAAAAGAATCAAATGTACCTATGGCTCCAAAAAGAGCAAGCAAATCCTAAAGTAACAGAAAATTATTACAAAGAATCTAGGTGTTTTTTAGAGATGGCTGGGTGGCTCAGTTGGTTAAGCATCTGCCTTCAGCTCAGGTCATGATCCTAGGTTCCTAGGATGGAGCCCCACATCGGGCTCCTTGCTCAGCAGGGAGCCTGCTTCTCCCTCTGCTTGTGCATGCATGCTCCCTCTTTCCCTCTCTCTCTCTGACAAATAAATTTTTAAAAAAAAACTTAAAAAAAAAAAAATCTAGGCATTTTTTATTAATAAACATCAAAACCAACCACACAGTTCTAAAGTATTTGGCAAAGTGTCTACCTGAGAAATAGCTAGGACTCATTATTTAGATTTTTTGAAATCCCCCCAATTAAACAACTAATACAGGCCCTGTTAAAGCCAGAAGTGAAACAAATACTTTCAGCATTGAATGAATGTCAAAGTCTTTTCTTATCCCTTAGCCACCACCATTCCCTACAATCTCTCAAATTCATTTGTTTTTTTCCATCCATCTGCAAAATAATTCTAAATTAAATATATATACCTTTTCATTCAAGTGCTCTTGTATAAGTAAAATACTTACTCACACCAAGAAGGTGAAGATGATGTGTAAGACTTTAAAAACTTTAGCCACAGCTCCATTTTTATCTTTCACATCCTTAAATTTTTGGTAGAATAAGAAGGATGGCAAAGAAGTATTTAATTAATTCTTCCTCACAATTTTTAACTTCACGGTCAGTTTCCATTTGAAGAACTTCCACTACTCTACTGTGAACTTTCCAATTTTTATCATTCAAGATAAGTACTTCTCCAACTAAAAATACAGCTGTCAGGTATTTGTTTCTGAGATTCCTGTGTCCAAATGGATTGGGAACCCTCTTGCTACATGACATCAAACATATTTGATAAAATACAAGAATTATTCTTTTAAATGCATAGCAAAGCTCATAAGCAACTAAGAAAAATCCTTAGAGACCAAAAAAACGAACAGGAGCACAAAGAGAGAGTGGTCAGTAGGCAAGGCTGCCAGCAATGGCCCTAGAGGCATTTGACAATCTCCCGTAACCAAGCTGCACCATCCAATACTGTAGCCACTAGCCACATGTAGCTTTTTAAGTTTAAATTCATTAAGACTATGTAAAATTTAAAATTCCATTCCTTTGTCATACTAGACATTTCTAATGTGGCTACTGGGTTGATGTATTAGCAGAGATGTGTAACATTTCCATTATCACAGAAAATTGTATTGGACAATGCTGAAGGGCTTTCACTGTTGACAGTCAAGCATGGGACAAAGTCAAAGCTTCACATTGTACAACATGGGAAGTCAGACTACAGTTAAGCACGTAAAGCCTGGCCCCTGAAGAACTACATCTTCAATAAAAAGAATAAACTATGAAAAAAAAAATTGTCTGCCCCAAAGAAAAGCAGAAGGAGAATTCTCTCCTGAATCTAGGTTTATTTGTGTTTGGGGAGGGCAAGGGAGAATTCACTGGAAATCTGTAACCAAAACCAATCTTCACACAGGTTTCAAGTTCAAATCCATACACTTGTATGTTATAAAAATCTCAAGCCTAGAAATCAAGCCACTCTGGTTTAACAGTGTCCTCAACTGCAAATTCTTTCTGGGAGAAAGCACTCTTAAGCCAGGTCTCACAAGCATTTCCACAGATACAGTTACAGTAAAAATTAGCTCAAACTTTTAAAAATAGGCATAAGCAAGATTCAACAGAAGTAAGTAATCACAAATACATTGAAAAAGGAAAGGACAGTAATGTTTCAAAATACAACAGGAAATGGAAAATATGAGCAAAAAAGAAGGCAACAGATTCGGAAAAAAATCAGGTGAAAAACAGGATAACTAAAATTAAACCTCAACAGACAAGTTCAGCAAAGTAAGTTCTGCTAAAGAGAGAATTAATGAACCACATGATAGATCTGATAACCTTTTTTTTTTTTAAGTATATTTATTTTGGGGGGGAAATCTCTATACCCAACATGGGGCTTGAATTCACAATCTGGAGATCAAGAGCCACATGGTCTCCCAACTAAGCCAGCCAGGTGCCCCTGAACCGGAAGACAGATCTAAATTATCCAGAATGCAACAAAGAAAGAAAAAATACAAAGCAAGATTAAGGGACATGAAAAATCAATTAAAATATCTAGTATGTGTATCTAACTGGAGTTTTAGAAAGAGAACATTAAGAATGAGGGAGAGAGAATCTGCAAAAAGATTATCTGAATTGATGAAAGATACTAATGCACAGACTCAAGTTCAGCAAATTCCAGAAAGTATAAATGAAAGAGAAATTGACACCTAAAGATACCATAGTGAAACTGTGAAACATCAATGACAAAGAGTTCTTAAAAGCAACCAGAAACAAAAGGCAGATTGCTTACAAAGCAACAATTAGACTTACACCTGATTTATCAACTGCAACAAGAGGAGCCAGAAGACACTAGAATATCTTCAAAGTTCTAAGAGGAAGAAACTCTTAACTCTAATTATATCCTCAACTCAGCTAAACTATCTTTTCAAGAAAAATGACAAAATAATGAAAATTTCAGACCCAAACTGAGGGAAGATATAGTAAACAGATGGGGGGTGGGAGGGATGGGGTGGCTGGGTGATAAGACATTGGGGAGGGTATGTGCTATGGTGAGCACTGTGAATTGTGTAAGACTGTTGAATCACAGACCTGTACCCCTGAAACAAATAATACATTATATGTTAAAAAAAAAAAAAAAGAAGAAGAAGAAGATAGCAGGAGGGGAAGAATGAAAGGTGGGAAATCGGAGGGGGAGACAAACCACGAGAGACTATGGACTCTGAGAAACAAACTGAGGGTTCTAGAGGGGAGGGGGCTGGGGGGATGGGTTAGCCTGGTGATGGGTATTAAAGAGGGCACATACTGCATGGAGCACTGGGTGTTATATGCAAACAATGAATCATGGAACACTACATCAAAAACTAATGATGTAATGTATGGTAATTAACATAACATGATAATAAAAAAAAAAAAGCATGCGTCCAAAGTTACAGTCACAAAGTAGGAAAATGATGCCAAAGAGAAGGTCTGAAATATAAGAAAGATGGGAGAGGAAAACCTGTAAACATGACTAAATGCAAACAAATCTTAGAGGTATGATTTCTACATTAGGAGTTACCAAGAAAAAAGAAAAAGGGACCTAAAGTCCTGAACAACAGCATGTAATCTAGAAGGGAGGTAATAAGAATGGAAATATTCCAAGTTTTTATGCTGTTATTCAGGAGGAAGATATGGCAGACACTATCCTCTGTTCATGTCTTCCTTCACCCATGCTCTTGTGTGGCTTCCCTAGGGGTGGCGTATACTCCCCACCTCATGGATTTGGGGCCCTGGCCATATTACATGTTGGACTGACACTGTTCTAAGAGGAGGTTCTAAGAGCATTGCGCTTGTCTGAGATCTCTTGCTCTCCTACAATGCACCCCCGATAGCGACTGGTCCTAGAATGAGTAGACACCTAGCACATAACTGAACCCAACCCACAGCCTATAGACAAACCCAGCCAAACCCAGCAGAGACTGCCAAACCTATGAGCTAGAAACAAATGTGTGTCATTTTACACCACTGAAATGTTGCAGTGGTTTGTTACACAGCATTATTATTGCAAACGATGACTAATACAGAGAATAAGGATATTAACTTTAAATGCAAATTAAATTTGTGAGTTTTAGTTTTACTAGAAAACTTTACTCACTAAATTTGTGAACATACACACACACATACTGATACCATTTACATAAATTTCCAAAATACGTAAAATTAACAATAAGTTGTTTAGGGACATACACACATATACTGTAACTATGCAGAAAAGCAAGAGAATGCTAGACCCTAATGTTGAGGCTGCTGGTTTCCTCAGGACAAGTAGTGGGATAGAGGAAGAAAAGCAGGAAAATGTGATCCAAGAGGGTATTGATAATGTTCTATCACTTAAGTTGAAGGAACGGACAGTATGGACACCATTATGTAACACACATTACACATAGCTTTTTGTATGAATATAATATTTTGATATTTTAATATGAAAAAGCAAAAAATCTCCAATAAAATTCATAAGTGAAATGATTATAAATAAAAGGAACACCACATGGGGCTCCTGGGTGGCTCAGTCGGTTAAGTGTCCCAGGGTCCTGGGATCGAGCCCCGATGTCGGGCTCCCTGCTCAGTGGGGAGCCTGCTTCTCCCTCTGCCCCTGCCCTGCTCATTCTCTCTCTCAAATAAATAAATAAATAAATAAAATATTTTTTTTAAAAACGTAACATAACATGTGTTCTCACCTATATAAAGGAGTTAAATGCATTTGTAATCTTTAAACTATGATTAAGAGGCAGAAAGAGTTGTAGTGACTCATTCATTCTTTAAAAGTAAAAGACAATACCAAGTGAGAGGCAGCTCCACTACAAATTGCAAGAGAGCTTTCATGTGCAAAGACTGATGATTATACATTATCCACACGTAAAAGCAGCAAAGAATTGTTATCATTTGTGCTGGCTGAACTCTGCTGTCTGATCACGAAAGCTTCTGATCTCACCCTCAGAGCTGTACAATCCAAGTTCATTTTCTAGTAGAAATTCCTAGATCCTGTTTTGCAACACTGCTATGTGTTGAACTGCCATCCCAAGAAAGAGCTTAAGAAAATTTCCTTCATTGAAGCATTATTTGTAACAGGAAAAAAAAATTATGAACAACTTAAATGTCCAATAGTAAGGGATGGACTAAATGAACTGTTGGTAATTTACATGTAATGGACTCCCATGTATCCATTTTTAAATGTCTCAAGAAAATTTAATGTTGGAATCAATGAGTGCTCAGCAATGTACTTTATGCAACTTTCTCACAGTCAGCAAGAATTATCAGAAATGATGCCTCAACCAATTTAAATTTATTTCCCAAAGGGTTATAAACAAACACTTAAATGATTAATGTTAGGTTTTTAAATTTAAAAAAGATAAATAATATAGAAATTTACTATTCATTCAATAAATATTTACTGAGCAGCTATTATGAGCCAGGCAATGTTCTAGGCTCTGGAGACACAGCCAAGAACAAAACAAAGGTCCTATCCCTGTGAAACTTACATCATTGTAATTCTACTACCTTTTTTCTTAATTCAGATTCATAATTCATTAGTTCAAATATATATGTCAAGGCACATTCCCAGGTAATGCCTTCTCATTCGGATAAAGAAATAACTTCAGTTAATATTAAACTCATCATTCATTGATGCAGAAAGTCTCCCCACTGTACTTTCCCAATTCTTGGTCATTCTATAAAAAATGCTCTTTCTGCAATTTATACTCCCTGAAACACAATGCTAAATTTGAACAGCTTTAAATATTTTCCCAGCTCAAGAGAAGTAAAGCAATCTTCTATCATTTCTAGAGAGAAAGGAGGTTTGTTTATCCTATTCACTAAATCAACAACGTACTTCCTGCTAATAAGATCAGAGAATGAGATGGGCAAAATGTGAAATCATTTGATTTCCTCGGTTTGTTTACACGTGTATGTTAATGAAGCATCAGATAAGAATGAGGTCTAATTTCCCCTTCTGCAGGTAGAATTTGAGTTAGGTTTCCACAAGGACTTATCAAATTCTAGTAGCTATACACTGGTAAACAGGTCAACTTCTAGGTATTTAGAAAAACAAACGTCCTGGAGTGCCTGGGTGGCTCAGTCGTTAAGTGTCTGCCTTCAGCTCAGGTCATGATCCCAGGGTCCTGGGATGGAGCCCTCCATTGGGCTCCATGCTCAGCGGGAAGCCTGCTTCTCCCTCTCCCCCTCCCCCTGCTTGTGTTCCCTCTCCTGCTGTATCTCTCTGTCAAATAAAATCTTTAAAAAAAAAAAGAAAACAAATGTCCTTTCCCAAACTTCCTTACTTACAGTTACAGAGGCAGAACCTTTCAAAAGCTGCTTGTAATTTGTTCACATGTTGTAATTGCCTAATGCAGTTGATACATACTATCAGAACTGCACATAATGCCTGAGCTCTACAGATAAAAGCTAAAATGAAGGATACAATATATCTGATTTTCAGAGGCCTGGCATCATTTAAAAAGTCAGCTAAAAATTCCAGACTATCTCTAGTTAGATTCTAAACACAAGAATCCATCCATCCATTCAATAAATACTTATTCAGCTAGACAATATGCAAAAACTTCTCAAGGGGCTTAAGATAAAAAATCAAGACAAACCTGGTCCCAGCCATCTTGCTGCTAACCAAACACATCCAGGACAAAAGTACTGTAAGGGAAATGGGAGTGAAGAGCTTCAGCTCATGCAAAGACCCTGTGCTGAGCGAAAATGAGCAAATTTATGGGCCATAAAATGTAAATACATAAAGTTGAAGAGAGGAAAATTCATGTAGTCAATAAAATCTGGAATTCAGTAGATGTGAGCCTTGCAAGAAAATCACTCAACATGTAAGAAGTCCTAGATGCAAGAGGTACAGCTCTGCCATTAACCAGCTCAGGACTTCAGATCAAGTCACTTCATTGCTCTGAGACTCAGTTTCTTCAACTGTAAAATGAGAGCTAAAATTTCCAACCCACCTACCACTCAAGATTGTCAAGGAATTATGCACGAAAAAATGCTTTGGTAAACTAAGTATCTTACATATACTAGTACTGATTCAGCTTTTTTCAGGTCTTATTTTTAAAAAAATAAGTTGAAATGATATTTTTTAAGATTTTATTTATTTAGGGGCGCCTGGGTGGCTCAATCAGTTTAAGCATCTGCCTCCGGCTCAGGTCATAATCCCGGAGTCCAGGGATGGAGCCCCACATCGGGCTCCCCACTCAGCAGGGAGTCTGCTTCTCCCTCTGCCCCCCCCCCCCCCCGTGCTAACCCCCTCGCCCCCCCCCCCCCCCACCCCCATCAAATAAATAAAATCTTTTTTAAAAAACCTAGGCAGGCTCATAACTGCTTCAAAGAATAGACCGCAGTGGAAGTAAAACTGCATTAAGCTTCAAAGCCAAGTCATCAGAGGCAATCTAGCATCTGTCTGGCTCAAGGGCTCTCCACCCCTCTCCCCACTGCACGTGGGTGCAGGACTCTAGCCCTTGGAACACTGCCACTGAGCTGTGAGCACACTTTCTGTCATCAACCAGATATGTGAGCAAACCTTCAAATACTATTAGGCCCAGCCTTCAAGCAGCCCTACTTGAAACCAAATGAAGCTAAAACAAGCACTGCCCAAATTACAGTGTTGTGCAGAAAATAAATGTTGTCCCTGTTTACGTCACTGAGTTTTGAGGCAATTTTTTAGGTGCCACAGTAACTAGAACAACTACAGGGCAATAAAAGAGAAACACTACTGCTACGTGCAACAACATAGCTGAATTTCATTGATACTATACAATGATGAATGAAAAAAGCCAGATCAGACACAAGACAGTAGAACATACTCTGTGATACTATTTTGACAAGAAAACCAAAAAACGCAAAACTAGTCTATGGAAATAGAAAACTGAGTAATTGTTACCTGAAGCAGGGAAGGAAGGTGGTATGGATGGTGAAGGAGTGCGACAGGGCCTTCTGGGGTGGCAAAAATGTTCTATATACTGAACAACTGGATATGATTATACATTTCATTACATTTATAAAAATTCTTCATGGCATATATTTAAGATTAGTACACATTATTATATGTATATTATACCTTAACTTAAAAAGGGGGGGGGGGCACCTGGGTGGCTCAGTCAATTAAGTGACTGCCTTCAGCTCAGGTCATGATCCCAGGGCCCTGGGATCAAGCCCCACGTTGGACTCTCTGCTCAGCAGGGAGCCTGCTTCTCCCTCTCCCTCTGCCTGCCGCTCTGCCTCCTTGTGCAAGCTCTCTGTCTGTCAAATAAATAAATAAATAAATAAATAAATAAAATCTTTAAAAAAAAAAAAGGTGGGGTAGGATGGTAATCAAAGAACTGACAAGGCAATAAGGAATTACCAGGCAGAGTCCAAGAGAACAGAGAGGAGCAGGGCATGCTGGGGTTTCTTACCTCCTGAAAATGCTTGCCTAATCAAAAAACTGGAAGGAAGACAAAATGTCAAAGTACAAGATCCACCAAGGGAGCCATCCCCTGCTTTAGAATAAGACCCCAAAAAGCTGAATCCCAGAAGAGATAACACAGAAGTACACTAAACCAGTCCTTGCATAGACTCAAAACAAACAAACAAACAAACAAAAAAACCTCAGTTTGAATAAAGGTAATCCCAAGTGCCTGGCAAAAGCAACTAGAAAAGTCTTTACCTAATCTATAATTACTTCTAGAAATACTTTTTCAAATAGAATAAACAGTACACAATCAAAGATAAGGAGGCACACAGGGATATAAGACCCCTCGAGAAATAAAAGATCACAGAAAAAACCTTTGGGATAGCTTACTCTGTTCAAAGAGATATGTGCAAAGCTTGAAAATTTTGATAGGGAATCAGAAATTATGAAAGCGGCACAGAAGATTTTCAAAGGAACCAAACTGAAATTTTAGAGTGCAAAATACAATTAACCAAAATTAAGAACCCGGAGAATAACATTTAGAGCAGACTAGACAGAGGTAAAGACTAACTTAGTAAACCGGAAGACAGACCACAAGAAAATATCCAGAACAGAAAAAAAACAAAAAAGTGGAAAATACAGAAGACAAGTGAAATACATACAGGAGTTGGTGAGCTCTGACACCATGGAACTGAAGTCCCAGAAAGAGCAAGCAAGAAAATGGGGAAGAAGCAATATTTGAAGAGATGATAGCTGAGAACTATCCAAAACTGATGAAAGACATCCAGACGCAGCATCAAAAGGTATATACCCCAAGCAAAAAAGGGGAGGATTATTTGAAACCCAAAGACAAAAGAAAATCTCAAAAATAGCCTGAGAAACAAATTACCAATAAAAAAGTGATAAACTATAATTGACTTGTCAATAGAAACAAAGCCAAATATTAGAGAATAATCCAAAGAGGACTAATATGTATGTATGTATCCCTAGTCTAGAATTCTATACCTAGCAAAATGTATCTTTCAAGAATGCAGATGGAATAAAAACATTCTCAAACAAAAAGTTTGAAAATTTGTCAATACAATATCTATTTTAAAGAAAATACTAAAGAGTATTCTTTAGGCAGAAGGAAAACTATTTCAGTTGGACGGTCAGTAACACAAGAAGGAACGAAGGAAAAGAAAATGAAGTAAGTCTAACTGAATTATAACAGTGTAAAACAACAGAAATACATCTTTGGGGTTTAAACAGATATGCATTTTAAAACATAGTAACAACGAAATAGGTTAAAAAAAGAAGAAAGAAAATTAACTTAAATATTTTTAAATGTTTTAAAATGTTTCACTCTCTGGAAAAAAGACTGGAAGTCTCAATTAATACTACACTCTGATAAGCTGAGAAAACATATTAGAATTTCTTAGGCAAACACTTAAGGAACAGCAAAGGAATACATAATCCCAAGCTAATAAAAAAGAGGTAAATAAAATAATCATTTTTAAAAAGACAATCCAGGGGCACCTGGGTAGCTCAGTCAGTTAAGCATCTGACTCTTGATTTCGGCTCTGGTCACGATTTCAAAGTCGTGAGATCGAACCCCACATCTGGCTCCACAACTGACTGTGGAGCCTGCTTGGGATTCTCTCTGTCCCTCTCCCTCCACCCCTCCCCCCGCACTTGTGCCCCATGCACTCTCCTCTCAACCCACCCACCAACCTCTAATAGGACAATCCAAAACAAAGCTACAATGAGAAAAAAGAAACATGAAAAACAGGTAAGACAAATAGATTTTTTTTAATTTTTAAACATTAATGTCAATAGTTATTGTATGCCAATTCATTTTTATAAGTCATAAGCAAAATACACAGATCTAGCCAATGCACATATACCTAACTTTTATAAAATTTTAACCACATCTATTCAATTTTTTCCCACTGTGACTGACTTCTCAAAATCTTATTTCACCTTCTCTTTTCTTATCTTACTACAGATATGCTAACAAGCATTAAAATGTCCAAACCAAATAAAAAGAAACAGGAGCAAAAGCCCAGACAGCCAACTAGCTTATAAATACTGCATTAATTCCATAATAAAATATTAATTTGCCACTACTGATCTATATAAAATTATTGAATTTAACATATTAAGAAACTTAAAAACAATATTCTTTCACTTATTTCATGAAAAACATTACTCTAATATTTTTTAATTCACTTGTTAATTTAGTGAAAGGAAAATTCCAGGATACAATTACAACTTTTTCTACACACACACACACAAATGTCAGCAAGACACAGGTGCAACATGTACCTCTTTCAGAGAATAACTAAGTATCTATTTAGTGCCAAAACCACATAAGCAAACAAGATATGAAACTCCAGTCACTCCTGATCTTCCTATAAGCAAATGAAACTACCTGCCACTTTTATATAATATATATATATATATATATATATATTTTTTTTTTAGGGTGGATTGCTACTACCATTTTGTGAGAGGTAGATATTTTAAGTGAGGTAGCCTAAGCGCTTCCAAAGAAACAATGCTAGCAAAATTAAATCAAAATGCTATATTCATATCATATAGTATCTCTGTAAAGAAATCAAAGAATCTTATTTAACATTTAATTCCTGTCTTCCAGATACAGAAACTCACAAGTGAACGGTGCCAGAGTTAAAAAAAACAAAACAAAACTAGACACCAAATTGTACAGAGAGTCATTTCCAGGTCTACTGTGGCGAGAGTCAACTAGACTGACTCCCTTTCCATAATGGCTGTGGAACAAGACTGAGCCCTTCATTCAGATGACTGGAGTATGGTGCCAAGAGCCTTCTCTACACAACGAACCGTGGTTGCTGCCAAGCCGTGTGAGGAACTAACTCATGCACAAGCATCCTTATCTAACCTCCATGACAGACTCTTCAGGCACCGTGTACATGCTCTTCCCTTATCCTCAGAGTGTCTCACCCACTGCCCTCCCCTTTTCATCTACTATCTCCTCCATCCTTCAGCTCTTACAAGTCACTTCCTCAGGAAAGCTTGCCCCGGCACCCCTGAGTCAGGTTAGGTTCCCTAGTCAGAGGTTTTATAGCTCCCTGTACTTTACTTCAAAGGACTGATGCCCCTGTGGTGGAAAACAAGGTACCTCACGTGAGGTCATGAGGTACACAGAAGGCACTCAAGAAATACTTGCTGAATGAACAAATCTGCATTTATGATTCTGCCCCAAAAGAAACAAGCCTTCAAAAAGTAAGTTATTTACATGAAAAATCAAGTTATTTACATGGAAATGGCATAGACTAGTTGAGAATCCAAGTGTTTGCAACTCTCATTCCCATGCTCTGACCCCCATGTACTATAATGAAATGTGGCAGAAGTCAGATTTCTTTCTAGTTAATATTACTTTTTTATTGACTTACACTGTAAAAAGTGAGATACTTTTTAATGGAGAAAAAAAGAGACTCCAAATACAAGTGAATTGCATCTAAATGCAATATGCCTTTCAAAAATCACCCTGAAGGGACAATCTATAACTTTCTGGTAATAAACGGTCAGAATAGTGTTGATAACAATACCATTGCACTAAAACAAAACAAGAATGGTTAAAGTGAAATTGCAAACATAAACCAGAAAACGTAATCACCTGCCTCTTTCTAAGTGAAGTAGCAATTCCCAAACTTTTAATGTTGTGGCAAAGTGTTCTGCCAGCTTCAGACCGCCTTAACATGCCTAGCACATTTTAACCAAAGTAATTTTGTTTTCAATTTGCCACTAACTTTAATTTACTGGCCTCTTTTTCAACCACCTTCACAGGCTACAAAACATAACAGGAACTCTAGATAGATGTGCACATAGTGGCCAAGACTAACCAGTACAACCCTCTGCTTGGCACTGGAGGCCCAGATTGAATGCGCCCTGCCAGGAAGTTGTCTTGGTTCCCCAAAAATGCTAAGGATGACCAGTCAATTAACAGATGGCGGCAAAGCTGACACTTCTACTTACTGGCTTGTTTAACCAGTGGCAGTTGTCCTCACTAGGAGATATTTCATGTCAAAACACTGTTATAATTGGTAATGGGCTATCCTTTTCAGAAAAGAGTACACCAGGGAGTCTGACAGGCTAGCTCAAAACAGTAAGTAGGCACAAACACCAAGACTCAGGGCCCAAATTCTTAATGTTTGGCAAAAGATGCTTCTTCAAATGCCTTTGTGAGGACTCACTAATTCTTTATATAATCAGCAAAGGAATTTCTGTTAACTCAGGATACCTGTTTTCTTTTAAAAAGTTAATTTATAATTTTATTAGCATATTTTTTTCTTTTATATGTTGACATATTTCAATTGCCTATGTAGAATACAATATAGGGTCAATATTCATTTTAAGTAAAAACATAAACTATGTTTACAAACTTTATTATCAAAAACGGCAAACTCAGAAATATTTTTAATTTTAGGGTCTGACAGAGTGAGAAAAGCAAATAAACCACTGTTCATTTGATGCTGGCTAGCTTAATTCTTACTAAAATGACTTCACAAAAGAAAAAAGTACCCTGACTTCCCTCTAATAGAACTTCCCAGGGATTCAACATATGAGGGGATTGGCCACGATGATCTCTAAAGTTCTGTTCAACTTTTCTGAGCTACAGACTTAATTCCATTTATAAATGGATTAATATAGGATTAAAATCGCTTTCTTCCAGCAAGCAAAATATTTTAGATCGTGTACCCACTTTTTTCCCCCCATTTGTGTCACATTATTTCCCATGACTGGGTATTGCCCCAATTCAAACATCCTTCCCAGTCCCCTAAGGGACTCATTTCACTGCTGTTAAAGTCTACTGACTAAAAATCAACTGTGGATTAAAATGCGGGGAAAGGGGCGGGGGGAGGGGGGAGGCGGAAAGAGCTTAATCCCCAATTTACAGAAATGTCTTTCAATTTATAGAAATGTGGATTCAGAGACTCCTCGAATTTCCTGGCATTAAAATACCTGCGAGCAACCATTCTCACGCATTAGATATGCTGCACCATCACACGGCTGTTAGCTCTAAACTACTCTGCAAACTTTGCAAAGGCGCACAGATTTCCAGGCTCTCCAGATCCCTCATTCACCCCATCCTCCTCTAGCCTAGTCGAAACAAAGTTCCGCGGCACGAAGGCAATAATTTAAAAGAACGAAGTTTGCCTCAGTCCTGCCCACTTGGACTCCGCAGGACGCAACTGAAACTTGCAAAGGAGACACGTCTCCCGGGGACCCGAGCTTGCTCCGCGGGGGAGGGGGAGGCAGCGGGGCTCCCCCTTCCCCCGGGTCTGGTAGACCCTGGCCCTTTCCACCGGCCCCCTTCACCGGCCCCCTTCACCGGCCATCAGGTCCCCCTGCGCACCGTCCCCCACAGACCCTCCCCGCACGCCCCCTGCGCCCCAGCGCCCCCCACACGGCGCCCGCCAGCCTGCCAATCACTCCCGCAGAGCCCCACGATCGAGGTTCCAGGGGGCACCAGGACGGCCCCGCACACGTTTCCGGAGCCTGACCCTCGACGGCTGAGGCAGGGAGCCGCAGCTCCGTCCACCTCCCCGGGGCCGGGAATGGCGGCGTCCGGCTCCCCGGGGCCAACCCCAGTCCCTGCCCGGAGGAAACCCCGGAGACCGCCGCCGCCGCCGGCCGGCCCCCTGCGGTGGGAGATGAGGAAATGAAGTTACCTCCGGCCGGTCCCGTCGGCGGAGGCTGTGGGATGGGGCAGAGCGGGGAGTCGGGGCAGCCGAACAGGTCCCGGCGCGGCGGCGGCTACCGCAGTGCCCTCCGCCCCATTGTTTCCCTTCCAAGAGGATCCCGGCGAAGCCGAGCCCGGGAACCAGGAAGTTCCCCGGCGCGACACCTCCTGCCGCCGCTATGGAAACGGCCCCCGCCTCCCAGGGCGGCTCGCCCGGGACCCCGCCTCCGCGCCGCCGGCCCCGCCCGCCTCACGGGCCGCCGCCAACCGTCGCCGTTGCGGCCGCGGCCGCCGCCATCTTGGCGCGGCCGGGCGGCCTCTTCCCGGCGGCACGTGCGCGCCGCTCCCGCGTTCCCGCTGTCCACGGGGGCGCGCTTCCAGGGCTGCGGGATGAGGGCGCAGCTCCCCGAGATCCTGCGGGGAGAAGCGGCGCCTCTGACCCTCGGCGGCCGAGGGAAGGAGGACCCGCTCCGCACTGCAGACCCTGAACCTGAAGCGGGGCTTCGAGGCACCGCGCGGAAACGACCCACTTAAGCTGTCCAGTTGAAAAGGTCAAGGGATGGGTGCGAGCAGGGGTGAGGTCAATGGAGTAGTGGGCGAGAGCATGATCTCTGCAGCCAGATTGCCGCGTTTTCCATTTCTGGCTCATCTTACTAGCCGTCAGAACTTGGACACTCTGATTTTCTCTATGCCTTGGTTTCTTCATCTGTAAAGTGACATAATAATAGTACTTTCCTCCTAAGGTTATCACCTGGAACAAGCAAGTACCGGGTAGTTAGTAGGTGCAAAATGATCATTCCTTCAATAAAATGGTATTGCTTCTTATAGAAATCACATTTCTGTCATTTTTCAGGAACTTTAAGTGTTCAAATCAGCACGACTTTAAATAGGCTACTGTTTCAGATCCCATCGCTGCATAAAATTTCCCAAATGTTCATCTTTTGTCCCATCTTTCTCTAGGTCAGCTTTCCTTTTTTATATCATGGAAATTGTCAAGAGTTTTAATCTCCAGAGTCTTCCATTAAGAGGTGCCATAAAAAGATGAATGATGTAAACTTTCCAACACTGTAATTAGCTGACAGTTAAGTGATTTATTCAATAGAAGCTAGAAAAGTTAGGGTGTGCAAATAACAAAGGCTTCCTGTCCTTGATTCCAGGAACTAGAGTTACTAAAGCTGGCAACTCTGCACTGTTGTCATTATCTTTTTTCCAGCTGGTGAAAATGGACACCAAAAAACTGGGTGCTGTGTGCAATATGGAAACAGAGGATGGACAGAGGAAGTGGGATCACAGCCTCTGTTGAAGGATGCAGACTTCACTAACTGCGTAAGACTGGGTCTTCGATGGTCTCCAAGGCTCCTTGTAGCTCACAAGTGTTGGTCTTACTCGCACATATACTCTTTAAATTAATACTTCCCTTTGGCTATTCATTTAAACCAGATTTGTGAAGACTAGCGTTTAATAAGGCTGATCCAAAACTGGATATATGAATTGGGGTAAAAACAGATCAAGAGTTGGCAGGACATGGGAAATTTTTTCAACACCCAAACACTTCTCCAAAAGTTCTGGAGTGCTCTGATTAGCAATTACCCAGATTGAGATACCTGAATTTCTGAAAGGCAGGAGCCCCCACTCATCCAGCTTTGTAGTCCCCCTGGACCAGCAGTTTGCTTTGCACATTGTAGGCCCTCAATTAATGTTTATTGAATTAAATGGCCATGTCTGGCTGAGTGCTTATCATTTAAGGAGACCTTGGGAACCACAGAGACACACGAGAAATGTTACTCAAGGGACATCACTGCAGACATCATTAAACAGGAACCCCAAGTCACTACTTAATGAGTTAATGGCATTTTGGAACGAACAACCCTGGCCACAGGCTTATTTGGCAAAATAAAGTGGAAATTTCAGATATGTTTTTTCCATAACTTATATGGGTAATTTTTTAAAACTTTATTTTGGACCTAATTATGAGCACCACTGATTCAATTTTATGCTTCAATAATAGCAGTCTGACTCTATTAATACAGTTAAAGTTCAGAAATCCCCACCTTTTCCCCCAAATCAAAGTGTCACCAGTGAGTTCTGTCACTTCAATATAAAACCAGTATTTGTTTGTAGGTATAACTTCAGGGGCTTGCCATAATTTTTGTATATTTAAGCGTCTTGGAGGTATTGTTAAATGGCAAACACAGATTTTTGTCTTTATATCCCCAGTGTAGGGCTTCACACTGGGGTAGGCATGCAAATTCACTTATCTGTGGCATACGATAAACATAGAATTTATGTCAGTGATTATCAAGGATATAAAGATAGAATCATTTTTCCTCTAAATCAAGGATGGGCAAACTTTCTCTTAAAGGGGAAATAGAGTAAACATGAAGGTAGCTGTAGACAATATATAACAGGATGAGTGTGCCTTTATTCCACTAAAAACTTACTTACAGAAATAAATGGGTATGACCCACAAGGCCATATTTTGCTGACCCCTAAGTAATTATATTTATATTAGATTCATTCCATTTTTATATTCATTCCAATGTGAAATGCCAGATATTAAAATACAAAGGGTAAAAGCTTGATAACAATAAAGCACCAAAAAGTCAAAAGACCTACAGAGTAAGTTTGTGTTGCCAATTAAAATATTTCACAAATACCAAAGGTTTAGAACTACATCTCAGGTACTATAATGGAATAAGATAGAGGGATATTTGCATTTCATTTTTGCAAAAACTATGAGTTATGATAATGGAAATACTTAAAATGTTGACAAAGGTAAGAGTGCATGTTTAAACCCCCCCCCATAGGATGCTATAATTACTAAAGCCATAAGTACAATTTGAGGTGAGAACATAAGAACATAGAGAAAAAAATCCTCCAAATCATCCATCCTTCACTGTCATCATCAGAATGTGGATGAAAGTGTAGGTCCTTTGAGTCTCCTGTAAATTGAGAATTCGAAATGTGAATCCATGGCTATCTGATCCATTCCAATTTTTTTTTTTAATAGGGGTAAGCAGATAGCTCCCTGGGTTGGGGGAGAGGAGGGTGAAGAAGGGGGTAATAAAGCTGTGGAAAATTCTGCTCTGCACATTTTCATCCTCACTAGCAGCAGTCCTTTCTGAAATTTCATAAGGAACCGATGCTCTTCCCATTAGTTAGGAAAGTCACCTACAATGACACTGCATATAATTGTTCTTCACTATTGGGAAAAAGACTAGTCCATGTCTGTGCACCCGGTATAAGTAAAAAAGCAATGGATAACCAACAGCCACATCAGCACTGCTCATATGAAAATGTTATCTTTTGGTTCAAAAGAGAAGTTACTGATGCAGAGTGAGGAAAAAATATGTGGAAGAAATGTGAGCCTCATAAAATTGTATGCAAGATGTTGTGTTCATAGTTCATTACTTATAACTATCTGGAGTTGTTTATTTATTGGTGTACTTGGGTTTGTTGTTTTTTTTTAAGATTTTATTTGTGAGAGAGAGAGGCAGCACAAGCAGGAGGGGCAGAGGGGGAGAGAATCTCAAGCTGACTCTATGCTGAGCGCAGAGCCCAATGCAGGGCTCGATCCCATGACCTGAACCAAAAGCAAGAGTCAGATGCTTAACTATCTGCACCACCCAAGCATGCCCCTGAGGCTTTTTTTCTAGCTTAAGAATGTGCATGACATGAGATTGGGGAACTTAATCTGTCTTCTTCCCTATTTTATCCCTTGGTCCAGATCAGTGTCTGGTACAGAAACAACTCTCTATAAATAATTGTAGAAGGAATGAAGGAAGAGAAGGAGGAGGGAGGGAGGAACAAAGGTATAAAATATCCATTTTCTCTGGGCAAAAATTTCCTAACTTCCATCATAAGCTCGAAAGGGTCTATGACTCAAAAAAAAAAACAAAAAATAAGTAAGAATGACTGTTTTTCAACTACAAAGGTTGACTCTCATTATCTCCTCTGCCCTTATGCTCACCAGCCACCCTGCTCCCAACAAAATGGTTATCATGGTTTGCCAGAAATCTACAGTGATGCTATATCATTTGGAAAGTGTCTCATTACATGTTTTTCTAGCTTTAGAGAATTGCTTCTCCCCGCTCGACTTAAAGTTGCCATACTTGAAGTCTCCATTTGACCACCTCCTAGGTGCCATGCCCTTTATTTTTTAAATCTCCTCAAACAGAGTTGTATTAAAAAGTACTATATGATATTGAAATAAACATGAAGTACAACTTCAAGGCATTTTTGTCCCTGTTTTAGGGTGACAAAACTTTTGCCTCTGTGTGTATGATTTTTTAATTAACTTTTAAACCCTTGTGTACCTATATCTATATAAAGTGTATGGCAGCTAATTTTCAAAGATGGTCCCCAGTGACCCATGCCTCCAATGTTCACATCTTTGCATACCGTCCTCCTCTTGAATCTCAGCTGGCTCTGTGATTCACTTTTGACCAAACAAATAGGGCAGATGTGGCTCAGTCGGTTAAGTGTCTGCCTTCAGCTCAGGTCATGATCCCAGAGTCCTGGGATCGAGTCCTGCATCGGGCTCCCAGCTCAGCAGGGAGGCTGCTTCTCCCTCTGCCCTTCACCCAACTTGTGCTCTCTCTCTCTCTCAAATAAATAAATAATATCTAAAAAAAAAAAAAAAAAAATAGGGCAGAAGTAATGCTATATATTTTCTAAGACCAGAATGGTAAGAGGTCCTACAGCTTTTGCCCAAGTCTCTGAAATACCCTTAGTGGCCTCCCTCCCTGAACTCAGCTTTCATGTTGAGGTCACATATAGGTGACAACCTTTGTCGAGCCCCCATCCAATGCCCGCATCAACTGCTAGGCATGTGGGTGAGCCATCCTGGGCATCCAGCACAGTTGAGCCTTCGGATGCCTTGAGTATCTGTGACCCCATGAGAAACCCCAAATAAGGCCATCTCAGGTGAGCCTAGTCAACCCATGAACAATGGGAGCAAAAAGTAATTGCTGTTTCAAACCGCCTTCTGCTTGTTCACTTGCAATTGACAGAGCTGGTTCACTATTTCTAATAAATGTACCATTCCATTGTAAGATGCTAATGTTAGTGGATACTGGCTGAGAAGTATAGGAGAATGCTCCGTACTATCTTTGTAACTTTGCTATAAATATATAATTGCTGCAAAACAAAAATGTTTAGTTTTAAAATTCATGGTTCAGGGTCCACAGGTCTCTGTGGGGCCAGGGAACCTGCTTTAAGGAGGAGTCTTGGGGATGCTAATGTACATGATCAGCAGATAACATTTTATAAGATTGTAAAGCAAGTTGTTCAACTAAAACCATGTAGTTGGAATAGGGGCGCCTGGGTGGCTCAGTTGGTTAAGCGACTGCCTTCGGCTCAGGTCATGATCCTGGAGTCCCGGGATCGAGTCCCACATCGGGCTCCCTGCTCAGCTGGGGGTCTGCTTCTCCCTCTGACCCTCTTCCCTCTCATGCTCTCTGTCTCTCATTCTCTCTCTCTCAAATAAATAAATAAAATCTTTAAAAAAAAATAAAAAAATAAAATAAAACCATGTAGTTGGAATACTAAAAAAAAAAAAAAGTAATTGCTGTTTTAAGCCATTGAGTGTAGGGTGGTTTGCTACCCACATATTGATAACTGGAATAAGTTGATTAAAAATAAAGTGCTAAAGCTATAGTTAGCTATATTGAAGCTAAAACAATAAATAACTTTATCAAAATTAACAGAAATGTGGTAAAAGAAGGTCAAGTTATAGAAGAACAAGGTGAACTATAAGAGATCCTCAGGTACTCCAGAGCATGTTTCTGCTGATTTTGTCTGGCTCTTTCCTTTGACTCTGGACAATGTGAAACATCATAACGACCTTAACCTTCTGGTGTCTGCAAAGTAAAGGTACTTACAATTAAATGTGACTTAGACAGACATGAAATAAGTTCCTGCCCACATGCTTTGGCTAAAAAAGGAAAGGAGTGGTCACAAGTAGCCAGTACTAAAGATTCAATTAAAATGAGACAATAGATGGAAAAAAAAATTTTTTTATCTACTCAACTTCTCTATTCTATTTGCTAACTTCATGAAGATTGCAGGTCCATAATTCCTAATCAGCAATTTTGAAATCTAAAAAGCTCTGAAAACCAAAAGTGTTTTTTCCCCCTAAGTGTGGCACCTAAACTCATTTGGTAGCAACTGGACTTTCCTTCGGCTATTTATGGCCTTTATTTTATTTCATATGAACCCTCATCCCATTACAGAACTATCAGTGTGTTTGGTTACAAGGTCCTGGCCAAGATCCCACTTACATTGCCCCGCAAGTAACATGTAGTAAGTATATGTGCTATGTCACCCTTCTGAAAATCGAAACTTCTGAATTCCAAAACAGTTCTGGTTTCAGACATGAAGTAGACTTTACTGGAGACCTGAAGTAACATTTTTTTGTGCAGGAGTGAGAAAATATAGTGTGGAGTCCTTGAACACTTGATTCAGACAGCCTGAGTTCAAATCCCTCCTCCACTGTTTGTCACCTCGGAGACCTAGGTCAGGGAGTAACCCTCTGCCTGTTTCCCCCTCTGCAAAATGAAGATAGTAATAGAAATTACCTCATAGCGTTCTTAAAAGAACTAAATGAGATTATGCACATGCAGGGCTTATCCCAATGCCTAGTAGTTAGTAAGCACTCAACAAATGTTAACTCTTATTGGATTATTATTAAACAGAAGCTTTCTAAAAAATTCAATAAAACTAACCATATCTCCATTAGGGTTCAGGAAACTAGTCAAGGTATCACCAGCAGGAAGATATTTAACACAGGGAATCAGATGCACACAATCTTTGGAAGGAGCGAATGGGGGAAGGGGACGAGCACTGAGTCCTGGGTTAGTCCACCACAGGTGTGGACCCGATCGATGGCAGGCAGCCGCTGCACCCACAATCAGAAATCACAGGAAATGACATGAAATCACGGCCGATGTCACAGTTCCCTTGCAGCTTAGAAGCTGGTAACTGTCAGGGGCACTCTTTGTGGTCTTGCTTCACTGAAAAACATACGTCTGCCGAAGACCTATGTCAGCCCCTGCTGCCAGAGGAAGAAAGGGACGCTCCTTACTCCTTTCAAATCCCAGGACACCTTACCAGAACCGTGCTGGCAAGGGACTCTGGGAAATACAGCCCTTGCAATACGGATGTTACCCAACACAAACAATTTAATAATAATGATTAACATTTGTAAAGTTGTAAAGTATCGGCCATAACAGTTCTGTGAGGTAGGCGGGAACTGAGGGCTCAGAGGGGCTTAGTGATGTGTCCAGAGTTGGCTGCATAGTGAGACACTCAGGTTCTCATATTCCAAATCTAAAGTGTTTCTTTATGCCAGTGCTCATCTGAGTCCTACGTTTTTCCCCAAGTCCTCATACCATTTATATTATTATTTATGTATTGTTTCTCTTTAAGTTGACTCACATTTCTCCTTAAATTAATTTAAATAGGAAATTTTGCATCACTATCTAAAGTATAATGCAAATCACTAAAGTGGAAAACAGGTGTCACATAACATAAATGGAAGATAAAAGTAAAAATAAACGTACAGAAAACAACAATGATATTAAGACCACTTAGATAGCATTGCCCACAGAGGGCACTGAGCCTGAAGCCTGGTCTCTCTTTGTCGAAAATAGGGATTAGCATGTGTTGGAGTGTTAGATGTACTAACAGCAAACAATCCTAACACCAAACTGAGATTCTCTCAGGGATACATTCACAGGACTAAACGCTGACTAAAATCCTTGAAAAGAAATTAAATTTCTCACTGTATGAGGCAAAGTTATTTAAAGCCTTGCTTGCCCATCTTACCTTCCAATACATCCCACTCACTCTTCAGGTAACACTGATTTCTGCCCTATCAATTTTGAATGTTGAGCTCAGAATCAGAGTATTGATTAATTCAATTTTGAAAAATACTTGGTAACAGGTATTAAATACATGTCAGCATGTTTTGCTCCTACTAACTCATTCATAGAAGATTTTTTTAATGTAGAGGTAAAATTCCCATCACATCAACCATTTCAAAGTGAACAATTCAGGGGCCCCTGGGTGGCTCAGTCAGTTGGGCATCTGCCTTCGGCTTGGGTCATGATCCCAGAGTCCTGGGATCGAGCCCTGTATTGGGCTCCCTGCTCGGAGAGAGGCCTGCTTCTCCCTCTCCCTCTGCTGCTCCCCCTGCTTGTGCTCTCTCTCTCTCTCTCTGTCAAATTAATAAATAAAAAATATTTTTTAAAAAACAAAGTGAACAATTCAGTAGCGTTTAATACATTTGCAATGTTGTACAACCACCACCTGTATGTTATTCCAAAACATATCCATCACCCCAAAAAGAAACTATACACCTAGGGCGCCTGGGTGGCTCAGTTGGTTAAGCGACTGCCTTCGGCTCAGGTCATGATCCTGGAGTCCCGGGATCGAGTCCCGCATCGGGCTCCCTGCTCGGCAGGGGGTCTGCTTCTCCCTCTGCCCCTCCCCCCTCTCATGTGCTCTCTCTCTCTCATTCTCTCTGTCTCAAATAAATAAATAAAATCTTAAAAAAAAAAAAAAAAGAAACTATACACCTAGTAACCAGTTACTCTCCCTTTTCTCTCTCCCCAGGCTCTGGCAACTACTGACCTGCTTTCTGTCTCTATGGATTTACCCTGGATGTTACATGTAAATGGAATGATACAATATGTGATCTTTGTGTCCATCTTCTTTCACTTAGCATAACATATACACATTGTAGCGTGCACCAGTCCTTCATTCCTTATTATGGCTGAATAATATTGCATTGAATGGATATACCACATTTGCTCACTGATTCATCCACTGATGAACCTTTGGGTTGTCTCCAACTTTGGGCTACAGTGAATAATGCTGCTATGAACATGTGTGTACATGTATCTGGTCAGTACCTATTTCACAGTTACTTTGGATGTACACTTAAGACTGAAAATGTGGGATCCTATGGTGATTCTATGTTTAACTTTCTGAGGAATTACCAAACTGGTTTCCATAGCGGCTGACCCATTTTACATTCCCACCAGCAGTGACAAGGTTGCAATTTCTCAATATCCTTGCCAACACTATTTATTTTCTGCTTTTGTGATTATAGCCATCCTTGTGAGTGTGAAGTGATGTCTTGTGGTTTTGATTTACATGTCACTAATTACTAATGATGCTGAGCATCTTTTAACGTGTTTATTGGCCATTTGTGTATCTTCTTTGGAGAAATGTCTATTCAAGTCCTATGCCCATTTTAAAAATTGGGTTGTCTTCTTATTGCGGAGTTGTAAAAGTTCTTTGCGTATTTTGATCCTTCTCGGATAGGAGATTTGCAAATACTTTCTCCCATTCTGTAGGTTTCCTTTTTTACTTTATTGGTAATGTTCTCTGGTGGGCAGCGGATTTCTATTTTGATGAAGTCCAATTTACCTATTTTTTCTCTTGTTTTGCTTTTACTGTCAGATCTATGAATCAATTACCAAATCCAAGGTCATGGGTATTTACCCTGATGTTTTCTCCTAAGAGTTTTATGTTTTAGCTTTTATATTTATGTATGATTTTTAAACCATACTATAAAATTTTCACAAAAATAAGGTAAATCCACTGACCTAGATTAACTCTATAACCATTGAAATTTACTCACCCTTGAAAGACTCATGTTTCTTTGATAAATGGGTTTGTTTAGCCATGACTATGAACAAATCACTATACTAGATTGTATGTATATCTGTAGACAATACACATACATATGTATATTTATTAGTACATATACTATTTATTAGTATAGTATATTATTCTTATATACTAACAGAAAGGTTATAGAAGTGCTAAGAAGAAAGACTGGATTGCCAGCTTATGAAAAGAGGAGCAGTATGTTCAAATTAAAAAAAAAAAAACAACTCAAACTGACTTATATATATAATAACACAGATGAGTCATTGGCTCATTTCACTGAAAGCCAGCTAGAAGACGGGCTTGGTGGGATTCGATGGTATTGTCAAGGATCAGCTTCTTTCTCTACCTCCCCTCAAGTCAGCTCCATCCAACCAAGATGGCTGCCAACAATTTCCAGAGCTATATGCATCCTCATCTCAATCAGAGAAAGTGAGCAACCCCCAACTAACACTCGTCTCTGCCTCTGGCTATGGTATGACCTGAATCCCATACCCATCACTGGGTATCCATAAGTGTTGATTTATGGCCAGGGTGTATGATTATGTTAATTGCTTTCACTGCTGTTTTGCACCAGTAATGGAGTTGGGCTTCTTCCCATATGGGGAAGATATGGTTCTCAAATGGAAATTGGGCAAGTGACAAAAAAAACAGGAATGGATGGGGGGGGAGCATCACAATGTTCACCACAGGTAATCTCAGAGTAGTCTTAACAGAAGACAAGGGATTTGACGTGGTCAGAGGAAATCAAATAGCAGAACAGTGTGAAGGCTCATTTTTAAAAATAGGGAATAATCGTCCATTTTAGCTCGACCACTGGTGTCAAGTGAAAGTTAGTAATCCTAGTAGGCTAACTTGAGAGCATATCATAATGGAGGACTTCAAATACCTGACTAAGCAGTTTAGACTTAATTCAACAAATAGCAAAAAGAAAACAAAATGACCTTATTCTCAGAAAAAAAAAAAAAGTATTTCTCTAATTAAAACTGTATGGAGATGAAAGAATTTTAGAAAAATTCATTTTAATGCTAGGTCTTGCTATTTGATAAGCTATATTCACTGGTAGAAATTCATTCATTCAATTGGCAAATATTGAATTGAATATTGATGATCTAATGTGTGTTCGGCACTATTCTGGCAATAGCTGGCCGTTCGATGGTGAAAAATAGTAATGTCGTTGCCCCTGTGAAGGCTATAGGCCTATGGAGAACCTATCATCTATATCATCATGGCATCAGATTCTAATGTCTCATCTGCCTTTGGAAAGCATTACATTCTGGGTCAGAACTGCTCACTCACAGTCAATGGAAAACAAGGTAAGAAAGCATTCAAACCAGAGTTAACAATCCTGACTGAAATCTCCATGTGCCTTATCAAGCTAATCCATCCCTCTTCTAAGTCCTCCAAGTCCAGTAGATACTTTCACTACAGAGAGGTCATTCTTTAGCCCTACTTGGATGAAGGGACATGAGCTTTGCCTAAAGATTTTACTTACCTCAAGCTCAACATGCTCATCTTCAAAATGGATGACTTTTGCTTTACCTCAACTGTAGACCTAAATATTGTCAAGTTAAAATCAAAGCAGAGACTAGATAATTATGTTACATTACCCATAATGTACTTGGAAGTTCCTTCTTTCTTATCCCTGCCCCCTTCCCACCCCAATCCCTTTCTTTTAGCAAACCTCTACTGTGTACTTTAAGGGGCAGGACTGGAGAAGAACAGCTATACAACCCCTTACCTGCCCAACTCCCTAACTTTTGTTACGAGTCACCCCTTTCTTCCCTATGTTACCTGGGGTAACATAGGATGCATTTGAGATGAAAACAATTCTCTTTCCCAATCCAGAAAATGTAGCTTTGCGTTGGTCTGAGAAGCAAAAGAGCCTAACTTAAAGCTGACAATAAGAAGGCAAGTTTATACTTAAAGGAAAACTTCTTCAAAAACAATGAAAAACTACATACTGTATGATTCCAGCTCTATGACATTCTGGAAAAGGCAAAACTATAGAGACAGGACAGGATCACCAGTTACCAGTGGTTGGGGAGTGGGAGGGATAAGTAGGTAGAGCATGCAGGATTTTTAGGGTTTTTAAGGATTTGTACTATAGTGTGGATATGTGTCATTATACATTTGTTCAAACCCATGGAAGGTATAACACCAAAAGTGAACACTAATGTAAACTACAGATCTTGGTTGATGATGATGATGTCCCAGCATAGGTTCATCAGTTGTGAACCCAGTGAGGTTCTGGTGGGGATGTTGATAATGAAGGAGGCTGTGCGTTTGTGGGGACAGGAGTATATGGGAAATCTCTGTACTGTCCACTCACATTTGCTGTGGACTTAAACCTGCCCTATATAAAGTCTGTTTTAAAAAAAGCAATGGGGGCGCCTGGATGGTTCAGCTGGTTAAGCCTCTGCCTTTAGCTCAGATCATGGTCCCAGAGTCCCAGGATCCAGCCCCGAGTCAGGCTCCCTGCTTGGCGGAGAGTCTGCTTCTCCCTCTCCCTCCTCCTGCTCTCTCTCTCTCTCAAATAAATAAGATCTTAAAAAAAAAAAAGAAAAAAGCAATGAAAAAAGGGGAATTTATCAATCCAACCAATACTTACTAAGCCCCTGGATATGCCAAGCACTGTATGACACACTATGGTATCAAGGCTGAACAAGACATGTATGGATCCTGCCCTCACAGAGCTTCCATTGATGTTTTAATAAGATAAAGTCATTGTGCTTACTGACTTGACCTTCCCAGATAGTATAATATAATTCTCTGTTCCAACTGAGAGCCCCAGGCCTCCTCCAGCAGGTTGCTAATGGGTAATTCCAACTGGCTTAAGGGCCAAGCCTTGCAGCCCCTGAGAGAAGACACCCCCAAATCCAGTAATTCTCACCTGAAGCTTTTAAAAAATGCTGGTTCTGAGGTATCATCCCCAGAGACTCCAAATCAGTAGGATTAAGGGTTTGCCCAGATGCCACACTCTGCCAAGCACCCCAAGGGGACCTGATATAGAAGATTTGATAACCAGTCATTCAGCAGTTGATTTCACTCTAAGTAATAACAGTAATCACTGTTGTCCTGTTTTGACATATTGAGTCTTTTTTTTAAGATTTATTTATTTATTCAAGAGAGAGCATGAGCATGAGCAGGGTAGGGGCAGAGGGAGGGGGAGAGAGAGTCTTAAGCAGGCCCCATGCTGAGCACAGAGCCCAACACAGGGCTTGACCTCAGGACCCTGAGATCACGACCTGGGCCAAAACCAAGAGTCCAATACTTAAACAACTGCACCACCCAGGCACCCCTTGGTGGAGATTTTAAAACACCCAGAATAGGTCAAAAATATGATGATCTGGGCACTCCCATACATTGCTGGCAGGAGCGTAAATTGGTAGAATTTAAGTGAAGGGCATTTTGGCAATATATTTTAGATTTTATAGGATAAATAGTTTGATATAGTAACTTACTTTCTAGGAGTATTTCCTAAGGAAGTAACTCACACACATATACACAAATAAAACCCACAGAGATCTATGTATAGGGCCATTCAGCATAGCCTTGTTTATGATATAAAAAACTAGGGGCTCCTGGGTGGCTCAGTCATTAAGCGTCTGCCTTTGGCTCAGGTCATGATCCCAGGGTCCTGGGATCGAGCCCCGCATCGGGCTCCCTGCTCAGTGGGAAGCCTGCTTCTCCCTCTCCCACTCCCCCTGCTTGTGTTCCCTCTCTCGCTGTCTCTCTCTCTAATAAATAAACAAAATCTTTTAAAAAAAAACAAAAAAACTGGAAGCCACCTACCTGTCAGTAAAGGATTGATTAAAAGAGAATAACCCACCCAACAAGGTGCAATTCCATTAAAAATCATGTCATCTATATTTATTAATAACAGAAATACACCTTTAAACTGACTTTTTAAAAACTACATATATAAAAAACCTACATGTATAGTATAATCTTATTTTTAAATAAAATAAATGCGAGCTATATCATGGGAAGGAAATTACTAAAAATGTGAAGAATGATTATTTCTGGGTAATTATACTAGAAATTTTTATTTATACATTGTTACATTTTCTGAATGATTTCTGCAGCAAGCATGTGTTACTTTTAAAATCTCCTCCCCTCTAAAACCCTTTATATTTTATATTTGCAAGGGAATTTTCATTGAAGGACTAGCCTCTAAGGCGGTTTGTATACTACTCTATGGGGGGGTGGGAAGATGAGGTCATGGAGGGGTCTGGAAGGAGGAGGAAGAGGATAATCAGGGTCCAACCTACAGCCCAGGCCCCCAGCCTTTGTCTGAACCTAATGGCAAGATAAGTTGCAAGCAAGGACTCACGAGATGTTTTCCCAGGGGACACTGTGAGACACAGAGGCATAAACAGTGTCACTACAGTGCTCAGGCAGGGTGTATGGCAGGTGACACAGAGTAGGACAAAGAGTTATTCTCAATTCAGAGCAGCAGGAAGCAGCAGTGAGGGCCTATGGGAATGCTGCCCCATCCTGGCACTTCAAGGCCAGAATGCTGGCACGCTCCTCAGATGCAGCCAAGCCAGGTGGGAGAGGGTTGGATGGGGGGAAAGGTAATGGGGGGGATGAGGGGTACAGGGTTTCTAAGGCAGGAAATATGAGAGAAGCATCCAGTAGTGGGACAGAGGAGGGGGAGCTCTTCTCATTTGACCCATAGTCTTGATCTGATCTCATCCACACCATGGTTTTAACTACCACTTATATGGAATTGCCAACCTTTACAGCCAGAGCCCAGGCATACAAGAAAAATGTATTAAATAGATGAAACTTTCTGCTGGCTTCTGGATCCATATAATTAACTCATCATATCTCTCTCAACAACTCCTCTGCTACTAACTTAATACCACACACACACACACACACACATTCTTCCTTTGGTGGTCACGTCAATGAATGGCACCACCACGCACCTAGTTGCCAAGCTAACTATCTAAGCGTCCTCCTTAGTGCTCCTTCTCATCTCTTCCCATAGTCACAAGTTCAACAAGTGTAGATTCTCCCTTTGGAGAGCTCCTAAATCTATTCCCTCCTCGTTATTCCCACCACCACTGTTTTAATTCAATCTCTCATCACTTTGTGTTTGGGTTACGACAACTCTCATTTTCAACCCATTCCTCACTCTGTTGTACACAGCTATGCCTCACACTGTTTTCCTAAAATTTGAACCTGACCATGGCAGTCACTCACCCATTCTGAGCTTCAAAATGAAATGCCAGGTAAATATTCAATAAATGACTGACTTACCAAAGAAAGGGAGGACTCACCCTGGAACAAGATTGCCAGCCCTTCCCAATCCTTTATTATAAAAATCTAATGCCAGTTGATCTCCAGGCAACGATTCAAAACAGGTGTTCCTAGGTTTTATTACATGTTACTTGTTCATATTTTCACTATCCCACAAGAAGTTCAAGGGGAGCACTGGTATATATTACAAAGTCACAACAATTTTTTGTGGCTATAATGGAGGACCCATCATGCCTAGAATTAGAAAAAGGCATTTTTAAAGTGGAAAAATAAAAGATCACTTTGGTAATTACATATCATGCATTTAGCCTTGCTACCTGAAAGATACTAAGATAAACTATGAAATAATTCATTTCCAAATAAAAGGGAGGAGGAATTAAAGGACTAAGGAGCAGCTAACAGAGCTTGGAAAAGTGTAAGCCATGTAACAATAATTTCATTTCTATCCAGGATGAAGTGGCAGGCTATGCTGATAAGGAGGAAGCAATAGCTATAATCTATATAATCTACTCTCTGCAATAAAGATTCTGATGTGATGTTATCACCAAGAAGCTGGGACAATGCAGTTCAGTTGAAGATAGCTAATTGCAGATTTCATATGTGATGCCAACATCAAGGCATTTCTCAAAGAAGAGCAAATATACTCTTTTTGACAAAGAAAATGTTAAGATCCACCTTTTCCAATGTTGCAAAATCTAGAATAAAGAAGCAAATCGATACAGGAACCCTCTCTCATTTTCATTATATCAACAGAATGAACTATAACAAAATCTGCACTTAGTAGACAGGCTCAAAATGGCAGCTAATGCTATAGATAATTGCTAGTGATAACCCTTCTGCATCGTGTACTTGGGCAATGTATAACCTGTGAGTGTCATTGAGTAAATAGGGCACATACAAATAAAACTATAAATAAGACATAACTATGTTGAGGTTATACTATCATTTATTCCAGCAGTATTGATGCCTGTGGAGCTTTGGAGTAATTGCTATACCTCCTCAAAATATTAATAATAAAAATCAGCTGAAAAGGCATTTTAAGCTAAGCACTTAGAATACAGTTTTTTAAATAAGCAGGATATACTTTTTTTTTTAAAGGTTTATTGATTTATTTTAGAAGCAGCACACATGAGCATGGGTGGGGGGCGGGGGTGGTGGAAAGAGGCAGAGACAGAAAGAGGGAGAGTCCTAAGCTGACTCCATGCTGAGCCCACAGCCCGACTCAGGGCTCAATCCCATTACCCGAAGATCAAACCTGAGCCAATACCAAGAGTCTGACACTTAACCAACTCTGCCACCCAGGCACCCCTACTTTTTTTTTTTAAGTAAGCTCTACACCCAATGTGGGGCTTGAACTCACCACTTGGAGATCAAGAGTCACATGCTCTACCAACTGAGCCAGTCCCGCACTCCCAGGACATATATTGCTGTCTCCCTCATCTAGGAGAGAAGATGCTCTCTATCGTCTTGTCCTCAGACAAGACGATAACAGTGGAGAACTTGCCTCTTGTTACCTGAGTTTCATTTCCCTTTGGAGTTTTCTCAGTGGGTCCGATAGTCATTAATGCTGCTCAACAAATATTTCTGAACATAGAGTAGGACCGCTTCCTGGCCCCATTGGGTTGGGTACAGTCATGCCAGCTAACGAATTGAGAACAGAATGTGATATGTAACTTCCATGCAGAACCCTCCATTGCTGGTGCAAGACCCTCCAGAGCACTCTTTCCCTTTGCTACAGCAACCAGCAATGCTCCAGATGGTAACTGCCACATTAGCCTGGATTACAAAACAATGCAGAGTGGAAACCCCTAGTTGTCCTGCCATAAAAATATAACATGAACAAAAATGAGATCTTACCGGCAGCCACTGAAATTTTGGAGTTGTTTGTTAGTGCAGCTAAGTCTAACCTATCCTAACTAACACAGTAAGAGTATTACTATCACTAACACCCTGATCCTCATTATAAATTTTCCCTTAACCTTGAGATCCTGACATCAAAAGAACTCTTTCTTAGGTTCCTGTCGACTTCATTGGTAAAACTGGAACTTTCAAAATGGCAGTAATAAATATGATGGGAGAAAAGAGGTGGCAGAATGAGAGTGAGCCAGGAGACAGACTAACTGGGTTCTCCCTGTTCTATACTGTGTGATCTTGGGGTAGCTGCATCATCACCCCAAACCCCAGTTTCCTCAAAAATGAAATAAGAGGTAATAGTAATAGAACCTATATCACTGAATTGTTTTAAATGTTTGATGAATTCCCATTTAAGAAGGTATCTTCTCAGTGGGCCCTTTCCTGCTACCACCTTAGCTTAGATTCCCCCCAAAAAACAGAATCTGAGAAAGATGCTTGTGTGTACTTTATTGGGGATTGTGATTTCAGGGATCAGAAGACAGAGGGAAGGGGGCAAAGTAGGGCAGATGAACAACACAAGGATGCAAAGTAGCATTACAAAATTGGTGACTGGTCACTCCGTCCTATTGGACCAACTGAGAAGTCTTTCAACAGGTCCCTTAGGAGCTTTCATTTATGGGGGCAGGTAGAAGAGAAAGGAGGAAGCATGTATCTGTCAGCTCCTGCTCCACATTGGTCAAAGGTTAGCCCCAGGGGGTGTTGGAGAAAGTAATCTAGAGGACATGACCACTGGTTGAACCTCAAGCTGGACCTGGGCAGTCAGAGGTCCTCACCCCCACCCCTGTTAAAAAGCACACTCTGCCTACAGTTCCCATAGTGGGAGCTCTTTCAAAGACACAGCCTTGAGACAGTAAGGTGTTGTTGAGACCATCTGGATGGTATATGTGACTAAACCCATTTAAGGCCTCTGTAGGCTTTTAAAATTTGGCAGGCAGGTGTGGAGGTCTACTCATCTTGCCTACATCCAAGACAGCCACATATGTAAGTTCCCTTACTTATTGAACCTGCCACCTACCAATCTGGAATAGCCTGCCTCTTTATTTGGTCTCTTCTTGCCCTGCACATATGGGGCTGAGTTTGCAAACCAACAAAGGGCATTAAGTAACCTGCAATTTGGGTCATGCATGCACAGGACTGGGCACTAAGAGGGGTGTCCCACACCTTGTCAACAACAGAGCAGCGCTAGACTGGGAAACAAGAGGCAGGTGGTGCTACCAGGTTGTACCTGCATCAGAGTCTGCATTCAAGAGATCTGAAGACAGAAGAGGTGTCTAACCCACCGTCTATTTAAAATTGTAAATACCTCACTCTGGAAGTTCTTATCCTTCTACCCTGCTTATTTGTCTTCATTTCACTTATCACCATCCAATATACAGTATCATTTACTTCTTTTGTTCATTCTGTCTCCCCCATTAGGATGTAAACTACCTGATGGCAAGAAGTTTTCTTTTGTAAACTGCTGTGTCTCAATAATTAGAACAATGTCTGGCATAACATAGGTCCTCTATAAAAATTATTTTTTTGACTTTTGGTTTTGATAAAATCTCAAATGTATAGAAAATTTGCAAAAAAAAAAAAAAATAGTACAGAGAACTTCCATATATGCTTTAGTCAAATTTACCATTAACATTTTACATTTGTGCTCATGCTCTCTCTCTCTCTCACATACGCACACACACACACACACATTCTGAACCATTTGAGAATAATATGTAAACATCATGCTCCTTTACTTTCAAATACTTAAACATGTACTTTCCAAGAATAAGGACATACTATAACATAACCACAGGACAATGATCAAAAACAAGAAAGTTGACATGCTGATGAATATATATTTCATATTCAAATCTTGTCAATGATCCCAATAATGTCTTTTATAGTAAAATTTTTTCCTAACATGAGATTCAGTCCATCATCACACACTGTGCCTAGTAGATATGTCTCCTCAGTCTTTTTAATTTGCAATAGTTGCTTGGCCTTCTTTTGCCTTTTGTAACAGTGAAACTTGTGAAGACTATAGGCTTGTTATTTTGTAGAAAGATCCTTCAATTTAGATCTGTGTGATGCTTTGTCATTAGATTTCTGATGATAAAGAATACATGAATAAATTATTATTATCAAATGTGGTTGTTTCCAAAGCATCTTATCTATTCCCACCCATTTGATATTTTAACGTTACTAAATTAGAAATTCAGTTGCTGTAACTTCTCACATTCTTACCTTACCTTCTCACATTCTTATCTTACCTTACAAAGAAGAAACAAATAGAAGTTCTAGAATTGAAAGTGCAATAATGGAAATAAAACAATTCACTATAAAGAGGCTCAATAGAAGTTTTGATCAGATGGAAGAAAGAATCAACACACTTGAAGATAGATCAATTGAGAGTATCAAGTCTGAGAAAAAGAAAAAAAATAAAGAAAATTGAATCTATTTACAACTTCAGAGACTTGTGGGACCTCATCAAGCATAGCAATATACTATAATGACAGTCACAGAAAAAGAACAAGGAGACTAAAGAATATTTGAAGAACTACTGACCCAAAACTTCCCAAATGTGAAAAAAAACATTAATCTACACATCCAAGAAATTATTATCCAAGAAGTCTAAGTAGGGTAAATTCAAAGAGATCCACATCTAGACACAATATAATCAAACTGTTGAAAATACAAAGACAGAGAATTGTGAAAGCAGCAAGAGAGAAGTAACTTATCATATACAAGTGATCCTCAATAAGATAAACAGCTGAATTTCATTAGAACCAAGGAAGCCAGAAGGTAATGGGATGATGTACTCAAAGCTGTTGAAAGAGAAAACTATCAACCAAGAATTCTATAGCCAGAAAATTATTTTTCAAAAATGAAGGAGAAATAAAGACATTACTAGATAAACAAAAACTGAGGGAATTTGTTACTAGCACACCTGAAATACAAGAAAATCTAAAGGAAGGCTGAAATGGAAGGACACAAGATAGTAACTTATATCCACATGAATAAAGAACATCAATAAAAATCACTAAATGGGCAGAACACACAGACAGCATAAATGTATATTTTGTTTGTAACTTTTTCCTCCCACCTGATCTAAAAGGCAACCACATAAACTAATAATTCTAAATTTGTGTGGGTGGGAATGTAAAATATTAAGATGTAATTTGTATGAAAATAATAACACAAAGGAGGGGGAAGGAATAGAGATACATAAGAGTAAAGGTTTTATATACTATTGAAATCAATTTGGTATTAATTTGAACCTAGTTTTTTATAAACTAAAAATTTAATTAAAATTCACTGATCAAGCATTAAGAAAGTAACTTAAAAAATATAATAAATGACAAGGGAATTTAAATTCTACTCTAGAAAATATCTTTAAAAAGAAGGCAGTCACAGGAATAGAGGAACACAAAAGGCAAAAGACATAGAGAAATAGCAAAATGGCAGATGCAAATCTTACCTTACCAATAATTACATTAAATGTAAATGGATTAAACATTCCATTTAAAAGGTGGCAAAGACTGGGAGGATGGATAAAAACACATGATCCAACTATGTGCTGTCCACAAGAGACATTCCTTTTATTTATTTATTTTTTAAATATTTTATTTATTTGACAGAGAGAATGCGAGAGAGGGAACACAAGTAGGGGCAGTGGGAAAGGGAGAAATAGGCCTCCCGCCGAGCAGGGAGCCCGATGCGGAACTCGATCCCAGGACCCCGGGATCATGACCTGAGCCAAAGGCAGACGCTCAACTGACGGAGCCACCCAGGTGCCCTGAGACACACGTTTTAGATACAAAGATACAAATAGGTTTCAAGTAAAAGAATGGAAAAACATACCATGCAAATAGTAACCCAAAGAAAGCTGTAGTGGCTATACTAATATCTGACAAAATAGATTTTAAATCAATTGTTACTTGCAGCAAAGAAGGACCTTTTATAATGACAAAAGTGTCAATCCATTAAGAAGATAAAATAATTATAAATATATATGCACTAAACAATGGAACCCTAAAATACATGATGCAAAAGCCATCAGAAATCAGAGGAGAAACAGACAACTCAATAATGATAGGTGGAGACTTCAGTACTCCATTTTTAATAGTGACAACTGGGGGCACCTGGGTGGCTCAGATGGTTAAGCCTCTGCCTTCAGCTCAGGTCATGATCTCTAGGTCCTGGCATCGAGCCCCACATCAGGCTCTCAGCTCAGTGGGAAGTCTGCTTCTCCCTCTCCCTCTGCCTCTCCACCTACTTGTGCTCTCTCACTCTCTCTCAAATGAATAAATTTTTTAAAAATCTTTAAAAAATAGTGACAACTAGACAGAAGATGAACAAGGAAATAGAAAACTTAATATTATAAAAAATATATATAAAGAACTCCTTTTTTAAAGATTTTATTTATTTATTTGAGAGAGAGATAGAGAGAATGAGCATGAGTGGGGGGCAGAGGGAGAGACAGAGGGAGAAGAAGAATTCCCACTGAGCCTGATGTGGGGCTTGATCCCAGTACCCTGAGATCATGACCTGAGCCAAAGGAAGGCAGACGCTTAACCAATTGAGCCACCCAGGCGCCCCTATATAAAGAACTCTTACAACCACAATTTAAAAAAATTTTTTTTTCTTTAAAGACAATTTAAAATGAGCAAAATACAAAAAAAAAAAAAAAAAAAAAGGGCAGAATACTCATATAGACATTTACCCTGTGGCCAACATGGCCAAAAAGCACAGGAAAAGATGCTCAAAATCCTAAGCCATTAGGGAAATACACATTAAAGCCACAATCAAAACAACAAAAATAACAAATGTTGGCAAAACTGTGGAGAAACTGGAACCTCTGTGCATCGCTGGTGGAAATGAGAAATGTTGCAGCTACTTTGGAAAACATTCTGAAAGTTCCTCAAAAAGTTAAACACAGATTTATCATATGACCCAGTGGTTCTACTCCTAGATATATATCCAAGAGAGTTGAGAACAAATGTTCACGTAAAAATTTGTACAGGGATGTTCATAGCGCCATAATTCATAATAGCCTAAAGGTCAAAACAACCCAAATGTCCATCAACTGATGAATCAATAATCAAAATGTGGTCTATCCATATAATGGAATATTATCCAGCCACAAAAAGGAATGAAGTAATGATCCATGATACATGCTGCAACATAGATAAACTTAAAACATTATGAGAATTGAAAGTGAAATGCAAAAGGCCACCTATTACATAATTCCATTTATATGAAATATATAGGATAGGCAAATCCATAAAGACAGAAAGTAAGTAGTTGCCAGGGGCTGGGGGCAGGGGCATGAAGAGTGACTACTAACTGAATGTGGTTTCTTTTTCAAATGATCAAAATGTCCTGGAATTGGACAATAGCAATGGTTGCACAGCCTTATGAATATACTAAAAAAACCTCTAAATTGTTCACTTTAAAAGGGGGGGATTTTATTTTTTGTCAGTTATGGCTCAATAAGAAAATTAAAAAGAAAAATTCAAAATAAGATTAGCTATCTGGAGATATTAATCACTTACCCAAAGCACTACTACAAAATTTAGACTATGTCCTAATCCTCAATTTGATTAAATATAATGAATCTGAAGTTAACTAACTTAACACAGAATAGAAAACAAGTCCTCAAAATATAATGGTAGATGTCTAGGGACACCTGGGTGGCTCAGTTCGTTAAGCATTTGACTCTTGATCTCAGCTCAGGTCTTGATCTCAGGGTCATGAGTTCAAGCCCCGCATTGGGTTCCACCCTGGGTGTAGAGGCTACTTAAAAAAATATATATATGAATTCTTGAAAAAAAAGGAATCAAATGGCAAGAATTTGTCATTCAACCTTGCCCATCAAAGGGAAATGCTACAACTATGGGAATATTTCGGCAAGAAAAAGGTATACCACATAGTTTTATGGAGATGATTTTCCAAATCCTATCATAGCCTGGATGAACCATCATTAAAAGCCCTTAAACTCCCTTTAACTCAGGTTCTATGTTCTCCAAACAATTTTCTCATTGCTATTAGGCTCTTCAGGTAAATTCTTACCAAAAAAAAAAAAAAAAAAAAAAAAAAAGCATATTGAATGAAAGACAAAAGAATTTGAACTATTAAAAATTTTATATTTTCGGGGCACCTGGGTAGCTCAGTCGGTTAAGCGTCTGCCTTTGGCTCAGGTCATGATCCCAGGGTCCTGGGATCGAGCCCTGCATGGGGCTCCCTGCCCAGCGGGGAGCCTGCTTCTCCCTCTCCTCCCCGCTCATGCTCGCTCATCTCCATCATGCTCTCTGACACTATATTTGTCTCTCTCTCTCAAATAAATAAATAAAATCTTTAAAAAAAATTTTATACTTTCATTTTAAATTAATCCTGGGCACCAAAACTAACAAGATGATTCCTCAGTAAGCCAACCTGATACAATAGTGTTCAAGAGTCAAATATCAAAGAAGAGAAGAGTGTCTAGAGTCAGGCCAAACCCAATAGTCCACACTGAGAAGTCTGCTGCTCATGAGGGGCAGCACTTACTAGAGGGTGGGCAGTTATTCCACAGCTGTGTGTGACCAGCGACCTCTGTGTTGAGTTGCCATCACATTGATTACTGGTACATAATTGATCAAAACAACATAAATACTATACATTTGATAAATGAAAATTAAACAGAAAAGTAAACCTTTTCCCCAGCTTTATTTTTTTTTGAAGATTTTATTTATTTATTCTTTTTTTTTTTAAAGATTTTCTAAATTTAATTGTTTGTCAGAGAGAGAGAGAGAGAGAGAGCGTGAGCAGGGGGAGAGGCAGAGGGAGAGGGAGAAGCAAGGTCCCCGCTGAGCAGGGAGCCCGATGTGGGACTCAATCCCAGGATCCTGGGATCATGACCCAAGCCAAAGGCAGATGCTTAACCGACTGAGCCACCCAGACGTTCCTGGATACATGGTTCTTAGAGTCAGGCCAGGGGTCGAAGCTGGGAGTGACCAGCCTCTCTGTGGTGGGGGAAGTCAGAGATGCAGATTAGGTCCCATAAGGAGGAGAGTGTATAGAACCAAAAGAGGCGAGGATGACCAGGGACTGAACCCAATCTAATACTAGCTGTATAAGGCAGAGGTCTTTAACTAGGATAAAGCACTCCTTGTGAAGACTTTCGAAGGGGTACGTGTACATAGGTGTTTTAAGGGAGTCCATTTCTAGATCCTCAGCTTCAATATCTAATCTTTCCTCACTTGCTCTGTTTCAGAGCTGACCTGTGATGGGATGGGGGATGGGGGACAGCGTCTCTTCTCTAATCCTTTCAGGCTGGCCTTTCTTTCCCCTTTCCCAAACAAAGGCACACCCTTCATAGCACCCTGTTGCATTATCCTGGATGGGAAAAAACCTCTAGGGCAGCAAACAAAGGGACAAATGGAAATATTGGTGCTGGTTCTGAGAAAGCACATGACTCTGGTGGCCAAGTAGCCGACCCTCCCAGCTGGCGGTCTCCAGCTCTGCATAGCAACAGAATTGAAATCAGACCTCATGGACCTGTCTCCTGGTAAGCCATCCCAAGTCGTTTGTGATTAGATTGCTCTGACTTGGGGCATAACTCAAAAGGAGCTCAAAGATTTGAGAGTCATTGCTCTAAAAAAACGTCTTCCTTTTCCATCCATTTATTTGTGAGTAAGGTTTCTCAAAGCTTCCATCTATAAAAATGAAAAATAGGAATAGAATTGATGGTGAAATCCGTCTTACTCTAGAGACAAGTAAAATTACTAACAGATAAGTAAACTGGGGGGAAAATATATATATCTCCAGTCCCAGAAATTAAGAGATGCATTTCTGTCTTAGTCAATTCAGGTTATATATATATAACATATAACAAAATACCACACTGGGTGCTTATAAACAACAGAAAGTTTTTTCTTGCTGTTCTGGGCATTGGAAAGCCCAAGATCAAGATGCTGGCAGATTCTGGTATAGATGGCATCTTTTCCCTGGGTCTTCACCTGGTGGAAGGGGCAAGAGAGCTCTGTGGTGTCTCTTTATAAAGCTACTAATCCCCTCCTGATCTAATCACCCCAAAGGCCCCACCTCCTAATACCATCACATGGGGGATTAGAATTTTAACATGTAAATTTGGGGAAGACACAAACATTCAGACCACAGCAGTTTCCAATAAAAATTTACTTAGGGCAAAATGAGTGACAGAAGGCAGATCAGTGAGCGGTTGTCTAGAGTCAGGAATAACAGTTGAGGATTATCTGCAGAGAGGCAAGAGGGAGATTTTGGAGTAAAGTTTTATATCTTGATTTTGATTGTGGTGTTGGTTATATAAGTGAACACAGTTGTCCAAATTTATCAGTATGTACACCTAAAGTGGATGAATTTTTTTGGATGTAAATTATATCTCATTAAAGCTGGGGAAAAGGGACGCCTGGGTGGCTCAGTCAGTTAAGCATCTGCCTTCAGCTCAGGTCATGATCCCAGGGTCCTGGGATCGAGTCCCACATCGGGCTCCTTGCTCAGCAGGGAGCCTGCTTCTCCCTCTGCCTGCTGCTCCCCCTGCTTGTGCTCTTTCTCTCTCTCTCTGACAAATAAATAAATAAAATCTTTAAAAAAAAAAAAAAAGAACCACGTATCCAACTGGCTGTTTTCACTTTCCACTCTCCTGACTTAGGCTTGACATGCTTTCTCATATGTACAAACTTACCCTGTCCTACATTTAGGAAAAAAATATTCAACTCCCATAAACTGAATTGGAAACAAAGTAGTTAGCATTTTTCTATCACTTTACTATTCACAAGTACTTTCATCTCTATATGTGTGTATACAGCATAAATAGTAAATGCTTATATTTTACAGATGAGGAGGCTATAAGACTCTGACAGGTAGTGAAAAGTCAATTACATTCAGAAAAACATGCAAGAAATATGATTTATTCTCTGCCTTAACTAAGTTGGAGAGAAGTCACTTAAATAAAGATATGAAAAATCAACACCAGCCTGCGCACAGTAGGAGCCAAACTACTGTTCAAGTAGATGACCCAAAGGATATTTTTCCCCTAGTTTTAATAAAAAGTAGAATAGATTTACAATCTATGTGAAGGCACTGTATCTCATTTCCTCATGGAAATATGAAAAAATTAAAATTTATTGACTGGGAAATAAATTCATTAACCCACAGTACCTAAGACCGAAAGTGATTTGATGAACAACTACTCTGGGTTAAGGATTGTTTTAGCCAGAAACAGGAGGTGAAATGTGTCACTTCCTTGGCTTCCTTCCAACAATTTAATTCCATACAAAAGAAAAAAAGTAGTTTATCCATTCTCTTATGGATTGTGTTTTTGACATAGTCCTTCACTGAATGTACATTTCCTGTCCTTAGTCAGGTGTTTTTGGATTGTGGGGAGAAAAAAAACAATGTCTTACTCTCTTGAACAAGTGTTGTTTATAACAAACCCCAGGCAAAAAGGGCATCTTGGGAGTCTACGTTCTCAAACAACCCAAAATACACACATTTTATATTTTCTTAAGATGATGGTCAAGAAGCGATCCACCAAATCTTTAAAAATCTTCTTCCTTCATCTTTTTTTTCTCTTTGTTTCCCTATCTCTCATCTTTAGGTCTTATTTGTCATTTGTACTGTTTATCTGTGTTGTCTTATCTCCATACATAAATCAAAACTTTCAGTTTCCCTTAGTCACATTTATTACTCTCATCTTCATCTTCACTGTTTGTACATTTTTGGACTTTGGAGACATAACTCCGAGCTTTGTTGGTTGATAATGAATGAGGCCTACTCAATTACCATATGTTTTATCTGGCAAAAGCCTGCAAAGGTAAAACTGCAGCTGGCCAATGTACCAGGGGAGCTGTGCTTTGAGTAAAGGAATGGATACAATCCTACACATTTCAAACCCGGAAGGATCATGCCAGTGTGAGGAAAGACCTGAGTTCCACATTGAGGGTGTGTCTTAGTCCATTTGGATGGCTTCAATAAAAATACCAGGGACTGTGTGACTTAAACAGTAAACATCTCTTTCTCACAGTTCTGGAGGCTGGGAAGTCCAAGATCAAGGTAGTGGCAGATTTAGGGTCCAGTGAAGGCCCACTTCCTGGTTCACAGACAATTGTCTTCTCGCTATGCCTCCATATGGCAGAAGGGGTGAGCAAGCTCTTTGGGTCCTTTTATAAGGGCACTAACCCCATTCCTGAGGGCTCCCCTGCCTCCTGACCCAATCACTTCAAAAAGTCCTCATTTTCAAATACCATCACCTTGGGGCTTAGGTTTCAACATATGAATTTTGTGGGGGACACAAATATTCAGTCTATGGGAAGGTAGGAAAAGTCTTCACTGAGCAGGACTGTTCCACAGACTGTAGGACATCTAGCTTCCTTGGCTCTGCTTATAAAAAGCCAGTAGCATCCTGTATTAGTTACCTACTGCTGTACAACAAATTACTTTAAACTTAGCATCTTAAAACAATGACCTTTTACTATCTTGATTTCTATAGGTCGGGCATCTGGGAGCAGCTCAGCTGGGTGGTTCGGGCTCCGGGTCTTCACAAGCTTGCACTCCAGGTGTCAGCTGGGGCTGCAGTCATCTGAGACTTGATTGCGTATGGAGGGCCTGCTTCCAAGGTCACTCACATGGCTGGTTTGCAGCAGGCTTCAGTCCCTGACCACACGGGCATCTCCATAGAGCTGCTCACAATGAGGCTTTTGATAGAGCAGATGGTGAGAGAGAGTCCAAGAGAGAAGCTGCAGCACCTCTTCTAACCTTTGGAAGTGGCTGACCTTCACTTCTGTGGCATCCTATTGGTCCCATAGACCAACTTTGCCGTACCATGGGGGGTACCACAAAGCGGTGTGACCACCAGAAGCAGGGATCCCTGGAGGCCATCTTGGAAAATGGCTACCATATACAGAGTATGTCCAGTGGCTACCAGTAACAGAAATGTCCGACACATATTCCCAACCACCTTCCCTCCCCTAGTAAGGATAGATACCTCACTTGGTGGCAAGGAAACAGAAGAAAGGCAGAGGCAGTGACTTGCTTAAATTGTATGACTCATTAATGACTCTCCTGCACCCTACTGCCTCTCAGTAAATGTGTTTGTAGATAATTTGTGGGAATCACTTAGGTTTTAGCTCTACTCCTCAGGAAAAAGGAAATTCTGATGATTATCACATATTTAGGTTAATGGCAGATTTTTTTTCCCCCTTGCCTGGGAATTCTAGTATCTCTTCACCTTGGACGAAGTAAGCTTATAATTAAAAATTCCTCTCTGATTTTCTCAAATGTGGTAAGACACAGCCTGGTACTATCGTTTTTAATATTTTCCCAACATGAATTAAATATTTGGTGGTGGGGGGCTGCCTCGCTGGCTCAGTTAGTAGAGCGTGTGACTCTTGATCCTGGGATTGTGAGTTCAATCCCTACATTGGGTGTAGAGATTACTTACTTACAAAAATAAAATAAAATATAAATATGTGGGTGTATATATATATATATTACATATATAATATTCTATATTTATGCCAAAGAACTGCTCATCTTGCAAAGAGCTCTTTAATTGGGATGGGAGGAGTTGGGAGGATATGAATAATGGTACTAAGGTTACTGATACTGCTGATGATCAGCCCAGAGCTGTCAAGACATTATCTCATTTAATCCTTCATACCAATCCAGAGGAGGTGGGCATTATTATTCCTAATCTGCCAGGTTAGAAAACCAGTGTTCAAAAAGATCAAATAATAACTAAGTGACGGTAAGGATGGAAGCCAGGTCTGCTTGAACTGAACCTCTGCTACTAAATGATTAGGACTGAATTCTTTAGACTAATGATAACAACAAAGAATAGAAATTAGTTCTTTAAGAAGGACTATAAAGAGAAGCTCCAAAGAAGACCAAAAGCATTATAACCCTCAAAGACAAACGAAATAATCATTTTAATCCCCAAGAATGGACTGCGTACCAAAGATTTTCCCAAAATGATAATAAATTTACAAAAAAAGCTGTGATTAATACGAAGTTTTTGGACAATTTGAAACAGGTGCAACTATCTTGATAAATACAGTGGGATGTTACAACACGGGTCAAAATTCAGAACGGGCAATAATCTGGATACCTAAAGTCTGTGTAGCACGAGGTGCCAACCCCCACCCTTTGCTCAGTTGGTCTGATTGACACAGCCCTCTCTATGGTCAAACCCATCACACCTCTGAGCCTTACTTACCTAACCTGCCACCATTTTGAGTTCCACATTTATTCTAGTCCTGCTCAATGCCTAAAACTGATAATAACTACTATTAGTGAACACCAACTGTGTAGCAGGCACAGCTTCAGGCATTTCAGCTACAAGACCTCATTTTTTTTTATTTTTATTTTTAAAGATTTATTTATTTATCTTAGAGGGAGATGGAGAGAGAGAGCACGTGTGCGCAAGCAGGGGGAGGGGCAGAAGGAGAGGGAGAGAGAGTCCCAAGCAGACTCTGAACTAAGCCCAGAGCCTGACGCAGGGCTCAATCCTGTGACCACGAGATCACAATTGGAGCTAAAACAAGGTTGTTTAACCAACTGAGCCACCAGGTGCCCCTACAAGGCTTTCATTTAATCATTGTAACACTACTCTACAGATGAGAAAACCAAGTAATTAAATAACTTCCCAGTGTCAAAGTTAGTGAGAGCATCAGTCAAAATCAGAGTTGTCTCACTCCCAAACCATATGCTCCTTGTATCACATTACACTGTCTCCCAAAAAGCCTTTGCCACAGAAAGGTTGGCATATACATCCTTTTGACAGTATGGACACCTTTTTTGAGCAATGATGAATCAGTAGATCTCTCCTTTCTTCCCCCTTGTGTGCTTCCCTCCACCCCCAATTTTAGTTGACCATTATATCTTTAGTTCTTTTCTTTGTATGGTTAAGTATTTGCAGGCCATTTGAAGCCAGACTATCAAGATGAAGGTATTGTAGTAGTTTGATGGGAGAAAAATGGTGGGAGAACTGAGTCACTGAAATCCACATGATGGTATAAGCACATAGAACTCAGAAGTGTGTGTCCCAGCATCCAGCTCTATATTCACAGTGTAAGCCATGCGGAATAAGGATTGCATGATGAAAACACACACCCACTTACCACACATCATTAATGTGCAGAGTGAACAATCAAGGAATAAATTTTGCCAAATGATACTTTTGTCATCACATGTGAGATGCACTATTAGACTGTCTCTTCTAAATAACAGATAAGGGATGTAAAACAAACTGTGTTAAAGAGAAAATAAATAAATAAATAAATAAATAAATAAATAAATAAATAAATTTTAAAAAGAGAAGAAATATCAACACAGATCATGACAATTACTCAAATAATGGGCAGTATGCTCAAAATCAAAATAACCAAACCAACAAGTGAAATCTTGACCACACAAATAGATTTTTCTACTTTTAACACCAACAGCAGTGATTTTATTTTAGCAAGACAATTCCATCTGTCACAATAAAGGGTAATTTCTACTTTATGAGTTTTGTAGTTTTGCTAGCACCTAGTATGTTTTGATTTTATAATTGTATAAGAGCTATAAGCATAGGTTTACATCCAGTTTTCAATATTTAAATGTATTATCAAAACCTTTCCACTATAAGTGACAAAAACCCAAATCAACTTGGTTGTGCTCATCCCTCACAGCTCTCTTATCTTGGCTGTGATCAGCATGGTGGCCCAAGACTTTACAGTGGTCACCTGTACCTCACAACAGAATGCAGGCATCACCCACCATTCCGCCCTCCGTTCACTTCTCTTCTCCTTCTACACCCTTTCTTTTGGTGGCAGCTCATCCACTCACGCAGCCACGATGATTGTGAAATGACTTCATCATCTCTACATTGCCATCCATCATCTCTCCAAACCCACATTTCTGACTGCCCGACGGACACCTCTACCTCTTTTTTAATGTCACAAATGCTGATAAATTCTCTCCCTTGTCTTGGTCTTTCACTCCCCTTGTGTTTTGGTTTTGGTTTTTTTTTTTTTAAGTAAGATATTTTAACTAGAATTGGTTAATACCATTGTCTTTGTCCTCTTGGATTTTCTCTCCCTCATACTTCCCCTTGCACAGATACCACTGGAATGGCTGTGACATTTTGGATTCCAGCTAAGGAGAAATAGAGTCAAGGGGCGCCTGGGTGGCTCAGTCAGTTAAGTCTCTGCCTTCGGCTCAGGTCACAGACTCAGGGTCCTGGGATCGAGCCCTACATCGGGCTCCCTGCTCAGCTCCCTCTCCCTCTACCCCTCCCCCTGCTCGTGCATGCACTCTCTCTCTCTCTCAACTAAATAAATAAAATCTTAAGAAAAAAAAAAAAAGGAGAAGTTGAGTCAGGGATGCCAGGGCTTGGCAGGGTAGATCTACATGATTCACAATCAGTTGGATGTATGGTTATTGCTAGCCATCCTGGTGTGAGGGTGGCTTCCAGGGATATCCCTGCTTCCCATTAGGCTGATTCACCCAGAAGGCATATCATGATATGAACGTGGCCTACTATACCCAGCCCTGAAACGATACAGGTAGTGAAGAGGAAAAACAAGTTTGAAATGTGCAGTTGGAAGCCCACTCAGAATAGAAGTCCTCTCCTGTCAGGAGTACTCAATAATGCAGCTGAAATGATTTTACCATTTTGGATGCACTGCTTCTTTTTTTCTTTTTTTGATGGTAATTGTGTGAAATAGAATGATCATGAATTCTGTATTTATAGGACACAAATTATAACAAGACTACAAATAGCAAAAACATCTGTAAGAGCTCATATATATTTTAAAAACCTCTATTTCCAGAATTAAATCCATAAAATACAATGAGATAATCTACAAAATAAATCTATGAAATAAGAATGTTTTGTCTCATACATTATCTTATTCAATCTCTGTAGCATAAGTAGAGCAGGCATATTTTCTCCAATTTTCAAATAAGACCCAAAAAAGTTGTCCAAGCCTGCACTGGCACCTGAACACAGAAGGAACCTCAGCCAGCTGGTCTACCAATACCAGTCTCGGCTCTTCTCGTTAGTCCACATTAGGGATGGGTGCCCATCATACACTGCTGTCTGCTATCAGCTCTGCTCTGCTCACCATGACTGATGGTGCTGGGCACACAGATCAGAGACACACATGAATTATATTAACGTGCCTCGTGGTGTGTCTGCCCCTTCAGGGTCCTGCCAATCAAGCTAGAGAGAATTTCTGCCCTTGATGGGGTAGGAACTGTGTTCCTCCTTGATATGTGACCTTAGCTAGGAAAACTTTTCTCCTTAGCTTATTTTTTAGAATGTCTGTCCTATAGAAAAGTGAAAAAAAAATAGTATAATAGCTATATACTCTTGGCCCACATTCAAATAATTGTTAGCATTTTGCTACATTTGCCCTCTCTATCCCTCTCCCCACCTCCCTCCTTCTCTCTCTCCCCCTCTGAATCTCTCCCTCTCTTCTCTCTCTCTTTCCCTTCTCCCCCTCCCTTTCATCTGAAACCAAGTGGCAGACCTCAGGGCATTTCATTTTAAAACCATTGGCATGTATCTTCAAAAAACAAAGACATTTTCCTACACGATCATTACACCCAAAAAATTTAACATTGATGCATAGGATTATCTGCAGTCCAAAATCCTAGTTTCCTGAGTTGTCCCCTGAAAGTCTTCCGTAGCTCCTTTTCAATCTAGGTCATTAAAAGTCATGCGATTCACTTGGTTCTCATGTTTCTTTATCCTCCTTCTATCCAGAACAGCTCTGGGGTGCTTTTTTTTCTTTTTTCTTTCATTTTGTAAGGGTTCAGGCCAGTTACCTTGTTTGATTGCTTTCTCATGATCAGATTCATATTCAATGTCTTGGACAAAATACTACATGGTATTCATATCAGGAGGCACATGATTAACATATTGTCTCATAGTCAGCCATGCAGAATTGTTCACTTGGTAAAGGTGGATTCTGCCAGATCTCTCTATTGTGAAAGCATCTTTCCCCATTTGTAATTAATAAGTAACATCTGGGGTAATGAAGGCAGACATCACTTATGTGCATATCCTTTTCCTCAACAATCTTTAATCCAATGGTTTTAGCATCATTGTTACATTGGTGACTGCAAAAAATGGTAGTTTCCCTAATTCTATCATTCTGTCTACATTTATTAGCAGACATTCTTCATAAAAATTTTCCCTCCCTTGCATACCCATCTTTTTGGTATCACTATAAACTCATGCCTTCTCTTCTGATTTCATGTTTTATAACCCATCGCCATTATTATTGTTCTTTGGTGCTCAAATTGTCCCAAAATTAACCAGCAGGAGCCCCTTCAAGCTGGCTTCTCTGAACTTCTAACCCATCTTCCATTATCAGGGTCAGCATCGCGGGTGTGTGACCTGGGTAGTTGCACCAGATCGTGCTCTTAGGAAAGCCACCTGCATGCCTCACTGTTCTGCTATTGCTATTCTGACATTCCTCATCATTTTTCAACAAGGGGCCTGCATTTTCATTGCACTGGGCCCTACAAATTACGTAGCTGGTCCTGCCCACTGGTTCTTGAGACTTTCTGTTTTTCTGGACAAGATGTTCCAAACACATTGTACTTTCCCTGTCCCTAATCTAGAATCAACCAATTTAGCCAAGGATACTTTTTTGCTTTAAAGGGAATGGTATTTAGAAACCAAGATCTGAGGACTAATGTGTCCTCTGGTCCAGGAGTGACACTGCTTCAAGTCACTTTCAGTAGTAAGAATTGAACATAACCACCCCATCCAGACCTCTAGGCTAAGAGACATCAAACTCCAGCATGACTTCAAGTAGCTAAGACTATGTCCCTGGGAAGACCCCGGCCCTTCCCTCATAAGCCTGTCTGGAAAGTTCAACACTGCCAGGAGAATTCTGCTCATTCCAGCCAACATCGAAGATAGGCTACTGACCACCCTGTCTTTGAGAGCATTCACTAAAAAGGGCTTAGAATTGTGAATCCTTCCCCTGACCCTTTGAGATGTATATACATCTCCTACAACTCAGGAATGCCTTTCTTGGGCTCTGAAGGGCATGCCTTTGGAAGGCAGTTGGCAGGCTGGTCTCCATCTCCCCGTCCCTGTGGGAGGCAGAATCCTGATTCTGATCACTGCCAGCCAGCATGCACAGCTGGCCTAAGTCACACTGACACTGACCGATCCTTTGTAATTTTCACTTGAGCAGCCCTCTGTCCCCCTCCCCACGGCCTCATTCTCACTTTAAAACACCAGTTACTCTGTGCAAATCAGAACGGGACTCAGATCTTGTCCCTACTGTCAGTAGTTCCGGCATAAAAGCTACTTTCACAGATTTAACTAATGTCCCGCTTTATCTTTGACAGCGGATAGAGCTGGGAAATCATGAGCTCGTACCGAGCCCTCCAATTCTAATCCAGGAGCACAGCATTTCTCAGTTCCATGTAACCCCCCTCCTCTGACCTCATGAGCCTGAGGTCACCCCACACAGTGGGTGCATTTACTCATTTGCCGTGCCTTACAACATACAAAGAGTTTCAGTGTGATGACGCTAATATTACTATCAAGTACAACCCGAATGCATAAGCCTCCTGCTAGTCTGTTTTCCCTTAGACCATATCCCATTAGTCAGAGCATAGAGTTCAAGAGTTACTGACAATCCTCATCTCTGTGTTGTCATGCCATCAATTTGCTAACTGCTTAGATTCCTTTGTTTCTGTGTATGTTCAACTTTTTTTCTTATCTTTAATTTTTTAAATATTTAAAATTGTTACATGGTTCAGGGGCGCCTGGGTGGCTCAGTCGGTTAAGCGACTGCCTTCGGCTCAGGTCATGATCCTGGAGTCCCCGGATCGAGTCCCGCGTCGGGCTCCCTGCTCGGCAGGGAGTCTGCTTCTCCCTCTGACCCTCCCCCCCTCTCATGTGCTCTCTCTCATTCTCTCGCTCTCAAATAAATAAAATCTTTAAAAAAAAAATAAAATAAAATAAAATTGTTACATGGTTCAGCTTCAACCACCTGAACCACCATCTTCCAATAATTCGCCAGAATGACCAACAGAAAAGGAAAGAGGAGAGATACCTACTCTATGTTCTCTAGGCCTTTAAAAACAAAACAAAACAAAACAAAAGCCTTTTTTTAAAAAGATTTTCTTTATTGGGCTCCTGGGTGGCTCAGTCAGTTAATCCTCCGACTCTTGATTTCCACTCAGGTCATGAGCTCACAGTCGTGAGATCGAGCCCCACACCGGGCTCTGCACTCAGCTCGGAGTCTGCTGGAGATTTTCTCTCCCTCTGCCCATCCCCCGGCTCGCCCGCACTCTCTCGCTCTCTTTCTCTCAAAATAAATAAATAAAATCTTTTGAGAGAGAGAGCACAAAGGGAGAGGCAGAGGGAGAAGCAGACTCCCCACTGAACGGAGAGCTTGATGCGGGGCTGGATCCCAGGACTCTGAGATAGTGACCTGAGCCAAAGGCAGACGCTTGACTGACTGAGCCACCCAGGCGCCCCTTCTCTAGGCCTTTTTAGAAAACATGGTGTTGTTTCTTTGGCCATGAACACGAGAATCTACAAGAAAGGTGATATTGTGGACATTGAGGGAATGGCACTGTTCAGAAAGGAATGCCCCACATTGTTACCCGGCATGCTGTTGGCGTTGTTATAAACAAACAAGTTAAATGCAAGATTCTTGCCAAGAGAGTTAGTGTATGTATTGAGCATATTAAGTGTTCAAAGAGCAGAGACAGCTTCCTGAAGCGGGTGAAGGAAAATGATCGGATGGAAGCCAAAGAGAAAGGTACCTGGGTTCAGCTGAAGCGCCAGCTGGCCCCACCCAGAGATGCACATTTTGTGAGAGCCGATGGAAAGAGCCTGAACTTCCAGAAACCATTCCCTGTGAATGTATGGCATGATAAACATAAAAAAAAAAAAGAGAGAGAGAGAGAGACCTCAAGACTGTAAAAATGTTACTCTTAATTGAGTAGAAGTGTGGTGTCCTCCCTCCCAAAGAAATATTTAAAGCAGACTTTGTGTCCTAAAAATAAAATAAAATAAAAAAGTAAAGTAAAATAAAACATTTACGTGGTTCAAAATTCAGAACTGCACAAAAAAATCCTCAGAGAAGTTCACAGTCCCCCTCATCCTTCTTCCTTCCACGCTGTTCACACCTATGCCCTCCACGTAGTCATTTTCCTTTGTTTCTGGTTTATTTTTCCTGTGATTCTGGTGAAAACAGCAAACACACACACAATTCTTACCCCCACCTTCTTGTGCACAAATGGTAACATGCTTCACATATTCTTTTCCACTTTACTTTCTTCTTTTAACAGTAGAGCTTGAAAATCCTTGGCCATCAGCTCCCAGAGTCTGCCAGTCTTTTTCTCAGTTGGTTGTGTTTTCAGTATTTGTGATTATAACGAAATTCCACAATCAATACCCTTTTTTCTGTATGTTGTTTTGCGTTCTGCAGGGCGTTTCTTCAGAATAAAATGATCTAAGCTGGATTGCTCGACCCCAGGGAATGCAGCTCTTCCGACACGTGGATTCCAGCCCAGTAAGACCCGTTTGATTGTGTTTTATTAAATATTGCTAAATTCTCCTCGTTAGTTGTTTAACTGCTCTATACTCTTGCCAGCCGTGCCTGCAAGTGCCTCTTTCAGCTGTGGAAATGCTGATGTGGAGAACCCGAAATTGGAGGGTTTACTCTGTGGGTCTTGTCTACTGCCAGAGCGCCAATCTCTTAATCCTTTCCACCATGAGTTTGCTATATTTGTATGTCCAACAGATTGAGAGTTCATGCAGGCAAAAAAGAGGCTCCCCAAAACCAGTAAGACCTTTGCATGATGGATTGGGCATTAAGCTGCCCCCAGGGAGAGCTCTAAAAACAGAGCATGGGGCTCAGAAGTGGGCCACAGCCCTGGTCTCTCAAAGAAGACTGATGAAGACACAAAATGAAAACCACGTTGATCAAGGAATCAGGATGAGAGCAGCCACATGAGAACCCAGGTGCCAAGAACAACGCATCTCCTGCAGCACTGGGAGCAAGGTGGGGGGCCCGGCCTGCTTGAGCTGGGGTGCTTCTTAGCTAGCGAGGAGTCTAGTAGTTAATCAAAGCCTTCATCAGTCAAGTTTACAAGTTTCACTGTAAATACAGTACTTACGGTAATTACAAACAGCTCCATATTTTTACCCTAAATTTAGCTAACTTTGCCCCAAACTCATAAAACCCAAATGTATTAGTCTCCTATTGCTGCTGTAACAAGTTACGACACATTCAGTGGCTTTATTAAACAGCACACATATATTACCTTATAGTCCCGGAGGTTGGAAGTCTGAAGTGGGTCTTACCAGGCTAAGATCAGGGTGTCCTGAGGGCTTTTCCAACTCCCAGAGGCTGCGCCTCCCTGGCGTGTGGCCTGTTTCCATCTTGTAAGCCAGCACCGGCCGGTTGAGTCATCCTCGTATCACACAGCTGTGACACTGACTCCTCGGCCTCCCTCTTCCCCAGTAAGAGCCCTTGTGATTCCACTGGGCCCACCCAGATAACCAGGATAATCTTCCTACTGCGAGGTCAGCTGACTAGCAACCTTAATTCCATCTGCAAACTTAACCTGATGGGGAGATGGGATAAATCATACTCTGTCTTTTCCTCTTTCTCTCCAATCCAAACTCAAAATATCTTAGATTTCAGCCATCCCAGAGCTTTAAAATGGTCTTTCTCTCTTTTCCTCTATGAATATTTTGGAGCTACATTCATCAAGTGAATTATATTTAACCGTAATGGGTTTCGTAACTGTTAACATAATTTTTGAGATACTTTTGCAAGAGGAGAACTTCTCCATCCTGCTCATATAGCCCTTTCTTAGCCTATGGCGCCTATTCACGCCAACGGCTTATCATTCTTGACTTGAAACATGGCAGCCGTTTTTGTTTCGGAGCACTACACTGAAGGCCCTGGGAAGGTTTCTGACCTCTGCCAGGAAAACAAAGGAAATTCAAGACACCGTTGCCTCGATTCCCTCTCCACACATACCTATCCAAGTTCACTCCCAGGTGCCCTGCCAGCCATTTGGTCTCCCGGCTCTCTCCTTTCAATGCCTTGGGCCTCTTCTCATCTCTTCTTGACTTGATAACATATTTATTTTTCAATCTAGCTATGCTTCATTTGGGCCCTTTCAAATTCCCAATAAAGAAATCGTTTCACTCCTCGTCCAAGACCAGAACAGAAACGCTTAGACACGGGCACAACCTCACGGGCACATCGTCCCAAGCCAACCACTGCCATTCTTTTCCACAGAAAGACTAGAGGGAAGAAGGGAGATAGGGACGAGAGGAGGGTGTTGGGAGCATTGAGATTTGCATGGAAAGAATTTTCTGGACTGAAAATTCTGGAGATGGTGTCCCATCTTCTGCCAGGGCATATTTAATAGTCCTCAATATGCTTTCAGGCAAATAGGTTTGTCAGCGCTTTGGCAAAAGCTCCACATCGTATTTTAATAATCTATCACTTTGTATTCTTTTCCACGTGACTCTTGGCCCTACCCTCATCTGCACCACGTGGACACAGGACGTCTCTGGGCGTTGGCAATAAAAACAAGGCACTGATGCGTACTAGAGCATTCAAGGAAGCGTGAAAACACAGGCTAAGTGGAAGAAGCCAGTCACAATAGATGAATGCTACATAATGATTCCATTTATGTGAAATGTCTAGAGGAGGCAAGTCCAGAGAGACAGAAAATAGAACAGTGGTTGCCAGGGACCAGGGTGGGAAGGGTGGGGGGGGGGCGATAAACAGGGAGTGACTGCCAATGGGTGCAGGATTTCTTTTTGGGGTCATGAAAATGATTTCAAATTGCTTGTGGTGATGGATACACAACTCTGTGAATATACCAAAAACCACTCAATGGTACACTTTAAATAGATGAATTGTATGGTATGTGAATTACATCTCAATAAAGCCATTACCGAAGAAGCAACTCACAGTGAGGGTAAGGGCGTAAAGGAGGAAGTGGACATAGGAGGAAATGAACAATGAGATTTTTAGAAATCAGAGGGAGATAAAGAGAGGGTTTTTTGTGTTTTGTTTTTTTTTTAAGAGAAAGGGAAAAATATGCTCTTATAAAAAACAGAGATTTTCACCCAGAAGAGTGCTGTCTACACAGTATGTTCTGGAAACTACAGGAACCAGCAGGAGGGAACAACAACAACAACAAAAAGCCTGGATCAATGCAGCAAAAGTGGAAAACAGACAAAGGGCCAGGCTAGCAACGGAATCAGTGCACCAAATCGAATAGTCAGAACATCAGGAAGCACAGCGAAAGAGACCGCTGGGAACAAAGCATCAGGAAAAGAATTTTGAAAGAATTTTGAATTTTGAAATAAAAATTAAGTTAAATGAGACGAGAGCCTGCTTTCTTTCTCCTGGCCTCTTCTATTTTTTTTTTTTTTTTTTTTTACACCACCCTCTCACTCTCCCCCCCAACACGCACACACCTCTCCCTCTGTCTCTGTCTCTGTCTCTCTCTCCCACGCAGAATCTGACCACCTGACCCTCCCTGTCCCCCAGAAGTGTTCTTCCCAGGGAGCCTGCCTCACACTGATGGACAAGCCCAAGAAGCACAGGCCTCGGGAACACACCCGGGGTCAGCAGTGGTGAAGGCCTGCATCATCTTCCCCCAACACCCAGCTCCTGAGCGCTGGTGTCCCCAGTCCTCACCCCATGGTTATTCATGGAGCCAGGAGGAACCATCTTCACAAAGTGGCCAGGGACCGTCCCTTGGTGCCAGGCCAGTCGGTAGCTTGCAAGCGCACACACTTTCTTGGAGTTGGTTCCCTCTGCTTCCTGTCCCACCAAACATCTGGCCCCGGGCACTAGACCATGAGTCAGGGAGTTGTGGGCTCTTTTTTGTTTGTTTGTTTGTTTGTTTAAAGCTCTGCCACACCGTCTGGGGGCAAGCCCTTTCTATTCTGGGTTGCCCAGGGTGGCAGACATCATCCTAGCTGGTGTTACGACTCCCATCTTACAACTCACACTTACACGGGGCAATCAACAGTCTCATGTCACAAAGTGGGGCACTGGGTCAGGTCAGGATGAGAACACCCCAGTCGCCAGACCCAAGTCTTAACAAACAGGCAGTATCATTTTCGGCGTGGCCTGGGGAAGAACATAAAGCTACAAGAAACAGTATATTAATCTACTCACACCTTTTAAAATGTTATTACACGTGTTCTATTGTGACACATGAGAAGCTTAGAAGGGTTAAGTTTCTTTTTATTTTATTTTATTTTATAGATTTATTTACTTGAGAGAGAGAGCACACACACAGGAGAGAGCATGAGTGGGGGAGGGGCAGAGGCAGAAGCAGACTCCCCGCTGAGCAGGGAGCCGGTGGTGGGACTCGATCCCAGGACCCTGGGATCATGACCTGAGCCGAAGGCAGATGCTTCACCACTGAGCCACCCACGCACCCCAAGAAGGGTTAAGTTTCATAAATGAAAACAAACAACCAAAAACAAAAACCCCAGCTTTTTCTGATGCCAAATACTATATACCTCCTCTAAAACATTTAGTCTTCAAATAAAACAATATGTATTCCCTCTCCAAAAAATGTCATACTTTTCAAAAAATTCTTTAAATTGTGCAAATTTAAATAAGTCCTTAAATTGTAGACATTTACTGTTAAAAAGAAGAATGTGACAGAAAGCAAGGTCCCCTGGTCACAGAAAACTTTCTTGAGAGAGTCTGGGAGGCACAGGGATGGGGAAAGATGCCTTCCCCTGCCGATTTGGTTTGGTTTGGGATGACAGGTCTCCAAAGCAGAACTGCAGTAACTTGATGCCAAGAATGAGATGCCCTCATTCATGTGTGTTCAGATCTGTGCACAGCAGCTCCTTCAGGGACTAAATGTGACCTGGCTTTGGAAATACGATTTACATGAAATCAGACCCACTAAGGAATATATGAAAATTAGACATTCAACCCCTGGAAAAAGTTTTCAAAAGTAATTACCAGCATTCTACGCCTCCTCCACCCACCTTCCATCCAGTCAAGAGGTAAGTCCAAGAAAGTCCAAGAACTACATAAATTAAAGAAATAATTTCATATAGTATTATACCATCAGAAAACATTTCCTAAGTACCTACTTGCCTATAGTTTGGGGTTAAGCGCTATATAAAGAGAATTGCATTGAACCAGTCTGTCTGTCTGTCTCTCTGTCTCCTTTCGAAGACTTGATCATGGAAAGGTAGTTCACACTCACCTGGACCAACAGGTTCAGGACACAGCAAGAACAGATGGGAAACTGAAAGCATACCAGGGACCGGACACTGAAGCATGTCCACGTGGTCAGTGTCAGTGCATTTTCGGGGCGGGGAGCCAGGAAAGAGAGCGTCCAGGGGTGAGTAGCTGTTGGGTTTCTAGGGATGCCTACGTCCAATTGCAGACACTGCCCACACCTCTTAGAAGGTACCAGGTCAGTCTCCCGGTGGGCAGGGAAGGCTGCAGGATTGGGTTGCAGGCAGGCGGGAGGAAGTTGGGGTACACAGCTGGGCTGGAGTAGGAGGCGCTGAGGGCACACAGCAAGGATGTGGCTAGCAGAGACCCGAGAAGCAGAGATGGCCATGGGGGTCGGGGGCAAGGGAAACAAAACACAAAGCAGCTGTTGTGGCAGCCCTACCTGCGCCTCCAGGCCCAGGGATTTCTCCAGCCTTCTGCTGTGCTCAAGACCCAGGGTGGATTCTAGAATGCTTGTTGGTGGAAATGGAGAAGAGGAGGGTCTAGGGTCTAGGTCAGGCTTAAAACGTGTGTATTGGAAGTCAAGGAGTTGAAAACACGTCCTGCTCAGAGGAAATGCTGATAAATGACAGGATCAACCGCAGGCAGGAGAACAACATCCTTAGATCTGCTCTTGACAACGAGAAGCCCCCAGCAAAGGCCCAGGTATTTCTGCAGGTGAATGAAGATCACACAGCAGGGGATGAATTGGAGCCATAAGGGTTCGGTTGACCAGCTGACCAGAGTTAGAATCGGACCCTGTGAAAGGGAGATGGAGAAGTAGCAAAACCTGACTCGGCATCAACAGCCTCAAAAGCACAAGAGAGGGGCGCCTGGGTGGCTCAGTTGTTAAGCGTCTGCCTGCGGCTCAGGTCATGATCCCAGGGTCCTGGGATCGAGCCCCGCATCGGGCTCCCTGCTCCCTGGGAAGCCTGCTTCTCCCTCTCCCACTCCCCCTGCTTGTGTTCCCTCTCTCATTGTGTCTCTCTCTGTCAAATAAATAAATAAAATCTTTAAAAAAAAAAAAAAGTACAAGAGAATTCTATCATTAAAAGCCATCATGTTGTGGCTCAGTCGGCTAAGTGTCTGCCTTCAGCTCAGCTCATGATGTCAGGGTCCTAGGATCCAGCCCTGCTTCAGGCTCCCTACTCAGTGGGGAGTCTGCTTCTCACTCTCCTTCTGCCACTCCCCCTGCTTGTGCTCACTTGCTTTCTCTCTCTCTCTCTGTCAAATAAATAAAATCTTTAAAAAATAAATAATGAAAGTCACCATGTTTACTAATTAGTAACTATAAGACTTCAAAACTATTTTAGGTCAATAGCAGGACCCCTGGTCCCACCGCAGTCCGGACCCCAAACACAAGTACTGTACCCGGTGAGAGTGTCCAGGTCCAAGATAACAGAATCTCCATTTCAACCCCCTCAAATCACACACATCTTTCTGTAATTATGCACGCACATATTTGTGGAAAGAAACATCTAAGGCATCATAATAAGGAAAAAAAATAAAAGATGGATGGGCATGTGGGTAATAAGTTTGCTCAACCCCCACTGATTCTCATGGAAATACAAATTATGATAGGCAGTGAGAGACTACATTTTGGCAAAACAGAGTGGTGAACATTCAAGATTATCCATAGCCACGGTGGAGAAATAGATTCTGTCTTATATGCTGGTGGTGTACTGATAACACTTTTTGGGGATGGCCATTTGGCGGCATCTATCTTTATGAAATGGCCATGCCTTTCATCCAACAATTCATTTCCCGGTGTCTCCCAGTTTCCATCTGTTCTAGAGCATCAGTCAAGTGTATGCATGAAAATGCAAAGAATGTTTATTATAGCAGTGTTTAACATTTTTTTAAAAAGGAAACAAACTTAAATAGCCATCACTAGGAAAATTGGTTACAGTTTGGCACATCCATGGAATATAATGTAGCAGTAAAAAGAGAATGAAGTGAATTTACATAGAAAAGACCACATAAATGATCTCATGGAAAGACCTCAGAGACATACTGTTCCCCGAAAGCTGCAAGTTGCAGAATGCTACGGAAAGCATGACATTATCTATGTAAATGCATACAGAAGACTATACATTTCTTTATGTAAATACAGTCATGCAAATGCAAATAAGAAAATCTGGACAGAATTATACCAAATTGATAATAGTGATTACTTCTGAGGAAGGAATAGGTTGGGGATTGGGGAATTAAGAGGGTGTTTTTGTCTATCTGTATAGAAGTTTCCTTTACAATGAGAATGTATTCATGTGTTACTTGTGCAAGTAAAAATGAATTTCATTTTTTATTTTTTTAAAGGTTTTATTTATCCGTTTGTCAGCAAGAGAGAGAGAGCACAAGCAGGAGGAGCGGCAGAGGGAGACGGAGAAGCAGGCTCCCCGCTGAGCAAGGAGCCCGACTCGGGACTCGATCCCAGGACTCTGGGATCATGACCCAAGCTGAAAGCAGATGCTTAACTGACTGAGCCACCCAGGTGTCCCTACTTGTGCAAGTAAAAATGAATTTTAAAAGAATGGGGAAAAGAAACAAGAGCGTCTGTCCTCATGAGGCAGACAAATAGAGTTGACCGCTAAGAAAGATGGAGCTTCTTCCCAAGCAACTAACCAAGGGTGTCTCCATTTTCTCCCTCATGCCCTCTATCTCCAGAGCGGACTGGATGTCTGATACGCGGGTCCCACCTATCTCCATGAGCTGGGCAGCCCCAGTAATTTATTCTGAAGCACTGTAATTCTCCAAATGGCTCTCCCACCCCCTCAGAATGAGGCACACACAGGCCTAAGGACGGTGGTTGTGGGAACCTCACTGGGAGGAGCCTCACTGTAATGCAACAATCTATAGCTCCCAGCTGAACATCAGATCATTTCTCTTGACCCTCCTGTAGGGGAGTTTCACCACATAAGGAATTCAAAGGACCTCATCATTGCGCTACTCAGCCTTCGGGACTCCAAGGCATCTGTGGTTTTAAAACAGAGACGCTGGAACAGTTTGTGTTTACGGAATTGGCATTTTCACAGGTTGTGCACATCTCTCCGGCCTGAGAACTGATAGACACAGAAAGTAATGCTGGGTCAGGCTGAAAACAAACAAACAAACAAACAAACAAACAAAAAAGCAGCAATAAAAACAACCCAAAACAGAGAGCTGAGGAAAGGAAAGAACCTGGAAATTAAAAAATACTACAGACAGTCCCCGACTCAACGATGGTCCCTCTTATGATTTTTCTACTCTGTGATGGTGCAAAACTTAAGGCCTTCAATAGAAACCGTACTTGGGATTTTGAAGTTGGATCTTGTCCCGGGCTAGTGATGTGCAATCAGTCCTCTCTCGGATGCTGAGCGGTGAGCTGCAGATCCCAGGCAGCCAGCGATCATGAGGGCAGACGACCCATCCCAACAACCATTCTGCACCCATCACCGTTCTGTTCTTCACTTTCAGGGCCGTCCTCAACTCATGACACGGGATAATGAACCCCTGATGATCAAATAGGCTTCGTGCGAGGTGACTTACCCACCTGCCAGCTGATGGGAGGTTGTGGGCACGTTTAAGGCAGGTCAGGCTAAGTAAGCTGTGATGCTTGGTAGGTCAGATGTATTAAATGCATTTTCCACTGACACTGTTTTTGACTTCTGATGGCTTTCCTGGGACATAGCCCCATGATAAGTCAAGGAAGACCGGCACAAGGCAGGCTAATAAGTACCATTTTCCTCAGTAATTTCACCTTCATACTTCACTCTTTTACTTTTCTTTTTTTCACATGAGAGGTTAAATTGATAAAGCATGAATGAGCCCTTCATCCTCAGAGAACATTTGGCATAAAATCTTAACCACACAGGTTTTTATTTTCTTTAGAGAGGAACAAAACAATATTTTTCATCTCGACCCAGCTAACGTGAACGTTTAAAAAATATTTTGCTGGCAAAGATTACAATCACAGATGCACTAAGCGAAACAGCATCACATTGCCTTCCTCGCTAATTTCATGAAATGTGACTTCACACAGAGGTTCATAGTCAAGGACAAAATATACTAAAAATGGTATTAGAGTCTTGACTATTAAAACTCTAATGAGAAAATACGATCACATGTTGAATCTGGGGTCCTACTCTAACAACTGGAAAAAAATATTCTTCTGTATCTATAATGTATTTACTGTAACCCACCATTTGTACGTTCTTGGTAAATGAAATAAGATCCAATTAAAATTCTGTTGTTTCAGGGGTTGAATCGAGGCTGTGTGTCTATATACATATATATGTATAGTGATAAACTGTATCTTACACATTTCTGTATGTTTGAAATTTTCATAATAAAAATCTAGAAAAACTTCTGTTGTTTCTTACAAAATCTCTTTCAGATCACCCTTGACTAGCACCTTGCTCTGACCTTCACTTGCTTGTGGGTGACGACTGCGCAGCTAGTTTCTCGGACTTTCTCTGACCCCACTTTGCAGGCCAGCATCTGCAGAACAGCCTCGCGACTCTTCTCCAGCAAGCTTTCATCCGTCTCTTCTCTCCCCACAAAGTGCCAAAACTCCTCTGCTCGGCTTTCCCGGTTCTCAGCACCACCCACCTCATCCCTGCCCCGTCCCAGATGGGCTGCTCTTCTCACCAGCTCTGTGTTTTCCCCTCTGTACCTCTGCCCACCCGGGGTCGCGCTCCCATGACCCTCCTCCAGCTCAGCTTGAGCTAGACAAGTCCCATCCGCGGTCCTCCCCCTCACTCCTCTCCTGTCTGTAGCACTTGAGGTCTGAAACTGTAAACATCCAGGAAGAGTACACACCTGCCACTTGGAGGCACATTTAGCATTTCCATTAGCAATAAAATTACCACCTCAGTGACTGCCTCTCAGCCACTTAAAAACCAGGAGACAAAAGGAACAAGCACCGATAACAGATGTTGGTAGGTAAATTATTTATCAATTTCAATGAAATGATGCTTCTAAAGGTAAACAAAAGTAGGGGTGCCTGGGAGGCTCAGTCGGTTAAGCCTCTGACTCTCTTCATGACCCCAGGGTCATGAGATCGAGCCCCACCTCAAGCCCCACATTGAGCCCCTAGTAGGGCTCCACGCTCAGTGCAAAGCCTGCTTGAGATTCTCTCTCTCCATCTGCCCCTCCCCTCACTCTTTCTTTAAAATAAATATATTTTTTTAAAAGTAAATTCGCTAAAATTATGTGACCATGTGTGTGTTCAGCACAGATTCGGTGAGCATCTACCCTATGCAGGAACTATTCTAGGCACTTAGAATATGCCAACGAATAAAACAGATGAGCCCTCATAGAGCATATGTTCAGGGAGCAAACATAACTAATGTACAAAATAAATAAGTGTGTTAGATAGTATATTGGGAGATGACAAATGCTATAAAAAGAAAACACTGGAAAGGTTAAAGGGGATTTGAGAGTGCGAGGCAGGGAACGTTCTAGAGGGGGCAAGGTGTTGCAATTTGAAATAGCATTAATAGCATGGAGAGTGTCTTAGTCTGTTCAAGCTGCTATTATAACAGAATGTCACAGATTACGTGGCTTCTACATAACAGAAATTTATTTCTCACGGGTCTGGAGGCTGGGAAGTCCAGGATCACGTCAGTGACAGATACAGTGTCTGGTGAGAGCATACTTTCATGTTCCTGGACGGCCACGTTCTCTCTGTGTCCTCACATGGTGGAAGCGGCGGGGGGAGCTCTCTGGGGTCGCTCTTCCAAGGGCAGTAATCCCATTCCTGAGGGCTCCCCGCCGACCTAATCACCTCCCAGAGGCCCCACCCCCACATACCATCATAGGGCTCCAACACAGGGATTCTGGGGGCGACACAAAATGCAGAATGTCGCAGACAAGGAGGCTTTGTTGACAAAATGACGTTTGCAGAAAGACTTGAAGAAGGCGAGGCAGCTTGCCGTGGAGGTATCTGGGCGAACAGCATTCCAGGCAGGTTGCAGAGGGAACCCACACAGGAGTGAGTCTCGTGAGTCTCATCTCTCAGCGTGAGCACTCAGCACCCCACACCGGACAACACCAAGTTCCCTAACCGACCTCCTTCTCTCCTTTCTTCTCCCTTTAGTGCTGGCTGCCCAGCTCCAACACTACCTTCTGCACGGCATGTGACCAATCTCCAGTGCATATGAAGTAGGGAACAAATAGATCATCCTAAACTCTCCAAATCCCAATCGGTTACGACAGCACAGATCTCAAAGTAGACTCTCAAAACACGTCTGTTAACCGATCATGAGTTGATGGCCTCCTCCATCACCAACGTCTTCGCTACTATTTCGAAACCCTTGTCTTCAGTTGATTTCATGTTGTTTCCTTTGGAGAACTGTAACTAGAACGCAGTACACGATAAAGGAATAAAAGAAAGAGCCCGCTCCAAACCTGCAATGGTCAGTGTGTGAGAGGAAGGAGAGAGGCAGGAGGCAGAAGAGATGGAAGAAGGAGGGAAAATGCAGGACCTTTCAGAGCAGTGGTGTGGCCAGCCCGCCCGTAGGAACCGGGAACCCAGCACCAGTGAGCTCGGCCTCACTCTGCCCGGCGTCCAGGAGGCCTCAGCACTCAGGGACAACCTGGCTTAACAAGAAGTCTCCGCTAAGAGAAAGGACAGAGGCATACCAGGGAGCTACAACCTACACATTTGCACTTAAAAGCACAAGTTATGAACCATGTGTATCCCCACATGGAAGTCATTATGGAAAGTGGGATATGGATTAAAGTGAAGACATGAAAATTAGGATTTCATCCATCCCAACTCCTAGTCATTTATTATCATCAGCTAGACACACACTTAACCGACTGAGCCACCCAGGCGCCCCCAGCTAGACACACACTTAAAAAAAAAAAAAAAAAAAAACTACAACAAGAAAAATTACCCAACTGGAAAACACTTTGTTGCCTTAATTCGATCGAGTTTTGTCTTAGCTGTGACAGAGAAATCATGATTTTTCCTAACTAGCAGAAAAAAGAAACACCTTTCTCTTCAGGATTGACACCTCCTGACACAGATTAAGGCAGGCAGGCTATTTATTTCTTCACCTTGCCCTGACATTTCTGTTGTCTTCTGCAGAACATAATCACTTCTGGTATAACACCAGCCAGGGGCACAGGGGTCCACATGATCATTCGTCCACCCCTGCGTGGCTCTGTGCCACGTGCTGGGACTATAGGGGTGAAGGGACAGCTGCGGTCCTTGTCCTCAGGAAGTGAGGGACACGAGTATTAAATAAGTAAATAAGGCAATTCACCAATAAGCATTTAAATTACAGTTACAGTAAGTATTCGGAAAGAAGTTTAGAGGGACTTAGTCCAGATAGCACAAGTACGGGGGTGCAGTGGGGTCAGGCTTTCTTAAGGAAGTGATGCTTGAGCTGAGACTTGAGGTGCACCAGGCTTTAGCCAGGACATGAAGGAGAAGTAGAGGGTCCACAGGGGGAAAGGACTTAGTACTTTCAAGGAACTGAAAGGTGTGGATTGCTGCAGATACTTAGAATGTGAAGGGATGGGGCGCCTGGGTGGCTCAGTTGGTTAAGCGACTGCCTTCGGCTCGGGTCATGATCCTGGGGTCCTGGGATCGAGCCCCACATCGGGCTCCTTGCTCAGAGGGAAGCCTGCTTCTCCCTCTCCCGCTCCCCCTGCTTGTGTTCCCTCTCTCTCTGTGTCTCTCTCTCTCTCTGTCAATTAAATAAATAAATAAAATCTTAAAAAAAAAAAAAAAAGAATGTGAAGGGATTGCCTTAGTCACGGTTCTCCAGAAACAGAACCAATAGGATGTATATATAGAGATTCCTTTTTTTTTTTTTAAAGATTTTTTATTTTTTGACAGCGAGAGACACAGCAAGAGAGGGAACACAAGCAGGGGGAATGGGAGAGGGAGAAGCAGGCTTCCCGCGGAGCAGGGAGCCCGATGTGGGGCTCATCCCAGGACCCTGGGATCATGACCTGAGCCAAAGGCAGATGCTTAACGACTGAGCCACCCAGGTGCCCCTATAGAGAGAGATTTCTTATAAGAAACAGGTTCATGTGTTTAAAAAGGCAGGCAAGTCCCAAGATCTGTGGGTGAGTTGGCAAGCTGGAGACCCAGGGGAGCCGATGGTGTATCCCAGTCTCACCTCTAGCAGACTCGAGACTCAGGAAGAATCAATGTTGTAGTTTGAGTCCAAAGGCAGGAGAAAAGCCAATGTCCCAGCCTAAAGGCTATCAGGCAGGAGGAAGTCTCCCTGCTCTGGGGAGGTCAGCCTCTTGTTCTATTCAAGCCATGAACTGATTAGACGAAACCCACCATACTAAGGAGGGCTCTGCCTCCCTGAGTCTACAAGTTCAAGTGTTAATCCCATCCAAAAACACCCTCACAGAAACACCCAGAATAATGTTTGACCAAATATCTGGGCACCCGGTGGCCCAGTCAAGTTGACACATAAAACTAAGCATCCCAGAGATGGTGAGAAGCGAGGCTGCAATGTTAGATGTAGAGCAGATGGACAGGAGCCTTGTGGACAATGCCAAGAGCTTGATCTTTGTTAAACATAACTGTCGGGGCGCCTGGGTGGCTCAGTCGTTAAGCGTCAGCCTTCGGCTCAGGTCATGATCCCAGGATCCTGGGATCGAGCCCCGCATTGGGATCCCTACTCAGTAGGAAACCTGCTTCTCCCTCTCCCACTCCCCCTGCTTGTGTTCCCTCTCTCGCTGTGTCTCTGTCTGTCAAATAAATAAATAAATAAATAAAATCTTTAAAAAAAAACACACACAACAACAACATAACTGTCTACAGTTACCAGCACTTCACAAAAGGCCAGACATTGTAATTCCACAAAACATAAAAGCCATTCTCTCAGAATAAAGGAGGCTCCTTTAAATTGAATAGATTTAGGCTTATGAAAACCTTCCCCAAGCACCCTCTTTTTCCCGTTTGGCGGCAAACCTAAGACATGAGGGAAGCCAAAACCGTGAGATGCAATGAGAATGCCTTGGAAGAGGATTTGGAACGCATACCGGAGAAGGTAAAACGGGAGAGGATGAAACCTTAGTTGAGGTGGGCAGAGTGGCAGAGTAGTAGGAAAAAAAAACAGTAGAAAGTGAGAACAAAAAAACAGAGGAGGGGTGCCTGGGTGGCTCAGGCCATTAAGTGGCTGAGGTCATGAACTCAGGGTCGTGGGATGGAGCCCTGCGTCAGCCCTCCTTGCTCAGCATGGAGACTCTCTCTCCCTTCTCCTTCTGCCCCTCCCCTCTAAAATAAAATAAATAAATAAATCTTAAAAAAAAAAATAGAAGAATGATCCTTCCACCTTTCCGCTGCGGTCAGATAGCAACTCTTACTCTCATCCCTGCGTTTATAGAGAAGGGGTTTTCATCAGCGTGGAAGGAGGAAGTCGTGCTCCCCTAGTGGCCAGGAGGAAGATTAGCACGAAAGCCACAAATCAGAGCCAGGTCAGCAAATTATGGCCCATGGGCCAAATCTGTCCTGCTCACCAACGTGGGCCCCTTACATTTTCTTTTTTTTTACATTTTTAAATGTTTAAAAAAAAGAAGAAGTAAAGAAGTCTACTATTTTATGACATGTGAAAATTACTTGAAATTCACATTTCAATGTCCATAAGTAGTAGTTTTGTTGGATTACAGTCACCCTTAGTCCTTTACATGTTGCCTGTGACAGCTTTCATGTGATGTGACGGAGCTGAGTAGTTGCAAAAGAGACTGTGTACTCCACAGAGCCTAACGTATTCACCATCCTGCCTGCAATGGTCTGAATGTTTCTGTGCCTCCAAAATTCATATCTTGAAACCTAATGTCCAATGAGATGATATGAGGAAATAGGGCCTTTGGGAGGTGATGAGGTCAAGAGGGTGGAGCCTTCATGAATGGGGTTCCTGTCCTTATAAAAGAGGCCCCACAGAGCTCCCTTCCTTGCTTCTGCCATGTGAGGTTATATCTAGGAGGATCTGTCTAGGAATTGGGTCCGCACCAAACACTAAATCTGCCATACCTTGATCTTGGACTTCCCAGTCACCTGTAAGAAATAAATGTCATGGGGCACCTGGGTGGCTCGGTCAGTTAATTGTCCGACTCTTGATTTCAGCTCAGGTCGTGATCTTCTGGGTTGTAGGCTTGAGCCCCATATCAGGCTCTGCGCTGAATGCAGAGTCTGCTTGAGGTTTTCACTCTCTCCTCTCCCTCTGCCCCTCCCCCTGCTTACTCTCTCTCTCTCTCTCCCTAAAAAGAAATAAATAAATGAAAGAAAGAAAGAAAGAAAGAAGAAAGAAAGAAAGAAAGAAAGAAAGAAAGAAAGAAAGAAAGAAAGAAAGAAAGATAGATCTGTTGTTTATAAGCCACTCAGTCTGTGGTATTTTGTTATAACAGCCTGAACAGGTAAGACATAGCACTTTACAGAAAAGAATTTGCCAGCTCTTGAACCGGAAGCTAGAGGGAAAGCGATGGGCAAAGTGGGAACCTGGGAAAGGGACAAGCGGGCAGAGCTGTAGGAGTCAGAGGCCCTCGGAGGGACGAAGACTAAGGGACACTTGGGAGCATGTCAGCCCGTTCCAAACAGATCTGCATTTAGCTTCTTGTTGTTCTCTTTTAACCTTGTGTGTTTTTATACTAATTTTGAAAATTGTTCCTTTAAGTGAAAATAGACTCATCCGCTTTTAGAGCTTGACTTCCCTCCCCAGGCCCAGGTACTGATGGCTGGGGCAGAGTGACATTTTCCTCCAATGTGGGCTCATTATTTTGCTTCTGGAATGGCAAATGCCAGGCTCAAATGGCGTGGTCTGAACACATCAAGGAGGGGAGGGAATCCTACCAGAGGTACCCTGAAACAAAGGAAACAACTTCAAAACCACATCAAGCAATCTGGACCTGTTACAGGGCAGATGGAACTCTGAATTGTTTGATTCTATCAGCAGAACAGAGGAAGGAAATGTTTTAAAAGGAGATTATGTTATTTTCCCCAGTTCTTATTATGAAACCTTCCTGCACTGAACTTTAAATATCAGCAGCCCCTTTCAGGGGGATGAATGGGATCCAGCCAGCAGGAGCGTTGCAGGGAAGTGGCTCCATTATGAAGAATGTGGAGAGGCAGAGGCTGAGATGAATAGTGGATCCCTGCGGGGTCCTTTGGCTGGGTGAAAAATCAGGCTGTAAAACACAGCTGCGTGTCTCAGGAAGGGATGGGTGTCTTTGAAAAAGCCATGTGCCCTGTATAAACATAAATTATGGGGTCCTTTTCAAAAGACATCAATTGTAATGAATAAAAAGTCTTCTGCATTCTTTGCCCTCCACAGGAAAATGATTGACAACTAGTTATTGTATAAAGAAGAAAAAATATCCTGGAAATCTCCTCCAAACAAAATCATGCAATAATTCTTTATAATGTGAGGCTCTCAATATAGAATTTTCCAAAGGAGGTTGTCTGTATCATTCAGCCCCAAACCCTGCTAAATAATAATAATAAAAAGGTGCTTTGCTCTTGTTCTCTAGTCAATGACTATCCAGGTAGGATGATATGGATGAGCCGGAGGTCCGTTCACTTGTCCGCTTTACATGGGTGTCCTCCCACACGCATCTCTAAATGTTGGGGTTCCATAAGACCCTCTGAGCACCAGAGGCCACATCCAACTGCTTACCTGATGTTGCCTGAGAAGTCTGGGAACATCTGAAATGTAATTACCTTCCCCTTCTCCTGTCAACCTTCACTACTCTGTGAAGGGCACCCACATCCATCTACTCACCCAGCCAGAATTTAGGATTTGTCCCCACATCTTCTGTTCTCATTGCCCGGCCCCCAGACCCTTCTTGAAAGAATTCAAAAGGATGACATCGTGAGGCATAATGAAGACCGTATCATTGCCCTGCTTAGATCCTTCACTGACTTCCCATTGTACTTAGAATAAAATTCAAACTCTGTTCCCTAGCCTACAAAGCCTGCGTGATCTGATCTGGCAATTTCTCAAGCCTTTTCTCCCCCATTCCTTCCTCGGTCACAATGTTCCAGCAACTTCTGTGTTTTTCAGTCTTTGAACACTGTTGCTTCTTCCCACTCTGAGCTTCTGTGTTTGCTCTTGCCTGCACACTTCACCCCACACACCTCAGAGACTACCACTTTGGATAGAGAACCTACTCCCAATCTCCTTTTTCCTTTTAATTATCAGGGCTTGGGGCTGAGCTGACTGTCACTACTGGAGTTCAACATGGCCCCAAAATAGCACCCTTCCTTTCTGTCCAAGTTCCGAGCCCTTGAGAAATCAGATGAAGAAGCCAGGCAGATGGAGAGCAAAATACCACATGTATTACTGACAAAATCGGTCTTGGAGAACATGGCTTACAGTATCTGCAAACAAGTGGCTTCCTCATACCAACCCTGGGTTCAAGTATACTGCCCACCCAGTCACAGGCCGGGCTGTGTCAGGGCAGACCTCCCCCGTGGGGGTCCGGGCCAGGAATACTCACAGCGGGGACAGGAGGGGCAGACTGTGCCGTCTGCAGGCAGGCTGGCTCTCCAAGAAGAGAAGAGGACATCTGGACTCTGCAAATCTAGTTTCTCTTTCCAAACGTAAGTAATCCTGCTTCCTCTAGGAACAGATACGGCAGGAGACCTGAAGTATCATGCTGGCGAAGCTCCCTCCACGTGGAAGGAAACACCAAGAGTTAAGAAATGTTCCCCCACCATGCCCATCCTCCCACCCCCTAAATCCTCCTCCCCTAAAATGCCCGAACTCCCCTCCTTTGGGCTGGGCAAGGGGCCTTCCCCTGGCTCTCCTGGTGTCCTCATCTTCCCTGCATTCACCTGCCCTTTCGTCCTGTAACGATCTATTTACATGCCGACCATGCCCATTCGTCTGTGACCTTCCCTAGTGACCTTCTCCCTAGAGATCAGGCAGAAGAACAGAGGGGAGAAATGGGGCTGTGTATGACTGGGAGGTGTTTTCCCTGCCATATTCCACAGGTTAAGGGATGACGCGTGCTGGGGATGGAATCCCCGTTAGGACGGGACTTTGGACGAAACGAGAGCCCACACGGAGGACCACAGCAGGCTGGCCGGTGCAGGGAGGTCCATTTCCAGAGAGCTCTGTCCGTCTCTCTCCCGGCCTCAGCTATCAGGTAAAAAAGGAAAGGAAATTCTGTCCTCCTCACACAGGGCTTTGTGAGACTATTTTTATTTAACATTCTGAAGACAGAAAAATCATCCGTCAGACACAGACTGCCCATGATCCTGAGGTTAAATGGTTCAATCCATGTCACAATGGCTTTGGCTTCCCCGCCGACAGACCAGACCCCCAGACGTTAAATTGAGCTTGGTTTAAAAGCAATGCAGCTGCACCCGAAGCATCTCTCCTCTGAGGAGATTAAAGCGGCCCCCAGATACGGGGTCCAACACATCCATGGGGCTGATGGCCAAGTCACCGCTGATAATCAACAGTCTGTTTGACTCTGCACTCCCTCACCCTAGTGATTCCATTCCTTGCAAAGGGTAGTATTGAAGCCTGAAATATTGCAGAGAACAAGGGAGAATGCGCTCGCATGTAGGGCAAGCGGCCCACAGGGGAGGTCCAACCTACCAGATTGAGGACAGCGAGAAATGGAGTTATTAATACGTAAGTCACAACCCAGATGGAGCGAGCGGTGTTCCCAGGACAGAGCCAAGCACAGCCCTGCTCCGGCTCCCACCCGAGGCGACCCTGGGGGCCAGGGGACTCGTCAGGGAGGCGGTGCTGTTCATTGCTCCCGAGAAAGCCCCAAGACTCCTGTGGAGCCAGGTCTCCGCACAGAGAGATGCACACAGATCTATGCATGTAGATTCGTACAATGAATCCTACAGGGCCACCACCACCCCACTAGACTCCACATCCAACTTCCAGTCATGCAGCGTCCTTTAGTGGTTTCTTCCTTTTGAAGAAGCCTTGGTGTTTCTGTTAACCTTTTCCAAGGATACAGAACTGTCCCACTGAGGAAGGATGGATGCCCAGCGGGACTTACCTGAGCCCACGCCCTTCACAGGCATGACTGCCTGTAAAACAGTATTCAAATGGTGTGTTCATTTCACCTGGAAAGAGAACACTGGCGGTGCTTTTCTCTTGCTAATTCATCTGAGTTCTCCCTTTCTGGAGGAGCGAATCCTCGAGCTGAGTCTTACAGGAGAGATCGGATCAGGTGAACATTAGAGGCATGGGTTTTGGGGGTGGCAGGTGGATGGCGTTCAGAGGGGACAGCAGAGAAGCCATAGGGGGACAGGGTGAATCTGTGAGTAACCATAGTGTAAATGGCAAGGCGCAGGGAGGCCCAGTGGGGCCCCGCTCCAGAGCTCAGCTTGTACCCCGCAGGGAGTGGGAAGTGACGGGGTAACACCTGCATCGCAGCCAGATGAGTCTGGGGCCGATGAGAAAGATGGATTTGCAGGAACCGGGACAGGTGGCCCGGACGCAGGTTGGAAGGGAGGCTGTCACTACAGATCATGCACCAGGGAAGCCTTGTCGAGTGAGGGGTTTAGGCTGATCCATAAATGTCCCAGGGGCCTAGGGAGATGAAAAGTCTCTTTGGGGGTGAGTGAGGACCCACGCAGGAACGGGAGCCCACTGGACGTCTAGACAGCTACTTCCATTGTGTCCGTTAATGTTCTTGAAAGTCAAATGTGCTGAAGGTGAATTTCAAAAGAGAAAGGATCCCTTCTGGGTATGTACACAAAAGCATTGAAAACCGGGATTGGAACAGATAGCTCTTTGTGCACCCAGGTTCATAGCAGCAGTATCCACAACAGCCAAAAGGTGGAAACAACTCAGTTGTCCATTGATGGATGCATGGCTAAACCCAATGTGATCTATACCTAAAATGGAATATTACAGCCTTATGAGGGAAGGAAATTCTGACACATGCTAGAACATGGATGAGCCTCGAGTACATTGAGTACATTGTAGGAAGTGAAATAAGCAAGTCACAAAAGGGCAGCTACTGTATGATTCCACTTACATGAGAAATCTAGAGTAGCCGAAAGCATAGGGACAGAAAGTAGAGTGAAGGCTGCCAGGGCTGGGGAATGGGAAATGGGGAGTTGCGGCTTAATGGGTACAGAGTTTCAGTTTAGGAAGATTCTGCAGAAGGATGGTGGTGATGACTGTACATCAGTGTGAATGTACTTAAGGCCAGTGAACTATATTCTTAAAAACGGTGAAAATGGTAAGTTTCATGTTATATACATTTTGCCACATTTTTTTTTGAAAAAGAGAGAAAGCGGGGTGCCTGGGTGGCTCAGTCGGTTAAGCATCTGCCTTCGGCTCAGGTCATGATCCCAGGGTCCTGGGATCGAGCCCCGCATCGGGCCCCCAGCTCGGCGGGGAGTCAGCTTCTCCCTCTCCCTCCCCCCACTCATGCTCTTTCTCGCTCGCTCTCTCTCTCTCAAATAAATAAAATCTCTAAAAGATAAATAAAAAATATATAATAAAAAAGAGAGAAAGCAAAAGTGATTTAACATTCACTGAGCACCTAATATATATCAGCACTGCCCTAATGCTATAAAGACTTCAGTTTATTTCATCCCAAACAAAATCCTACGCAGGGTGGCCGGCAGCCACACCTGGTCACATGTCCAGAGCACCCCCCCCCACCCCCCAGCAATGCTGGACTTCAGGCCTGGCTCTCTCTGGGAAGAGTGAACACAGCATTATCTAAGCTCCTGTCCCCAGGCAACGATCAAATCCACCGCCCCAACCTGCCAGCACTTCATGAGAGGAGGCTCCACATCTGGCTGCCGGCTCAGCCAGCCAGTCTCTGCCCTCCCCTGCCTCCCAGCCCAGCTGTCACTGTGCTCTTAGAGAAAGGGGTCCTGAGGGCCCCGGAATCAGAGCTCTTGTGATCAGGGTCACCTGCGTGGCAGGGATGAGGAGAGATGAACACGGCCTCCTCATGAGCTGGGCAGCCCACTGTCTGAGGACCTTCTGGGCCTCCTGACAGCCTTGGTGAAACCTGATAGTTAAGATAAAGACTCAGAAGCCTTCTCGACACAGCATCCTGGGACCGTGATTGGTCAGATGATACACATGGCGACAGCACTCGGCCATCCCTTGGCTTTTGTGTTAGCTTCTCCCATCCCATGCTCTATCCAGGCAACTGAGACGCTACACCCAGCCAGCTTCCCAGGGAGGGCACTGAGCAAATACACCTCTGCGTCCTAAGAAGGCACAAAGCTACAAGATGAACTCGGCCCATCCCGCTCTCTGGAGTCTGCTCCCCGGTGTGCATCTCCTCTTCCTCTCTGCGCAGCAACACTAAGCCAAGTAGAACAGAGTGACTTTCATATGCCGTTGCTTTCAGAATCTCTGCCTCCCGTCACAGAGGCCTACACGAGTCTGCGTCAGGGTCTGACCTAAGCTTCTTTCTTTGCTGGTGGGGTACCATTGACCTAAGCCTCTTGCACTGGAGTGAAATACAGGGGGCTGGGGGACAAGGGAGGGTGGATTATTGCGGAACGGGAACGGAGTTTCAGTTTAGGAAGATTCTGGAGAAGGCCTGGGGGAGACCCGTTCTTTCCCCTGCAGACCCCAACCCTTCTTGTTCCTGTGCATGTGCGTGCGTGCGTGTGCGTGTGCGTGTGCGTGCACAGTTGGAACAAAGAGGAAAATCCACCTTTTAGATTCCAGGCCTACTAGATCATGGAGATAAGCACCCCCTTGCCGGCCACCGGCCTCACACCAGAACACATGCCACTGGGGACTGCGGGGCTGCAGGAGGGCTGGGCCGAGTCGCGGGGGCGGCCCTGCCCTGGCAGCTTGCACAAACAGCCTCTAAACCAGATCTGCAGGCCCAGTGTCCTTTGTTCTTTCTGGCACCTAGGGCCCCTGTTAAACCAGGGCTCCGACTGCTCCCTCTTGGAGAGGACAGAAGATGACTACATTTCATTTAAATGACCCAGCTTCCCCACACCTTAAAACCATCCCTAATCCTGTGAGTCACCCACTCCTTCCCTGGTCAAGTCATTCAGCACCCTGGCTCCCGCAGCCCTCAGGTCCTGATAGGATCTAGAATCCCGAGAACCCCAGTCTTGGGAAGAACCTGGAGTCAAGTGTGAAGACCCTGCCCCATACGGCCTGCCTTTCAAGGCCAAGTTGCAAAGATGTGCTGGGATGTAGTTTGCACCAGCACTGTGGGATGGCGCTGGGGACAGGAGTTGTCTCATTTGTCGTGGACTGGAAACAAAGGGGCAGCCTGACCTGTTCTCACCGCACCAGTGGCTTTAACAAGCACCTCAGACTATAATTACCTTTCGCCAGTTGGACCGGTCCAGGAAATGGATGACTTCCCCTAGGGCTGTGGGGACTGCCAGCCGGGGTTCTCGGGACTGTCCCTGGACGTCTTGTTCTGGCTTCTAATGCACTTGACTTGTTATGTGAGTCACAGTCCAATTAAAATAAAAGTGGCTGAGGCAAAAGGATGGAGAGAAAAGCCAGAACTACGTAGGGAGGACAAGGCAAGGAAGCATTTATGTTAGTGGCCCGACCGTAAAAACGCCAACCCAAATCTCAATTTACGACACTTTGGTTGTCTAGTATAGAGGCAATTATGCTATTACAGAATGTGATTATTTCATTTTACCAACAACAAAAAAATGCACCCAAGTTTCCCTTTGGTCACTTCTCTAGTGACTTTCAAATATTACTAAACTGTCAGAAATCCGATTCACATACATACTTTTTCGGACGCCTCTATGGTGTAAAGCAAGATATTCCTGGATTCTGAAGCTAGCTGACTACGCTTAGAAAACACCAAACGCTTTTGTAATTCTAGATAATAATAAGTACTCACTTGGCATGAAAGAACATGAAATATAAACACCAGCTCATCAAAGGACTTCAAACGTCTTAAAAATACAATCCAGGAGCCAAATGTGATAACAAACCCAACTCATAGGATGGGTCTTCAGAGGCGAGGCAGGGTCCGTGGGGCAGGGAGCCATGTGGCCGTGCTCCTGGTGCTTCCTCCTCTGTAACTGGATGGGTTGGAGAGGTGGGGTTGGCTTCCTGACAGCCCCCAGAACTCACCAGGGCTCCCCACGGCAGCAATCCTATTTGTAAAGCAATGCTTAGGTATGCCGTGGGCCCAGGAAGAGGTTCATGGGTAGGCTTCTCATGGGCTCCTCTTCCTGCTGGCCCTCTTTCCCACATCCAGCCCAAAGCTGGACCTGCCCAGAGCCAAACTGCAAAGTAGGTAAAATGAATCTTTAGTTTCCTCAGCCTGACCACCTGAGTGTCTGTCATTCCTTTCCTTCTCCAGGCAATCCTCAGCCCGGGCCCATGTTCTCCTAAAGCTTCAGCCAAATACCATGGCCATTCACCAAAACATTAAGTGGCTGATCTTTGGCAGCTGTGACTCTGAGCAGCATCTGTATTCTTGAGAAAACCCTCAGGAAAAGTGTGATGGCTAACTTTGTATATCAACTGGGCCAAGGGATGCCCAGATAGCTGGAGAACATTATTTCTGGGTCGTCTGGGAGGGTGTTTCCAGAAGAGATTAGCATTTGAATCAGTAGACTGAGGAAAGAAGACTGCCCTCCCCAGTGCGGGTGGGTGTCATGCCCTCCTCTGAGGACCTAAGGAGAATAAAAAGGCAGAGGAAAGGTGATTTGCTCAGTGCTTGAGCTGGGATGTTCATCTTCTTCTGTCCTTGGACACTGACACTCCTGGTTCTCAGTTCCTTAGCCTTGGACTGGGACATACATCCTGCACCCTCTGGTTCTTGGGCCTCTCGGCTTGGACTGAGACTTTCACCATTGGCCCTCCTGGTTCTCAGGCCTTTGGGTTTGAGCCTCCAGCTCAAAGCCAGCAGCTTGTAAGACTTCTTAGCCTCCATAATTGCTAACAAATCTCCTTGTGTCTGTCTGTCTGTCTGTCTACCCACCTATCTATCTCCTATTGATTCTGTTTCTCTGGAGAAGTCCAAAACAAAAAGGAATATGGTCTAACTGGAATTTCGGATGTCAGGAGGAAGAGGAGGTACAAAATGAGGCATAGGGAGAAGCGCTGCAGAGAAACCCCTAAGGCTCACTGAGGAGGTGTCACCTACGTGAGCCACACACAAGGGCAGGCCAGGTACCGTGGGGTAGGCCAGTTGTCCAGGAGAAACCACCACACAGTGTTGCAGACCTTTCTCCTTAACCACCTTTGATTATCTCCTTAGCCAGGGAACAAGGGTAACCCAACTGCCTCTGGCTGTGTCTGGGATGGCCTCAGTAGTGCTCTATGATGGGGGATGGGGGCTCTGACTCCCAGAAGAGAAGACCTTCCCTACAAAGGGGCTTCACACACGGGGTTGAGGGAAGTATCTGGAGACAGAAAATGGCATTGCCAAGAGTCAGACCGGCCCTAGGTGTGTTCCCCACTCATCTCCCCAGGAGAAATGCATGCAGGTATTCTGGGCTTGTGCCATTTAAACACACAGGAAGGACAGCTTGCTGGTGACCTCATTACTGTTGTTGCCCAGAGAACCAGTTACACCTGTTCACCACCCACAGCCTGCTGACGCTGGGCTCAAATGCCAGGCCCAGGAAAAGCCTCCACAAGACCCAACGCCTGCGCAGAAATGCTTCCCTCCCCAGCTGCATCAAGGACTTAGAAATATTTCCTCTTGGGTGGAGAAATAATGGGGAAAGAATAAAGCTTTCTGTGTTCATCAAAAAATAGATGACCCATGACTCCCAGCTGGCATGAACAGTCTCTTTCATATGTTCCTCTAGCATTGCCCAACAAAGTCGTTGGTAAAGTTGTGCGCCCCACAAGTTAGCAGCCTGGAGCCTGAGCCACACCACAAGGGCAGTCCCACCTTACGACAGCCCTTTGTCGCCCGACAGTCGTTGGCTTCCAGCTGCCCTGTCCGTGGGGGAGGCTGCGTACCGTCCTGCCAAAGAGGCAGCCAGATACTCTCAGCAGCCAACACGGCCTGTCAGAGGGGGGCTGGGGAAACCACCTGTGCCTATCACAGCGTGAAACATTTAGGGAATCTGAATGTAATCTTCAGACTGTTCCTTTGATTCAGTTTCTGTTGTTTTTTTTTCCAGACAGGTTTCTTCATCCATCATTGGTATGGATGTTTCCATGTTCCTTTGTTCCTTTTCTTATTTTTGCCTGTTTGCTGTTCCAACCTTCTGTTTCTCTCTCTTAGAGTCTCAGAGCGTGGTTAAATTCTCCAGGACATACTTCCCTCCTTATCTGATTGCTTTTATGTCTCCCTTTCTGAGCCAGTTTGGCATGGCGGGGCCGGGGTGGGGGGTGGGGGGATGGTTTGCAGCCACGGCCATTTTTCAGTGCCTGGTAACTTGGCAGGGACAACACAGGAGAGAGTTTCTGTGGGGTTCTGCACAGACTTTGTTGGCAAAGCTGCATCCTGCCTCCTCTTTTGAGATTGTGGGAAATATCCTGCTCCAGTTTTCATTCTACTTCATTAAGAACATTTCTAGGGGCACCTGCATGGCTTAGTCGGTTAAGCACCTACCTTCGGCTCAGGTCATGATCCCAGGGTCCTGGGATCGAGCCCTGCATTGGGCTCCCTGCTCAGCGGTGAGTCTGCTTCTCCCTCTCCTTCTGCCCCTCCCACTGCTAGTGTGCTCACGCTCTCTCTCTCAAATAAATAAATAAAATTTATTTTAAAAAAAGAGTATTTCTAACTACTGTATGGATCCCTTCCTTGGGTCCTTTGGTCATTCCTCCAAATTCTGTGGAGCTCTGGAAGACGGCTAACCTCCTGAGAGCCTTGGGGGTGAGTAAGAGCTTTTACCCTCATGCGATTTCCCCATCAGCATTGTTTAGGCTGCTTCCTTTACTAGAGAGTGTTCCTGAGAATTCTTGGGATCTTATTGATTAACCTTCCCTTTCACATCTCATTTTAGGGTTGTGGGGGAGGGGCAGGGCAGCGGGGAGATGAAGGTGGAGTTAGGAGCTATTCCAGGTATCATGTTTCTTTCCTCGGTGCCCATTTTTCAAAGCTTACCTCGTGGGATTGTATTCTTTCCTGTATTTGATCATCAACAGTGGGTTTTTGTCTTTGTTTTGTTTTGCTTTTGCTGGCATGACCATGTTCTCTTGATTTCATTAGGCTTTGGGGAGAGAAAGAGAGTTGTGGTCTGACTTTATTTATTCTTGGGAAAATGCAGGTCCGTGGAATTAGAAGCCAGCGTTCCACCAGGCAGGGCGTGGGCAGCAAAGAAAAGACTAGGATACGAGGCTGCGGGGTCACCTCGTGGTTCTGACCAGTGGCCCTGGCGTCATCCAGACAACACCTCTGTCAGGCTTTGGTCTTGGAAACGAACTTCCTCTTGGCCTCAACCACAGCCAATGAAACAGAGACCTGCTTTCAATTCCACTTACATCTGAGAAAAAGAAATCCTTTCATTTCTATTAGAAGCCTCCACCCTCAAAACTCATCTGTCTACTCACACTCAACCCACAAAGATGACTTCACTGGCTGTCACCTCAGCAAGACCTTGTAAAGGTCCCACATTCTCTGATTCCTCTGGCTATTCCTTCAACAGGTGTGCGGGACTCTATCTTCCCTCACAAAAGAATCTTCCCAAGGCAGTAACCAGCAATTTTGGCAATTGGGGCTAGGAAAGTGAAAAGTGAGGGGAGAGTACTCCCCATGTAGTTTGCAAAGCCCCCTCGGTGCACCCTGATGTCCGCGGTAGCTGACGCAGACCCTGGGGTCACCTTGGCACCCCAGCCAGAGAGCTGCCCTCGGGGTGGGGATAGGACAGGGAAGAAGCATGGTTGAGCATTTCCTCAGGAATTATCAGTTTATAACTTTGTACAGTCTTCTAAAACCATTATTTTGGGGCACCTGTGTGGCTCAGTTGGTTAAGTGTTGGACTTGATTTTGGCTCAGGTTGTGATCTCAGGGTCATGAGATCCAGCCCTGCAACAGGCTTCACGCTGGGCATGGAGTCTGCTTGGGACTCTCTCTCTCCCTCTCCCTCTGCCTCTCCCCCACCTCCCCTGCTCCTAAACGTACATGCATGCATGCTCTCGCTCTTAAACAAAAACAAAAACCCATTATTTCAAACAACCATACCGTCTACAATTTGGTTTCTGTAGCAAAGCACAACCTCCCTGTCCTGATCTGGGCTTCACATCATCCAAGAAGGGCTCCTGATGGACAGTGTGCCCTTGGGTCCGTTCCAGACTCTCCTGACACCAGATTCCCCGTCGTGGGGTATGATCGAATATTCCCTCCGCTTACATTCACACAGTGTATGGCGTGGCCATGGGCGCAGGGAAACCCAAGGAAGAATTTGCCAAACAGAGCAAGAAATCAGGGCACCCAGAGCCAAGTGCTGCTGTAATCTTGGAGCAGGAGAAGGAATACGGCAAGAATCAGAGCCATATTTGGCAGACCCATGCCCACGTCTGCCAGGGATGTTAGGAATTCCTCACCTGATCCCTGGGCACAGATGCTCCTGTAACGACAGGACTTCCTCCACCTGGCAGGGACAGGAGGCGTGTGGCTCTGCACGTGTGGTGTGCCGGGCCCCAGTTTTGGCACGGAGGGAGCAGGGGCTGGGTGTCGGCTTGGGCGAGGTGCAGGGCATCCCATTGTACTCCACTGTCCCATCTCTGGCTTAAATAATAAGTTTTATGGTAAGCATCCGAATGCCTGTTTTGTAAGAATGTTCGTTTCAAGAAGTGGTCACAGGCCTAGAGACATGCAGTCTCCATTTTCAAAAGCAGCTCCCAGAACAGACCTACCAGAGCAGGTCCAGCCCCACGTGACCAGTAGAAAGTGCTCCAGTCAGTGTGTACATATGGTCCCAGCCCCCACCACCAACCTATTTTAGGCCGTGAAGACTCAGACCCTGTCTAATTCACAGATAATTCCACTTACCTCCTTCATGGGGCTCTCCCTTTCCCTCCTCACCCCAAGAAGTCCACACCATCTGAGCAGAGAAAACCCTGAGGTCTAAAAAGTCTTTGCTTCTGGGGGTGCCTGGGTGGCTCAGATGGTTAAGCATCTGCCTTGGGCTCAGGTCATGATCCCGGGGTCCTGGGATCGAGTCCTGCGTCGGGCTCCCTGCTCAGAGGGGAATCTGCTTCTCCCTCTCCCTCTGTTCCTCCGCCCTGCTCGCTCTCTCTCCTGCTCTCTCTGTCAAGTAAATAAATAAAATCTTAAAAAAAAAAAAGTCTTTGCTTCTGACTGCCACCCAGCATTACTGCTCGAGATGGGTCCTACTCAGTCCCACCACCCAGCCAGAGCTGTGCACGAGTCGCTTGGGTTCCCAGAGGTGGGGTGAGCCACTCCCCGGGGACTCAGTCTAGCCCAGAGTGCCCCAAACATGTGTTCTCAAGGGGTACTGTTGCATAGGGCTGTCATTATAAGTGACCACAAACTGGTGGCTGAAAACAGCAGAAATGTATTCTCTCACAGTTTGAGAAGGCAGGAGTGTGCCAGCAAGGTTGGGCAGAGCTGGTCTTTGTGGGCGCTCGGAGGGAAAATCGGTCCAGGCCTCTCTCCTTAGCTGGTGCTGGCTGCCAGGAATCCTTGCTGTTGCCCGGGGCTTATAGCTGTACCATTCCAATCTCTCCCTCCCTCTTCACACAGCCTTCTGTGTTTCTCCTTCCCTTCTCTGTCTGCTAAGGACACGTGTCGTTGGATTTAGGGCCCACCTGCTTGTTCCAGAATGTTCTCATCTTGAGATCCTTAACTTAATGATGTCTGCAAAGACACTTTTCCCAAAGAAGGTAATATTCTCAGGTCTGGTGGACATATCTTTAGGGGACTACCATTGGACCCACGTGTCTTTGCTCAGGAGGCCATAAGGAGGTACCACAGACTGGGGGCTGAAAAGACAGACATTTATTTCTCACAGTTCTGGAAGCCCAAGATCAAGGTGTTGGCAGGTTTGGTTTCTTCTGAGACAAGGCAGATGGCAGCCTTCTCCATATGTCCTCATATGGCCTTTCCCTGTCTGTGCATCCCTGGTGTCTCTCTGTGTGTCCAAATTTCCTCTTCTTAAAACGACACCAGCCAGTTTAGGGGTGTCTGGGTGGCTCAGTCAGTTACGCATCTGCATTTGGCTTTGGGATTGGGCCCAAGTCAGGCTCCCTGCTCGGCAGGGAGTCTGCTTCTCCCTCTGCCCCACCCCACCCTGCTTGTGTACTCTCTCTCTCTCTCTCTCTCTAATAAATAAATAAATAAAATCTTTTAAAAAGGGGGGGGGGACACCAGTCAGGTTAGTTTAGGTCCCACTCTAATAGCCTCATTTTAATTTAACCACCCCTTTAGAGACCCTATCTCCAAATTCACTCCCACTCTGAGGCACCAGGGGTTAGAGTTTCAACCTATGAATTATGAAAGGTCGCAAATCAGGCCTTAACACCAGGGAAGCATCCTTCAGATCCCATTCAGCCCTCAGCCACGGACCTTAGCCAGCTCAGGAGGCCGGAGCCACTTGGGTCAGGTTCCTGTCCACTCCGGAACCTGGAACGGAGCCCAGGAGTGAGACAGCTTTTCCTTTCAAATCCTCTGAAACAAAGCGTCTAATCATACCCCTTTTCCTGTACAAACTCGGCTGAGAAATGCTGCCTTGCCTCCTCCAGAGGGAGCCGTCTTTAGGGACTCAAAGGTGCCCACATCTGCCCTTCTTAGGGCACCTTCACTGCTGCCGACACGCCCGCCCTTGCTTCTAAGGGGGCCGCTCCCACTGAGCTCTGCGCTGAGCGCCTGAGCAGCTCACTCAGCCCAAAGTAGCTCCCTTAATTTCCCATCACATCATCCTCTTATCATCATAGGGCGTCACACTCCCCGACTTCTCTCTTATTCATGTTCTAAATTCACTTCATCAACTCCCTTTTTCCAAATGAGAGCATGAACTTGTACTTGATATGTAGAAAGTGCTCAGTAAATATTTGCTGAATGTTTAAATAAGTGGATTAGTTTGGAGGGCTGCTAAAAAAAAAAAAAAAAGAATACCACAGACCGAAGAGCTTAACAGAAATTTGTCTTCTCACAATTCTGGAGGCTAAAGGTCCAAGACCAAGGCGTCGGCAGGGTTGGTTTCTTGGCTTTAGATGCTGACTCCTCCCTGAGTCTTCACAGCTTCTGTCAGCCCTGTGTGTGTCTGCGTCCTACGGCCCCTTCTTACAAGGACACAAGACAGATTGGACTAAGACCCACCCTATTTCATGTATCCTTAATTCATTTAACCTTAATTACCTCTGAAAAGAAGCTATGTCTAAATGCACCACCTTCTGAGGTCCGGGGAGTAGGGACTGCAACACATGAATTCTGAGGGGACACAATTCAGCCCTTACAATGGGGTAATTTTTAGGCACAGACTTTGCTGAAGAAGGGAAAACACAAATCTGTCCTCTGGTGAATTATCCCCACCTCTAGTGCCCAGTCCACCTCAGAGGATGCAGAGCACGCAGCTCTCCACTAGGGCAAACACGCTAGGCACGGCCCACCGCCTCACACGTGTGACTCAGGCTCAGACTCTCCCTCCCTCTAAGTGTCACCTGTCTGCGGTATTTGGGAAGGTGTGACGACAGAAGAAGGGCTGTCCCCCACCTGGCCCAGAGCCCCCTGTCTAACTGCTACTCCTCCAGCGGGGTGTCCCCCTTGCTCTGCCAGGGGTCACTCCTCACTCCACTGTTGACCACAGCTGGGACGACCCCGTGGGCGGCAGTCCTCGGTGCAATATGGCTGCTTTCCTAGAAGCCTTTGCAGGGGTGGGGCGGGGGTAAAAACCAGGCAGATCACACCTCTCTTTGTGGCCCATCCATTGCTCCACTCTGTAAAATCATCGTATTCTTAAACAAGCTCTGTCTGCTGGGATGCTTTCAATGGCAAGTAAGAGCGAACCTAACTCAAAGTGGCTTCAACAATAAGGGGAACTTCTTGGTTTAGATCAATGAAAAGCCCAAAGGTGGATTAAGCTGTAGGCAAGGCTTGATCCAGCAGTTCACAATGCCACCAAAAACCCAGCTTGCTTTCCATCTCTTGTCCCTGTTTGTTGTCCTGGGATTGGCTTCATCCAAGGGCCCTCTCCTCTTTAGTTACAAGATGGCCACTAGCAGCTCCCGGGATAAGCTGCCTCGGCCCCGTAGAGTAGGAAGAAAATATCCTTCCCCCAACTGGATCAGAAATCCTGAGCATCCCTCTGATATACACCATCTTTAGTCACGGGCCCATCTCTGAACCAAAAGGCATGCCTGGGGGGTCGGGTGGGATTGCCCTGAACCGTTTAGAAAAACCAGGACCCATCCCCGGAACTGGAGGGTGGTGGCAGAATAGCCACCCCAGCCAAACCAGGGCAGGTCAGGGGCTTGAGAAAAGAAACACAATTTAAAGGCAGCTCTGACGGAGAAAGAAACACAGAAACGCACATGGAAGTTACCGAAAATAACTCTCACCTATTTTGAAATTGGATGACATTGTAGTATATAAAAATAACCACAGCTAACCCTTTCCTGAGCTTCCCGAGCTCACATTACATCCACATGCACACATTGCATATGTATTACTTAACATAAAAATAGCAAACATTTATGTCGAGCTTGTCATGTGCCAGGCTGAGCGTCTCACATCCATTCGCTCTTCAGGCCAAGACGCTGAGACGAAGCATTGAGTGCAACGCTCTCGTTCCCACTGCGCGACCGTGCAAGGAGCTGGTGGTGCACCCCTAGATCTAAAGGCTCTCTCAGCCACCCCTCACAACCCCGGGGCAACAGCTCTTTCCGCCCTCGGGTCCTGTCCCTGTGCATTAATAAAACCGCCATTTTGTACCAAAGACGTCTCAAGAATTCTTCCTTGGCCGTGGGCTCCGGACCTCACCCCACCAAACCTCACCACTATTCCAAAACTACATCAAATCAAATATCCAGGGGTGAGGCTCGGGCAGCAGGATTTTGCCTTTAAGCTTCTGAGGTGATTTTGACAGCAGCCGAGGTTGAAAACCAGAGTTTCACACAAATGCATCCCCCAAGGACAAACATTAATTCTCAGAAAGAGTATATCATAAACACACAGTGAGGAAAAGTTGTGAGGCCGCTTTCAGGCAGCAGGCTTGAGCAATGGAAACTTGACCAAGGCACAAGGGCCACAGTGACCCCTGGGCTGAATACAGGCAGGCCCATCAGGTGGCCCACCTCAGAATATCCACAGCCCCAACTGACCAATGGGCTACTGACAACCAGTGACCAAAAAAGGGAGAATTCCCTATGTCCCCCCACCTCCTCACCTTCCCCCTTTAAATACAGCCCCCACCCACTGCTGTCCTGCCTGATGCTTCCTTGGGGTGCGTGCAATAAAGTTCTAGCTCCTTTGTTCAGCCTCAGGTGAATCCTTTCGCTGCCCACGCCACCAGCCCCCCCACCTGAGTGGGTCGCCCCACCTTTGGGGGGCCCCCCATCCATTGGAGAGACACCACCTGAGCGGTATTTGGGAAGGTGTGATTGTCCTATTGTCCTCCCAAGTGGCAATACTGCCTCTTTCACAACGTGGTAAGACTTCAGGCTATTACCTTCCAAAGCCAAAAAATTCCCCTCCTCCCTGGCTCCATTCAGTCAGGCTCCTAGTAGCCTGCCAAAGATAAAGAAGAGGCCTCGTGGTTACTGGGCTAACTGTCAGCAAGATTGGGATATTCTGTTAAAGCCTTAAAAGTACTTCTTTGTAAAGTTCAGATGAACCTGCGAGTCAATGACCCTCTTCCACCCAGGCCTCTGTCTATAAGGGGACTTGTAGGGAGGGAATTTCATTCTTCCACGACTTAATTCAACCCTTACAACAACTCTGCAAGGTAGGTGCTAGCATCCCAGTGTGCCCAAGGGAGCAGAAGCTAGGAGAGGGAAATTGAGCCAGGGCGTATGGCTAGGCAGCACTGGGAGCGGGGGTGTTAACTCAGCCTGGGGAGTTCCAGAACTTGCTATTTGCTCACTCTCTCGCCCTAGGCTCGGATATCCCCCAGGACATCCGACAGCAGATGACGTGGGGCTGAGTGCCCAGGAGCCAAGGCTGAGCTGGTAAATGTTCCCTGTGGCCGGAAGCAGGGTGAACTATACGGCTAAATCAGTTTAATTCCTGTTTTAAAAAAAAAGCACCTCGGGCCCAAAATGGCACCACTTAGTTTGAGTCCCCAAACCGCAGCTTGATACCTAATCTAGTTGCATTTCCAACCTCCCCCAGAAATGCAGTTTTAACCGGTCAGCCAGGAATTTTCGGATCGGCACCAGTGAAGTAATCTGGCACGTGGGCCTTCTCCTCCCCCAAAGGAAGATGAGATGAGATGATCTGCTTGATAAGACCCCCAGCTCCTCCCACCAAGGGCAAGCAACCTGGCCTCCAACAATCCTTTTCTTTTGCTAATAATATCCTTGCCCCACCTTCCTCCCTTTAAAAACCTTCCATTTTGTACAGTTCTTTAGAGCTCCCCTCCACCCGCGAGATCGGTGTTGGGAGATACCCGAGCTGTTATATAAAGCCAGTGAGATCCTCAAATTAACTTGGTTGACTTCTGTTTTGTACCATCGCTCACATCCTGGAACTCCTTGCTTGCAGACAGGTCTCCCTGCCCCAGCGAGCACACAGAGCCAAGCAGGGCATGCAGCATTTCATCTGCAAATCTAAGCTGCAAGAAGCCACTATCCAAAGTGGCCAGAAGCCACAGGAGAGGGACAGGATCAAAGGGTGAGGGGCAGCTGTGGCTGAACGGTGTGCCCCCCAGACTCATGTGCTGAATCCCTCCCCCCACCCCAGTGCCTCAGAATGTGACTATATTTGTAGACAGGGCCTTTAAAGGGTGACTAAGTTAAAATTGAGGCCATTAGGGTGAGCCCTAATGCAGTCTGATGGGTGTGTTTATAAGAAGAGGAAATTTGAACACCCAAACAACAGGATGCATGCATACAGAGAAGAATGTGAGGACACAGGACATCTGCAGGCCGAGGAGATCGGCCTCAGGAGAAACCGAACCTGCCCACACCTTGATCTCAGACGCCCAGCCCCCTGAACTGTGGGCAATCAATGTTCCTTGTTTCAGCCCGGCAGCACGTTAGGGCCGCCTGAGCTGACAAGGACAGGCCGAGGGGCGGCACCTGAGCCCGCGTCTTCAGCTAGGGCGGCGTGAGGCGTGGGCAGGCCCACGGCTGTGAGGGGCCATGCTGGGGGGCTTAGTCAGGAGGAAACGGAGACGTCAGGTACTGCTTCCTGAGAACAGTTTTTTCTGCTGCCGTGACCAACAGGAGACAAAAGGCAAATGTCCTCTTGCCAGGACCGAGGCCTTGCATCGGGGGCTCTGTCTCCTTTCCTGTCGACTGCAGACACAGGCTAGTGCTCCAAAGTGCCCCCCGGGGCACCAGCCTTGGCCAGCTACGGAGTCCGGCAGGCATGGGGTGCCCGGGTCTCAGGGGGCTGCAGGCAGGGGGACGCCATAGACAAGGCCAAGGACCACCCTGCTCCCATCCAGCCCCTGTGAGTCGTGCAATGTCTAGCCCAGAAGCAAGCCCTTTCAGGGGCCCTCACCACCACGTTTATTCCCCTTTCATTTCTGGGGTAACTGCCCCTTCTTCTCAGTGCCAAGAGCTTGCACCACCCAAGGTGAGACAGTCCTTTTCTTTTCCTTCCTCTTGGTCACTGGAAGAATAAAGCCCTACTTGGTCCACGCAGTGGTTCTCCCCTCTTACAGTTTCCAGTATAAATTATCCCCTTCTCTGGGCGCCTGGGTGGTTCAGCTGGTTGAGCATCTGACTCTAGGTTCTGGCTCAGGTCATGATCTCTCCCCGAATCCCTGCATGTTCACCGACCCGGAAGCTCTCTGAACCCCATCTTTTGGGTTTTTCATGGAGGCTTTACAACGTAGGCACAGTTGATTAAATCATTGGCCACTGATGATTGATTTCACCTCCAGTCCTTCTCTTCTCCTTGGAGGACAGGGGGTAGGGATTAGACGTTCCTACCCTCTAGTCACATGGTCGGTTCCCCCCGCAACTGCCCCCAATCTTAGGTGTGGTCCAGAAAGTCCATTAACATAACAAAAGACACCTTTGTCGCTCTCAACTCTTGGGAAATTGCAGGGGTTTTAGAAGCTCTGTGTCAGAAATGATGAGGGGGACCAAAAATGTACTTGTTATACCATGAAGAAGGTAATTGTACTAGTTGAGGTTCCCCAAAGAAACAAAACCAAGAGGATACACAGTTGGCTCTTAAACAACAAGGGATTGAACTGTACAAGTCTACTTACATGTGAATTTTTTTATAGCACAGTACTGCACATGTATTTTTTCTTCCTTAGGATTTCCTTTTTTTTTTTTTAAGATTTTATTTATTTATTTGACAGAGAGCGAGCACAGCAGGGAGAGCGGCAGAGGGAGAAGCAGACTCCCCACCGAGCAGGGAGCCCGATGTGGGGCTCAATCCTAGGACCCTGAGATCATGACCTGAGCCAAAGGCAGATGCTTAACCGACTAAGCCACCCAGGCGCCCTCTTCCTCCTCTTCCTTATGATTTTCTTAATAACATTTTATTTTCTCTAGCTTACGTTATTGTAAGAATTCAGTACATAATATAGATAACATATAAAATATGTATTAACGATAAATTATGTTTTCTGTAAGCCTTTTGGTCAACAGTAGGCTATTAATAAAGTTTTGGGAAGTCAACAGTTAAACTTGGATTTTTGACTACACAGGTGGGGGGGTTGGGGGGTTAGAGGCCCTAACCCCCATGTTGTTCAAGAGTCAACTGTATAAGAATGGGAGAAGATATTTGCAAATGACATATCAGATAAAGGGCTAGTATCCAAAAATCTATAAAGAACTGATCAAACTCAACACCCAAAGAACAAATAATCCAATCAAGAAATGGGCAGAAGACATAAACAGACATTTTTCCAAAGAAGACATCCAAATGGCCAACAGACACATGAAAAAGTGCTCAACATCGCTCGGCATCAGGGAAATCCAAATCAAAACCTCAATGAGATACCACCTCACACCAGTCAGAATGGCTAAAATTAACAAGTTAGGAAATGACAGATGTTGGCGGGGATGCGGAGAAAGGGGAACCCTCCTACACTGTTGGTGGGAATGCAAGCTGGTGCAGCCACTCTGGAAAACAGTGTGGAGGTTCCTCAAAAAGTTGAAAATAGAGCTACCATATGATCCAGCAATTGCACTCCTGGGTATTTACCCCAAAGATACAAATGTAGGGATCCGAAGGGGTACATGCACCCCGATGTTTATAGCAGCAATGTCCACAATAGCCAAACTGTGGGAAGAGCCAAGATGTCCATCGACAGATGAATGGATAAAGAAGATGTGGTGTATATATACAATGGAATATTATGCAGCCATCAAAAGGAATGAGATCTTGCCATTTGCAACGATGTGGATGGAACTGGAGGGTGTTATGCTGAGCGAAATAAGTCAAACAGAGAAAGACATGTATCATATGACCTCACTGATATGAGGAATTCTTAATCTCAGGAAACAAACTGAGGGTTGCTGGAGTGGGGGGTGGGGTGGGAGGGTGGGGTAACTGGGTGATAGACACTGGGGAGGGTATGTGCTCTGGTAAGCGCTGTGAATTGTGCAAGACTGTTGAATCTCAGATCTGTACCTCTGAAACAAATAATGCAATATATGTAAGAAAAAAATAAAAGAAGATAGCAGGAGGGGAAGAATGAAGGGGGGAAATCGGAGGGGGAGACGAACCATGAGAGATGATGGACTCTGAAAAACAAACTGAGGGTTCTAGAGGGGAGGGGGGTGGGGGGATGGGTTAGCCTGGTGATGGGTATTAAAGAGGGCACATTCCGCATGCAGCACTGGGTGTTATGCACAAACAATGAATCATGGAACACTACATCAAAAACGAAAGATGTAATGTATGGTGATTAACATAACAATAAAAATTTTTTAAAAAAAGAGTCAACTGTATATAGATACATGGAAAGAGATTTATTATGAGGAATTAGCTCACATGATTATGGAGGCTAAGAAGTCCCCCGGCTAGTGTCTGCAGGCTGGGGGTCCAGGAAGGCTGGTGCGTCGTACCCGAAGGCCTGAGCACCAGGGGGCCGATGGTGAAAGTCCTGGTCCGAGTCCAAAGGCCCAAGGACCAGGAGCACCAACATCTGAGGACAGGAAAAGATGGATGTGTTAACTCAACAAAGAGTAAATTTGCACTTCCTGTGCCTGTTTGTCGTGTTCAGACCCTCCATGGACTGGATGAGGCCCACCCACATTGGTGGGGGCTATCTTTACTGAGTCTACTGACTCAGTTGTTACTCTCTTCTAGAAACACCCTCCCAGACACACCCAGAAGTAATGTTTTACCAGCCATCTGGGCATCCCTTGGCCCCAGTCAGGTTGACACATAAAATTAACCGTCACAGCACTATTACTTTCTTGTTTTACAAATGAAGAAACCAAGGCACAGAGAAGTTAAGTGACTTGCAAAAGGTGGCACAGCCAGAAGGTGGCTGCGCGGCTCCAGGCCCTGTGCTGTCACCATTACACTAATCCCAAGGGAGGGAGACACACGCCTTCAGCAGGACACTTATTTCTCAACTTTGCAGGTAGAGTGGGCGGGCTCCCGTGAGGGGAGAAGTCACCAGGGCAGAGAACATGCAGCCCAGGTTTGCAGAGTGAGCCTGTGGACCTCACTTAGCAACAGAGGATGCTGCCTTCAGGGGTGAGGCTCTTTCCTCATTTTCAAAGCAGCCTCTGAGGCCTTTGTGACCATTTCCCCTTGTTGCCCTTCTGCACGTTTCGGTTGCAGAAAGGAATGCAATCTGGTTTCGCCCTCTGACATCAGGGCAGGGTAACAGTATAACTCATTCCTACCCTGCTCTCCACGCGCCAGGGCCGTGCGCCTTACATCATCTCGTCCAGTCCTCACATGGTAGCTTCTGAGGTGGACAGGGAAGCTTCTACGGGCAGGGCTGCATAACCTCAGCCTCTGAGAGGCCCTGCCACCTGTCCAAGGTCAACCAGCCAGTGGGCAGTGAGCTGAGCCCCAAACCCCAGAGCCTGAGCCCATCACTTCATCCGAGGTGGGCCTGGCAGCCTCCAGATGGAACAGGGTCCTGACGGAAAATTAAACGGTATGTGGTAACTTCTGAGCAGGGCCTGGCTCTGCAGTGGGGACCAAGGAAAAGCTACACACAAATGAACATCTTGTCTTTGAAGCGCAAGATGGTTGGTGCTAGAACACACTGTCACAGGGCTTCAGTAAGCAAAGCGCTAAATCCACGGTAGGAAGTCTGGGGAGGAGCTTCTGGGGGACACACCACACTTCTGCCAGGGTGCTTGAAAAAACAGAGTCCAGGGCTCCACCCCAGGTCTATCAAATTAGAATCTGTGGAGTGTCACTGGTACTTCCATTTTTTAAAAAGATTTATTTATTTATTTCAGTGAGAAGAGAGAGAGAGAGAGAGCGCAGAGGGGAGGGGCAGAGGAAGAGGGAGAGAGAAACTCAAGCAGACTCCCTGCTGAGCCCGGAGCCCGACACAGGGCTCCACACAGGGCTCGATCCCACGACCCCGAGATCAGACCCGAGCCAAAACCAAGAGTTGGACACCCAACCAACTGCGCCACCCAGGCGCCCCTGGTACCTCCGTTTTTAACAAACCCCCAGGTAAGCTGTAGGTACACCGAAGCTTAATAGTTACTGGCTGTTATAGGTTGAATTGCATCTCCCCAAAATTCCTGTGTTGGGGTCCTAACTCCCAGGACCTCAGAATGGTACCTTCTTCGGAGATAGGGTCTTTAAAGAGGCAATCAAGTTCAAATGAGGTCATTAGGGTGGGCTCTAATGCAATATGACTTGTGTCCTTCTAAGATGCGGAGATTTGGACACAAAGATGTGCCCAGAGGGAAGACCGCGCGAAGACCCAGAGAGAAGAGAGCCATCTACAAGCCAAAGGGAGACAGATCCGAGAGGTTCAGGTTCAGAGGGAACCGACTGTGCCCACGCCTTGACCTCAGACTCGCCGCCTCCAGAACCGTGAGACAATAAATGTCTGCCGTTTAAGCCGCTGGGTTTGTGGTACTTTGTTCGGCAGCCCCAGCAAACGAACAAAATGGCTCCCCCAAAAGAGGGATCTTCACATCATCATACATCCACCACGGGGTGGGAGCCGGGGCGCACAGAATGTTCTGAGCCACAGCGCGGAGACAGAGAGTGCATTTCCTCCAAGCAAAGAGGAGCTTCTCACACAAAGTTCTTGGAGTGAAGTAACCCGAGAGCAGCAGAAAAGCCAGTGTCCATTTTCTGGGGCAGGCAGGGAGAGATGGAACCAAAGGATCCGGAGCCAAAAAAAAGTGGACAGGAGAGAGTAAGATTAAGAGTTGAAAAAGCGAGAAATAGGGATCCTGAGAAAGAATAGTTTTTGCTTGTTATTTATTCTTACCTTCTAGGCTGAAGCTGTAGGGGACCTTCTTTCCTTGACCTGCAGGAGTTTCAACAATAGGCCTCTGTTGGCCTCCTGAGCAAGCTTGCTACTCTATGAAATAAATGCTCCCCTGAAAGTCTCCTGGGTGGAAGGGAGCACCCACGGAGTTCTCCAGGATCCTGGCCACCGTTCCGCTCCAGGGTCTCTGCACCGGGGGGCAGGCTAGCGGCCCTCTGGCCTCCCCAGTATCCATCAGAGTCCCTGGTCCCCAACAAAGTTCTTCAGGCTTCATGCCTCCCTGGAAATCTCGCCCTTGAAAGAAGAGAGGAGCGCCCGGGTGGCTCAGTCATTAAACGGCTGACTCCTGCTTTCCGCTCAGGCCATGATCTCAGGGTCGTGAGTTCGAGCCCCGCCTCGGGCTCTGAGCTTAGTGGAGAGTCTGCTTGAGATTCTCTCCCTCTGCTCCTCCTCCCTGCTCTCTCTCTCTCCAAAAATAAATCAATCAATCTTTAAAAATATATGTTTTCTCTGTCTCCCTCTGCCCCTCCCCCCCCAAAAAAAGAAAGAAAGAAAGAAGAGAGCACATCGATATCTTAAGAACCATGATGTCTGCCCCTAACTTTATTGGTAAGAAATACGAGGCTCAAAGAAGTTAGGGGCGTGTCTCTCGGACAATTAATGGCAGTGTGACAACCACAGCCTGAGTCTCCCAGATCCTGGCCAGGGGTCTTTCTACACCAGCAAAGCCAAATTCTAGTCCCACAACACAATGGAGGGTGGGAAGCAGTGTGGAGGAGGAGTTCCCTGATCAGATTTGTTTTCAAAACCCTGCAGAGACGCCCAGCCCTTTCCCACTTGGGACCTTTCCATAAACTGGCCTCCTGTCTAAACTGCTCCACAGCCAAACCCCTTCCACTCAGGACACATTCTTTTTCTTCTTCAGATCTTAACTTGAACAGCATTTCCCCAGACGAGCCATTCCCAATTCCCCAGACTCAATCGTGTCCTAATGATAAAGGCGCCCTCATCCCCTGCTCTTCCCCTTTGGTAATTATTAGTATAATTGCATTCTTAGTGGGTAGTTGGTGATCTTGTGCCTGTCAGCTCCTGCCATATAAACTTCACAGGGACACGTCTTCCTCATCCCTACTTTCCCTGCACCTCACAGGATAAATGCACACAGTGCGCAGTCTACAGATAGGTGCTGATGTGATGGCCGAATTAGCAGGTTAAGGACTCTGAGAAGTCCTGCAAGAAAGCAGCCTGTATAACCTTGCTTTCATTCAGCATTTCCCAGCCCTGTTGGACCATGGAATGCTTCTCTTGAGAAACAGGAATCTGAGGAACTCACTTACCCGCATCACGTCACACTTGGGGAAATACTATACTGTGCTACACATGGACACCCCCCACCACCACCAAATAAAAAGGTTCTGATGCTCCCTGCACCCCTGTCCCAGAGAGAACCAAGCACGGCTTCTTTATTAGAGATAGAAGCAAGTTTGAACCACAGTCCCCACCACCATCAGAGAAAATAAATGCATGGCCATCATGCCCAAATTTCATTCTCAGGTCATATAGATCTTCAGAATCTAGGACTCTTCAAAGTTGGAAGTGCCATCATTTTGTTCTGACAGTAGTGAAGAAAGAGATCTTAAGTGCCTCTTCAGCTATAGCTCTTCCACAGAAGTTGGAATTTTCTTCAGAAGCCAGTGAAATTAGCCTCAACTGGGAGTTCTAGGCCAGGGCAGGGCCTGACTCCCAATCACCATGGAGGAGAAAGGCTGATATTCCAAGTGTGATGGTTAAGTTTATATATTAGCTTGATGGGGCCAAGGGATGCTCAGGTATCTCTAGGTGTCTGTGAGGGTGTTTCTGGAAGAGGTTAGCATTTGGATTGGTAGACTGAGTAAAGAAGATGTGTCTTCACCAACGTGGATGGGCCTCATCTAGTCCGTTGAGAGTCGGAATAGAACAAAAAGTCGGAAGAAAGGCAAATTCACACTCTGCCTGGTGGTCTGAGCTGGGGTATGGGTCTTCTTCTCCTCTTGGACATCAGCGCTCCCGGTTCTCTGTGTCTTCAGACTTGGACAGGAATTACACCACTGGCTTTCCCAGGCCTCCTGCTGGCAGAGAGCAGATCATGGGACTTTCTCAGCCTCCATAATTGTATGAGCCAATTCTTCATAATAAGTCTCTTATAGATATATGGATGAATGGATAGATGGATGGATAGATAGATAATAGATAGATAGATAGATAGATAGATAGATAGATAGATAGATGATAGATAGATAGATAGATAGATAGATAGATAGATAGATAGATAGATCCTATTCATTCTGTTTCTCTGGAGAACCCTAACATACCAAGTGATAACTATTGCATGAGGAATCCAAGTGCCCGTTAAGGGACAAGATCAGGGTTATCAGTCCCTCTTGCAAGGGAACTGGATCTGGAACAAAGCAGAGGGAGCAGGCGTCAGTGTTGGGGCCAGCCCACAGCAACATGAAACCAGGAGGAACAAGGGCAGAGACCAGGGGAAGGGAGCAGAGCCAGAACGAGCGGCTATCTCCTGGGCATCTCCTGTGAGGTCAGAGCCGGCTAGAGGGCCATGGGCACGCAGGGTAACCCCAGCTGCTCTCGGCCCTCGGTGGCCTGCATCTTGGTCCAGGAGACAATGGCTTCATGTCCAGCAGCAGCTGCTGGAGAAGGAGCAGACAATGAAGGAAACCAAAGGACCACAACAGATACAGGAGGAAGCTCACGAAGGAGAGCCATCCAAGCAGGAGTGGTCAGTAGGTCAAGGGTGACCCAAAGCTCAGGGGGAGGGACATGGAGGAAGATCTTTGGCTCCTTAAAGATGTTGTCAGTGACCTTTGGAAAGAGAAGCCTTGCTGCCGAGCAGAGACAGGAGGGACACCGGAGGCAGGAGAAGGGAAGGACAGAGAGGAGACAAACATGGCTGATGTCAACCACTCCATCTACTGGGAAAAGCTTCCAGGGAAAAGAAGTGTGGAAGCCAGAGAGGCAGAGGTTCGGAGTCAGATTGTTGTAATAGGGGGACAAGTTCAATAATCTCCACCCAAACGACCGTGGACCTATCAGGTTTCTTGTGGGTCCTGCTACCCTAACCAAATGGGATGGGGAGGGAAGCCTAAAAAGTAACCGTAAGGTTTATTAGTCATAATACTTACATCATATTCTTTTCATAATATTTTAAATCTGAGGTTGCCTGACAGTGTTCTCTCTATAAAGGGGGAAATAAACGCTAGGAATTGATAATGCAGATAAGCCTACAGCCCCCTGAGTACTCCATATTCCGTTCAGGCAACAAACACTTCCAGTCCAAATATTTACCAGGAACTAGGCTAAGCACCTGGGATACAGTACAAAAATAGGTGCCCCCATGAAGCTCACGTTCTAGTGGTTTGTGTTACTAAAGGGCTCCAAGAGGAGACAGCTCTCATGTGGCCCAGAAGGTGCTTCAAGGTGGGTTTTTTCACTAGAGGACTAGGAGTGAAGGTTTGGGTGAAGACCCGGGAGAAGAGCCACAGCGGTGACCAGAAGGGAGACGGGAGGGGCTGCAGCCCCCGCTCCAGGAGGAGACAGAGGGCCAGGGACCTCTGGCTGAGGGGCCAGCCTCGCTGCAGTGAACCAGCCCCCGACCTCACCCTCCTTGCCCTCGCTCACCTGGAAGCCAGGGACAAGAGAGCCCATCGACCATTCCTACCGGTCAGCAACCTGCGCAGATAGCAGGTGGAGAAGGCAGAGGAGTGATCTGCTGGGGCAGACAGAAGCCCGGCCGTGCGGGGTTATTTCAGTGCATTTTCTGTACAGCTTAAATTCTGGGACCTCTGCAAGCTTAGGAAGCAGGGGGGAGGGGAGGGGGCTCACTATGTAGGGAAGGGGCTGAGCAGGGCATTCTCACCAAATAGCCCTTTTCTCTCCTGGACAAACTCAATCACACAGAAAGCCACCTACCCTCACTGAGGACTTCTCTCCTGACCCATTCTCATGGGAAGAACACAGGGCTAGATGTCCCAGCGTCTGGATCTTGCCTCTTTCAGCTTCCTGGCCGTATTCCTCTCCTAAGGCTGGCACAGCAAATCCCCACACACTGGGTGGCTCAAAGCAACAGAAATGTATTCCTCCCAGTTCTGGAGGCCAGAAGCCTGAAATCAAGCTGCCCACATGTTCCTCCAAAGGCTCTCGGGGAGGAGTCTTCCTTGCCTGTTCTAGCGTCAGGTGGCTCACGGCATTGTGCGGCTTTGGCGCCTTGCCTCTCAGTTCACATGGCCTCCTTCCCCGTGCTTCTCTGTATGTCAAGAGTCCCTGTCCTTTCTCTTATGGGGACATCAGTGGGTAGAATTAGGGCTTACCCAAAAGACAGAGAGAATGATCTCATCTCAAGACCCATGGCTGGATCACATCTGCAAGGACCCTGTTTCCAAATAAGGTCACATTTACAGGTACCAGGAGTTAGAACTTGGATATATCTGTTTGGGGTCACAATTCAACCCACTAGCTGTGTGGCCCCAAGCAATTGCCTAATCCTTCTGAGCCTCAAATTTCTCACATAGAACCCCAACGTAAAGTGTTGTTGTAGAAGTTTACAAAAGAATAGGGTCACATGCTACAATGTGGACGGAACCGGAGGACATTATGCCAAGTGAACTAAAAGGCAAGTCACCAAAGGACAAATACTGCGTGATTCCACTGAAACTAGGTTCATAGAGACCGAAGTGGAACGGGGGTTGCCAAGGGCTGGGGGAGGGGGAAAGGGGACTCACTGTTTACGGGGAATGAATTTCAGTTTTGCAAGATGAAAAAGATCTGGGGATGGGTTTCACAACAATGTGAGGATACCAAACACCTCCAAACTGTTCACTTACAAATAGCTAAGATGGGGGCACCTGGGTGGCTCAGTAGGTGCAGCGTCCGACTCTTGGTTTTGGCTCAGGTCCTGATCTCAGGGTCAGGAGACTGAGCCACGCTTCAGGCTCTGTGCTCACCAGGGAATCTGCTGGAGAGTCTCTCCCTCTCCCTCAGCCCTTTTCCCTTCTCATGTTCTCTCTCTCTAAAATAAATAAATAAATCTTAAAAAAAAAAAAAAGAATAGCTAAGATGGTACATTTTATGCGTCTTTTATCACAATAAAAAAAGTGCACAAAGAAAACAGAAAGATCAGGTGATTGAACCAAAAAGCTCTTTACAAACAGTAAAGCACTACATATATGCAAGGTCTTATGACAGGCATATTCCCAGTCATAGAACACTGACTAGTATATAGTAGGTGCTCAATAAATCTTCACTGAGTGAATGATCTTTATAAGCATGCTTATTATTCACAACAGGGAAAGTAAAAGCAGCACCTTACTCTGGTGAACGAATAGAGGATTTTCAGAAATGGAAGAGATGTTTACTGTGAAGTCAGTCTTGGAAGCATAGCCAACTCCTAATGGAGACTCTTGGAGTTCTGCTGTCAACTCCCCCCTCCTTTTCTGCAGGGACAAGGGGTGGTAAGTTGGGGGGATTCTGAGACCCCAAGAAAGAAAGGCAGGTGCTGGGCGGGAGGGGCTGCCCGTGTAACCTCACACCTGTTCCGGATCACCAGGCTGCATTTTGCACCGTGGCTGGAGAGACCCTCAGGAGCATCTTCAGGAGATCTCTGCACATACAACTAGAATCCAGAATGCACTGTCTTCTCGTAGCCAGCAGCTAATGGGAACCCGGACGCCGGCACAACCCAAGCAGAATAACCAGCTCACTAGGCTCTCCTCTGCCCCACCCCCCACCCCTGCTGGCAGCCCCTCGCTTTTGTGCGCACTTGGCATCCCTCCAAGGTTGTGTGGGACTAAGGTTCGGGCACCCCACACCTGCCCCTCACCCTTCCAGACCTTCTGTACCCTCAGCTGGAACTTTTTTTTAATTCTTTTTTTTTTTTTTTCCAGTAACCTCTACACCCATGGTGGGGCTTGAACTCACAACCCCGAGACCAAAAGTTGCATGCCCTACCGAGCCAGCCAGGCGCCCCTCCCTCATCTGGAACTTTTCTGAGAGTCACAGAATGCACTGCACATCTACCATGGGAGGTGATGGAGAAACAATTCATGACCATCTTTGAAAGACTTTAAGATCTTGGTTGCAAAACAGTCGTGTGGGGGCTGGAGGGGGGCAGCTTGGGAGGAGGGGCTTGCGAAGTGAAGAGACAGAAGTGTAGCTACAATGTGTGCCCTGCGTCCCAGCGTCCGACTGGTATGTAGCGCCATTTTCCTCTGACATTACCTGACAGCCTGGGAAGTCTGCGAACCCTTCTTGGCCCCCCCCCCCCCCACTGCCCTGTTCCACTGGGAGCTCCAGGCCCCCAGGAGGAATGTTAGCCCAAAGGCCAACCCAAGTAGAGACCCGGGCTCCATCCCTCTGTCTCCTCCCGTGCAAATTTGCCTTAAAATTCATCCCAAACCACAGGGGTGATTCCTTGGCGCCACAGACAGGCCCGGGACCAAGAAGCACCTCTGAGGACGGGTGGAGGGGAAGCCGCACTGGCCCCACAGACAGAACTTTCCCAACAGAGCTGGCGTGGCGGGCAGCGAGAGCACGGGGGCCCAGCTGGCACTGGCGAGCAAGCAGGGAATGACTGTGCCCCACGCACCGCCTGCCAGGAGCCTGGGGGACGGCCCTTGTGTCCGGCCTGCCCACGGGGCCCCCCCGCCAAGCCCCAGGCGGCGCGGGGCGGACCGAGAGCCAGACCCCCGAGGAGCCAAAGCGCAAAGACCGTTCGGGACCTCGACCCAACCAACCTCATGACAGAAGTGCCCTCTCTCTGTTTGGACACAAAGATGAATCAAGTCCTGGGCCTGACACGGCGCGTCCCATCTCAGGGAGAAAGGAGGCAGGAACGCAGGGACAGAGGAGGGAGAATAGACTGAGAGTAGCTTTTTTTCTCCAACTGGTTTAGAAAGGGGGTGCTTGGCACCAACAATGACTGGGGGGGTAATACTAACGGATGTCATCCAGCCAAAAGCCCCGAGAGGACCCACCTGCTGAGACCAAGGGGGGTATCCCTGCAGGGGACACAGTCTGTAGGTCCCATGGAGTGGAGAGTAGCCCAGGAGGAGCCAGGTGGAGGGGTGGGGGGTCAAGGTCCAGACCCGTCAGGGCGGCCAGCCCAGAGGACCTGACCCGGGGGCCCAGCAGGGGACTGGGGGGAGGAGGCCGCCGACCAAGAACAAACAGCGGGATCCAGGACGGGGCTGGGCTTCTCTCAGCAGCGGCCCGTGGCCCACCCCACAAAAACAAGGAAAGCGCCTCTGGGGTTGGGCAGGGAGGGAGGGATGGGGGGAGCCAGCGGAGGGGGGTGGGGGGGCCGCGGAGGGGTGGAGCTCAGCTTCCACTGAGCAGCCTGCACCAGACCCTGGAATTCACCTACCAGGCAGGTTTTCCTGTTTCGGGAAAGCCACCCCAGGCCCCCCCGGAGTGAGCAGTGCTAATATGTGTCTCCTTGTTCTCGGCCATGCAGTGAAATCACCTCAATGGGATGTTGTCCACCTAGAAGCTGACTTTTCAGTTCGGTGGTAGAAACTGTGTACATGGGGTCCGTCTCGACATGGCCCATGGCAGGATTTCCTTCTTCTAAGGCTGAATAACACGCTCAGTGAAATCAGCCAGACACAGAGGGACAAATCCTGCACAATGCCACTTACAGGAGGAATCTGAAATAGTCGGGCTCCGAAGCAGAAGTGGAGGGGGGTGGGGGTGGGGGATGAGGCCAGAACAGCCGGGAGCTTCAGTACTTGCGGGGTGGCTGGGTCCTGGAGACCCACTCTTCAGCAGAGCCCTGAAGCTGGCAAGACCTATTGCATACTTAAAATTTTGCTACAGGGGTAGATCTTATGTTAAGTGTTTTTATCATCAAAAAAAAAAAAAAAGAGAGAGAGAGAGAACTTTTGGAGACATGTTCATGCACTGACTATGGTGATGGGTCATGGGTGTACACGCAGCTCCAAGCTCAGCAAGGTCTCAACATCGAAAAGGCTTACATCTGTATGTACAAATACAACTTTTTCTATGTCAATCATGCCTCAAGAAAGTGATTTTTTTTTTTTTTTTTGAGAAATATGTGTACACTTCAGGGGATGCCTTCAAGACCCTGAAGATGTGGCACTTTTTTTTGAGAGATATACTCCTTTTCCCTGCCTGGGATTAGAGGACACTTTGCAGGAATTCTTGCTTATTCTTTTGATTCGAGCGTGGGGGGTTCTGTTGCTGTTGTTGCGTTCTGTGCCTTGTTCCTTGTTCTGGTGTTATTCTCTGTGTTATACTCCCCTAAAAAGAAAGTCTTGCCGAATTCACAACCTGACCTGAGCTGTCACGTTGGGGGAGGGGAGCAAGGGAAGGGTCTGTGCCCACTTTGGGCAGAAGTTCCAGAAACGGGGCGCCTGGGTGGCTCAGTCGTTAAGCGTCTGCCTTCAGCTCAGGTCATGATCCCAGGGTCCTGGGATTGAGCCCCGCATCGGGCTCCCTGCTCCGCGGGAGGCCTGCTTCTCCCTCTCCCACTCCTCCTGCTTGTGTTCCCTCTCTCGCTGTGTCTCTCTCTGTCAAATAAATAAATAAATCTTTTTTTTTTTTTTTTTTTTTTAAGATTTTATTTATTTATTTGAGAGAGAGAGAGCTCATGAGAGGGGGGAGGGTCAGAGGGAGAAGCAGACTCCCTGTTGAGCAGGGAGCCCGATGTGGGACTCGATCCCGGGACTCCAGGATCATGACCTGAGCCGAAGGCAGTCGCTTAACCAACTGAGCCACCCAGGCGCCCTAAATAAATAAATCTTAAAAAAAAAAAAAAAGAAGTTCCAGAAACGACAGGAGGTATTCCCACAGAAAGGGGAGGGAGACGCGAGGGGCAGTGGCGAGGACTCACCTCAGAGTCCTGGCCAAGGCCCAGGGGCAGGGTAAGCAACAGCCAGCATGCGTTTCTGGAACACCCTGGGATCCTTGGAAAGCTCAGGAGGAGCCCCTAGAAAGGAAGCTGTTCTAGGAAAGCAAGACAAAAATGCAGCCATATCACAGGGGAGGTATGAACATATGTGGGAGACCTCACCAGTTGGTGATGTTTGGGGCGTACCAGCTACAACAGGGAAAAGGAGAGTGTGTTTCAGAAGGAATATAAAAAGAGAACAGTATGTCCAAACACACACACACACACACGCACACACACACACACACATACAGTCTAGTTCCCAAAATCTAAAACCTCCTATCAGGACCGATCGCAGACATGTCTGCAACGCTTGAACCCCATAAAATGGAAAAGGGTTCTTTACACGTGGGGGACACTGATCCTACTTTGCATCAGGCTGCCTTCTACTGGTCCCCTCCGCTGAGGAAGTGAGTCTGGGACGGACCACTGAGAAAAGGGAAGTGACAGCACCATGGCAGCTCCGGCCGGATGGCCAAGCGCCCGGGGGCGACCGGGCAGCCGTCCTATTTCGTTCTGGCCTGTGTTCTGCTGTTTTCTTCTGCAGTGTGAGCCATATGGCCACAACCTTCAATGTGCAGGCGTGTGTTTGCTCTATTTTCCTGTAACATCATTTCTGTCTCGGTAGCAGACATTAATTGAGTCACTTCCAGGCAACCCATGTCCATTCATTGACTTCCCATTCTGAGTCAGTCAGATGGGCTTTTCCTTCCCCTGCGTCTCTCCAAGAGGGAAGGTCCTTTGGCCAAGAACGATGGGAGGGGGAAAGAGGGGGCCTCCTTCTCTCCTGCAGGCCTTACAATGGTGTCTCTTGCTCCGGCAGAGGTGACTTCTCCCCAAGGCTTGCTGCCTCCTTGGGCTTTTCTAGAAAACCAAGGCAGAAGTCATTTCTGCCTGAGAACCTTCCAAACCTACCCTAAATTTTGTTTTATCCTATATGCTGAGTTTTTAAAATTGTCATGAAATACACATAGCATAAAAAATACCATCTTGACCATTTTTTAAATGTACAGCTCGGTGCATGAAGTACATTCACAGGGTTGTGAAACCATCACCACCATCCACCACCAGAACTCTTTTCATCTTGCAAAAATGAAACTCTCTTGCCATGAAACAATAATTCTCCATTCTTCCCTCCCCACCACCACCACCACCCCACCCCCAGGCACCTGCCATTCTACTTTCTGTATCTATAAATGTAACTACTGTTGATGACCTCATATAAGTGGAATCCTGTGGTATTTGTCTTCTTGTGACTGGCTTATTCCACTGAACACAGTGTCCTCAAAATTCACCCATGTTGTAACAAGTGTCAAGAGTTTGCTTCCTTTTTAAGGCTGAACAACATTCCACTGTATGCATAGACTGTGTTTCGTTTACCCATTCATTTGTCAATGGACATTTGGTTTATTACCACCTTTTGGCTGGTGTACATCATGCTGCTGTGGACAGGGATGCACAAATACCTCTTCAGGTCCCTGCTTGCGATTCTTTTGGATGCACACCCAGAAGTGCACCTGCTGGATGACCCGGTCAATTCTGTGTGTGATCTGCTGAAGAGCTGCCATGTTGTTTTCTGTATGTGCCGCTCCTATGTTTACAGTCCCACGGACAGGGCACAGGGTTTCCAATACATCCGGTCCTCTCCAGCGCTTGTTATTTTCTGGGTTTTTGATAGTAGCCATCCCAGTGGGTGCGCCGTGGTGTTTCATCATGATATTATTTTGAATTTTTTAAAAAAGCACTTCCTGGGGCGCCTGGGTGGCTCAGTCGTTAAGCGTCTGCCTTCAGCTCAGGTCATGATCCCAGGGTCCTGGGATCGAGCCCCGCATCAGGCTCCCTGCTCCGCAGGAAGCCTGCTTCTCCCACTCCCTCTGCCCCTGCTTGTGTTCCCTCTCTCGCTGTCTCTCTCTCTCTGTCAAAAAATAAATAAAATCTTTAAAAATAAATAAATAAATAAATAACAAAAAAGCACTTCCTGGGGCGCCTGGGTGGCTCAGTCGTTAAGCATCTGCCTTCAGCTCAGGTCATGATCCCAGGGTCCTGGGATCGAGCCCCGCATCGGGCTCCCTGCTCCGCAGGAAGCCTGCTTCTCCCTCTGCCTCTGCCCCTGCTTGTGCTCCCTCTCTCGCTGTGTCTCTGTCAAATAAATAAATAAAATCTTTAAAAAAAAAAAAGCACTTCCAATCCACTCCAGACTCCACCAGGGAAAGCCCTGTTCAGGGTATGTGCACCAGCGTCCCACTCTATTCTCCGCAGTCTAGACATTATTTTTGTCTCTTTTTCATGGGAAAGGGCGCTCTGGCATCACTGGGACCCCTCCCAGCTCGTTCATTTGGCGGAGCTGCCTGGTGGTGGGCAGCAACCAGAATGAGTGAGGGAAGACATCGATCTCTTCACCCCTTAGGTGGCCGGGTGGGGCCTGAGGTGGACAGTCACCCTGGGTTGGTGGCAGTGGTATTGCAGGTTTGCGCCACAAACACAGTATTGCCACTTTCCCTGAGTGCCACCAAATGGCGGGGCTTGGGGAGCTCTGCCTTGTGGTCTAATCTTTGTTGTGCTTTGGGCTTTGCCTCCTAGCACTCAATGTTAGACTTTTGGAGCTCTAAAATCCTTCCCCTTTCAAAAAAAATCACAGTTCTTGTAGATGAAGTGAGCCTGGGCTTTAAGTCATGAACTAGGACCATGAGTTTAAGCGTTCTCTGAGGCGCCTGGGTGGCTCAGTCGGTTAAGCTTCCGACTCTTGGTTTCAGCTCAGGTCATGATCTCAGGGTTATGAGATCAAGCCCCACATTAGGCTCTGCGCTTAGTGCACAGTCTGCTTGAGATTCTCTCCCTCTCCCTCCTCATCTGACCCTCCCCCTGCTCGCTTATGCTCTCTCTCTCCCTAAAATAAACAAATAAATCTTAAATGTTATCTGAGACTCAGGTGACTGCTTGGTTGTCTCTGGGTTATTCTGTGAGGTCCCTTTTGAATGAAAGACTATAGGCTCGGGGGAGGGGGTCAATAAGGGCGGCCCTCGCTGACCGGCTCCCTGGGAAGGCGTCCTCACCCTCTCCCATCCCAAAAAGGTGTGTCTTTTGACCGTGGCTCCACCTTTCCAAGCCCAGAGGCTGCCTGGTTGGGCACTGCTGCGGATCTGTGCTGGCTGGTTTCCCAGAAAAAGATAAAAAGAGAGAAGCCCTCCGGGTGCCATCAAGAGATCAAAAAAGAGAAATGAGTCTCCTCACAGCAGGGTAGCGTTTAGCAAGAAGGGAACTGTTTTTAGGAAGTTCTGGTCCTTATTCACTCCCTCCGATACACAGTGCGAGCTATTTGAGGTCAGTTGCTTATCCTTTGTGTGTCCCAGTTTTCTCTTCTGCAGAAAGACACTAATCATACTACGGCATGTGTTGTGGAAATGGATGAATAATCAGGGCCTCCCACAGAGGACGAATGCCCTAAAATGCAAAGTCAGGAGTGGGGATGAATACTTATCAAGTGGGAGAGACGCGCTCAAATTCCAAATTTCAGCCTTGGCTGCAGAAATACACCTAAAGGAAGGGTCTGTCCTTGAAAGGAACGCTTCTCACCAAAGGCAGACTGAGCATAGCAAGTTTCTGTAATTCATAAAAAGCCTCTCTCCCTCATGCAGAGTTCCCTGGGACATCTGTCAGGAGGAAAATTAAGCCCTTAGCTTGCTGGAGGCTAACTCGAAATCCTAAAATGGTGTGTCTAGATGTGTCTTCACACATCTTCTGGTTTAAATGGTCTTCAAAGGTTGAAGACAGGGTTCTGGTGCTTTAAAACAAACCAACAAATTTGGGGTCGAAACCAATATATCAGACAAATAAGAGTGGAACTCTTAGGCTGAAGGTGAGATTGGGGCCTCTGAACACCGCCCCCCAGGCAATCTGTATACCTAAGGTCCCTCCTCAGAACCCCCAGGGCTTCTCATAACAAAATGTGGAAACATCTTGACAACGATTCTCTCTGCAACCTAACTTTCCCACCTGGCTTCAACTTCCAGGCTCCCATGTTTGTCTCTGCATGGTCCAGTTTTAGCAAGAATGCTGCCAATTTGGTTTAGCTAGAATCCCCATCCTTCATCCCTTTTTCCCCTCAGTATCAGATCAGGTCCTTCATCCTCCAGCATGCCCCACATGATGTTTGATCACCCCGGGCCTGCCTTCAGCAAGATTCCTGTTAGATCAGTTCACCACACCTGATGTTTCTTCCTAGTAATTCTTCACCCACTGACCCGCCCCCTGCTCCTTGGCTATAAACCCCCTCTTGCCCACACTGTATCCAGATTGAGCCTGGCTCTATAGTAAGGTCTCTCTTCCCCTATCGCAATAGTCCCGAATAAACTGTGTTCTTACTGCTTTAACTACCAGCCAGTTCTGGTTTTTCTCGAACAACCTCAATTAACTTACCTCGCCCATTTGACAGATGAGTAGACAAGTCTACAGAGGTTAGATTCCTAGAACCTGAATGTCTTGATTCCAGGCCCAGTTCATGTTCCTTTATGTGATGCTGAGCATGGTGGAAACCACTGAAAATGGTGTAATGGAAGTGGTGATGGCTGGTGTCATAGCAGAGAGGCAGGGGGAAGAGAGACAGAATGCAAAAGATGGATATGAGCAACATTCCTGCACCAACCACAAAAATCAAGAGGGCATACCTGACTGAAGGAGGTCAGAGGCAGTTTCTTCATACATAAAAGACAATGCAAAAAAGAAGAAACCCTTTTCCGATGAGTTGGGGAGAGGGGAGAGGACACTGTGCTACTTTTGTCCCTTGGGCAAGAAGACCATATCTTTTGTGTTTCCATAGGGGCACAGATTACTGAGACTGCCAGTTACTGAAATAGGCATTTTTCAAAACTCTGTTTCTTTTTTTCTCTTTTTTCTTTTTTGAGAGTGAGAGAGACAGCGCAAGCAGGGGGAGGGGCAGATGGAGGAGAGAAAGAATCTGAAGGGGGCTCCACACCCAGTCCCATGACCCTGCGATCATGACCTAAGCCAAAATCGAGACTTGGACGCTTAACCAACCAACCAACCCCGCAAAACACTTTTTCTTAAATCAGTGATAATCTAACCTCAAAGTTACAACATTTGGGTCTCTCTCTGGAGTTTTTGCTAATCAGTCTGTGAATTCTCTGGAATGGTTAAACAATGCAGCAAAGTTGTAGTGATTCTTGACTTCCCTGTTCACCCTCTGCCCATCCCATCATGTGTGCCCACGAAGCCACAATTTTCTTAGTTGTTACAGATGCAGAGGAAGTCCTTGAAATACCTGGAAAACTACTCATTCTACAAAGCTGTATGTACATGTCAGTGTAAAGGCATCCAGTGGGTATTTTAATCTTTGTGGAGCCAATTCAACTACATCAATAGGTGATTTCTAAGCCTAACCCAAGGTCACATTCTTTCCTTTAAAAACACCTGAGAAGGGCGTGCCTGGGTGGCACAGTTGGCTTTGATTTTATTTATTTATTTACTATTTATTTATTTATTTGAGAGAGAGAGCGTATGAGTGGGGGAGGAGGGGCAGAAGAGAGGGAGAAGCAGGCTCCCCGCTAAGCAGGGAGACTGATGTGGAGGTCGGTCCCAGGACCCTGAGATCATGACCTGAGCAGAAGGCAGACACTTAACCAACTGAGCTACCCAGGCGCCCCAATAAATAAATCTTAAAAAAAAAAACATCAGAGAGAAGAGGAACAATGTTTCTGGAGGACAATTTGGCAACAAATACCAGAGGCCTTCAAATAAGTTCATATCCTTTGATCCAACAAGTATGCTTCTAGGAATTCAACCTAGAGAAATAGCAGAGATGTGCACAGAGAATATGCAAAAGGTTGTTCACTGTGGTATTACTAATAATATTAAAAATTAGGAACAGGGAGCCCTGGCTGGCTCAGATGGTAGATTGTGCGACTCTTGATCTCGGGGTCATGAGTTCGAGCCCCATGTTGGGTATAGAGATTACTTAAAAATAAAATCTCTAAAAAAGTTAGGAACAATTTAAATGTAGGTCAAGATAGATTGGTTAAATAAATTATGGTAAAGCTGTATGATAAAGTAGCATGATGTTATTTAAGCCATTTGTAGGAGAATACTGTGTCATGGAGGTATGTATAAATTATTAAAGAAAGAAGTAAGTGGTGAAACATCACACTGTATTATTCCAAGTTTATGTTTTATGTTATAGAATATACACATTTAGAAAATATGTGTGCCTTAGACATAAACTGGGACTTCTCTACTTCTCAAGATGTAGTTATAATTGGTTTGGTTCTGCCTTGTGAATTTCGTGGATTGTGAAAGTTCAAAGCCTTCCCCGAGATTCCTGCCATCTCCAAGTAGGAGGTGAGGGAGAAGACACATGTTTTCATGGTTACATCATGTTGACCCAGATGTGAAACTCATCCCTGTCTTCAGTTTATATACACATACGATTCCACACATACACCCCCACACATGATGAAAACACACACAATAGCATCAAGCACCTGGGTGGGGGAGGGGGAGATGAAGGACAGGAAAGGAGGGGTTTCTGTTTCAGCTTGTAAACCACTTAAACCGCATCTGATACTTTTGTTCACTACATACCTCTGAATTCTGCCAATGTACTCAGCTTATTCAAATTCAGTTTATCCAAATAAATAAACACGTGAAGGCAAAAACGTAAAGGTCTTACGGTAGAGGATAGCGATGAGAAATCAGGAAAACAATGGTTTGACACCTGTAAACCCAGGCGTGACAAAGTGCCCCAGGTTGTACTGCCATCCTTGGATTAATTACAGTCGACCCTCCAACAATATGAGTGTTGGGGGCACTGACCCACCATGCAGTCAAAAATCCACATATAACTTTTGACTCCCCCAAAAACTTCACTACCAATAGCATGAATGATTGATGAACATATTTTGTATGCTATTTGTATTACATCCTGCATTCTCATAATAAAGCAAGCTAAGGAAAAGAAAATGATATTGAGAAAATCATAAAGAAGAGAATGTACAGTACAATCCTGTGCTGTAAAAAATCTACACTTAAGTGGGCCCACACAACTCAAATTCACAGTGTTCAAGGGTCAACTGCATAACTAATGCTTTGTACATTTAGACCAACAGTGGGGTGGGGGTGGAAATTCAGTTTAGCCCAGGTGACAAGTTCACACCACCCATTTCCAACATAATGTCCTGACATTAAGAATGGAAAAGAGGAGTGCTTGGGTGACTCAGTTGGTTAGGTGTCCAACTATTGAGCTCATCTTGATCTTGGTCGTGAGTTTGAGCCTCGCACTGGGCTCCATGCTGGGTACGGAGCCTACTTAAAAAAAAAAAGGAAAAGATTACATTCAAAAATGGAAGTAAAATTCTGGTCCAAACTAACAAAAGAGATCTGCCACCGACCTACTGTTATAAAAGAGGAGAACAGTGGTGTTTTTTATTACATGTAAGAGAAGCTTCAAAGGACCACATATGCAATAAGAAAACAAAATTAAAAAAAAAAAAAATCAGAGGCTCATAAGGGATTGAAAGCCCCTTGTCTGTTTCTGACAAATGTTTCAGCATTTTCTTATCTAAATGTCAATCTCTCAGGAGAAAGGCGAAGAGTATGGAAGGCAGCCCCTTTCTGCACATGGCCTGTGGTAATCTGCTTGGATTGCCATAACCACACACCTCAGTCTGGGTGACTTCAACCACAGAGATTTATTTCATGTGATCTGGAAGCTGGAAGTTGGAGATCAGGGAGGCAGCAGGACTGGGTTCTTGGAGAGGAGGGCCCTCTCCCTGATTTGCTGATGGCCACCTTCCCACTGCACTGCACTCAGCACAGACCAAGTTCTGGTCTCTCTTCTTCTTGTCAGGACACTAATTCCACCTTGGGCCCCACCCCCACGACCTCATCTAAACCTAGTATCTCCCAAAGTCCTCTCTCCAAATAACACCACACTGGGGGATTACGGCTTCAACATATCAATTTTGAGGGGACACAATTCAGTCCATAGCACAACCCCAAACCCTTCATTTGGAGGACCACGACACCAATGTTATATCCAGAGTCTGTGATCATAGGACCCTTCGTTCAGAGAAAGCAGGTGCACCTTGCCTTATCTCTCTGACCACATGTGGTCTTTGGATTTGATTTACTAACTCTTACTTTGCCCACTAAACTGTCCTTTACCTTTCCTTCCTGTCATCTACAGCTGATCAATACGACCAGTGAGACAAAATTCAAAAGAAGCCCCATCGTCTTTAAAATAATTTAGAAATTAATCCATCTAGAGCAGCCCACATAGTTTTGCTGGGTTAGGGCACCCCCACGTGTTTCTATAGGGAACTACCTACAGAAAAATCTACCTTAGAAAAACTACCTTAGAAAAATCATCATCACCTTGAATCGATACTCCATGATAATTTTTGGTCTTTGCTTACAATGAGCACCTGCTCCAGCTGAAGCATCATGGTGGCAGATACAAAGGTGATTAGAACATGGACCTTGCCCTTGAGAAACTCATGGTGTAGTAGAAAATCAGACATGCAGAAAGAAACTCGAGAAAGGAGAGGCAGAACGTGACAAATTTCTTTAACAGCCACAGAGAAAGTGCTATGGAAGCCCAGAAGAAGGAAAAATTCATTCCAGCTGGGGGTGTCTGAAAGGCTTCATGGCAGATATGACATTTGATACCGCTGAAGACTGGGTATGATTTAGGGACAGTCATTAATTCACCTGTGAAATATTGTAGGTAGTGGTAAAATAAAGCCCTCAAGGCAGAAACGTGTGGAAAGAACAGTCAGGAGTTTTAGGCTACTGGAGTGTGGATTTGTAAAGAATAATGACATGAATTAAGATCAAGCAAACTTGGGCATCTCTGGATGATGGAGTGGGAGCCAGAGAAGGTTTTTGAACAAAGGAGAGATGTTTATCTATTCTTTGATTTGCCCAAGGTCTCGTTCAGCAAATATTAGTGTGCCTATCTGTGCCAGGCACAAGGCGTCCGGTACACAGAGGTAATAAAAGCACACATGGGCTCTGCTCTCACAGACCTTATAGCAGAGAGGGGATAAAGAAGTATTCACGCAAGAAATACCTGATTCAAGATCATGATAAGGCAGAGAAAGAAGAAGAACAGGACCTCATGAGAGAATAATAAGGAGCTGGGGACTTAACTGAGACCAGGTGTCAGAGACGCTCTCTTTGGGACAATGACATTAGAACTGAGATCTGAAGGACATGGGGTTTCAGCCAGGGGAGGATTCAGGAAATGAACCTTCCATACTCGCGTAAAGGCCCTGAAGAAGTAAGGAATCTGCTGAGCTCAGGAGACTGGGAAAAGGCTGGTGTGAGTGGAGGGTCACAGCAAAGGAGGAGGGTGGCAGAAGGTAGCGGAGGGAAATGGGCATTAGCCTGTGCTGACCTTATTAGTCATGGCAATGACCCTGGGTTTGGTTTTGTTTTTTAAGATTTTATTTATTTATTTGCCAGAGAGAGACACAGCGAGAGAGGGAACACAAGCAGGGGGAGCGGGAGAGGGAGAAGCAGGCTTCCCGCCGAGCAGGGAGCCCGATGCGGGGCTCGATCCCAGGACCCTGGGACCATGACCTTAGCTGAAGGCAGATGCTTAACGACTGAGCCACCCAGGTGTCCCGAGCCTGGGTTTTAGGTGCCTTGGAAAGCCGAGGAGAACTTGATCACATGTGCAGGTATGAACATCACTCCGGTGCAGTGTGAAGAACGCACCAGCAGGGGGTATGGGCAGCTCTGGGACGCCAGTGGTAAGACTCCTGCAGTAGCCAGTGCGGAGAGAAGGCTCACAGAAGGCTGACCTTGACCCAGTATGGATTTCGAGGGGAAAGACTAGAGACAGGGAGGCCGGGAGGCCACTGTAATTGTCTTCATGGGGGATGGAAGGGAAACATGTGAGGGGAGGCTGGTTCAGCGTGTAGTTTGGAAAAACCTTGCCCAAACTCCCAGGGTGGGGAACCCCCAGCCTAGGGGGAAAACAAGGTAAAAAAGGCATTCAAGGAGAAATGAAAGCTTTGAGACTGTGCAGAAATAAAAGGAAGACGTGGGATGGAATGAGGGCAGAGGATGAGTTTGAATGGGACCTCCCAACATGAAAGCAAGGATGACACCCAACTAGAGCTTTCCAAGAAGGGGTGAAGAATGAGGTGGTTTAATGGACTGTGATTCTCTAACTTCTGACCAAGCTAAGATTCCCTTGGGGAATGGGAAAGAAAACACCCTTTTGGGGGCTGGGGAGTGCAGTGGAAGGACTGCAAGGGCCTCACAGTGGGGAGGGTCAGGGGGTTAAGAGAAAGACAATGCAAAGGCAGCTCCAACTAAGAGAGAAACAGAACCGCCAGTGGAAATTACCTAAAATAACTCCCACCTATTTTGAAACTGTATTACATTGTTATATAAAAACAAAAGCAGCTAACCCTTTACTGAGCTTCCCAAGCTCATATTACATCCACATGTTGCTAAATACATTACATATGTATCATTTAACAAATAAATTAGCAAACATTTAGATAGAGTTTGTCATATGCCTGGCACGGGTCCAAGATTTTTACATTTATTCACTCCCTGCTAGGGTAGGTCACATTGTTAGCACCGTTTTGCAGGCAAAGACACTGGGCCAGAGAGGTTAATAAAATGCTCCAGGTCACATAGCAATCACTGGTGAAGCCAGGATCTGAACCCAGGCTGTGTGGCTCCCGAGTCCAGGCTCATCAACAACGCTCTACACCACTTTTCATGTTCTAGAATACTCACAACAGCTTTTGGCATTAAATAAGTTGCTCACTGCAAAATACTCAGGAGTCATCCCTTACCCCTCTCCTTCTCTCACACCCACGCTGACGCATCAGCACATCCTGTCCACTCTACCTTCAAAATATATCCAGACTCTACCGCTCAATTTCCCCACCACTGGTACCCTGTGCAAGGTCATCCCCTCTCGTGCGCATTGGCGCCATTTCCTTCGAGCCCGTGCCTCCCCACCTTGCTCAGCATGAAAAAGCCAAGGGTTCACTGCCATCTAAATCGAAGGCCAGTATGACCCGGCCCTGCCGCCTCTGCTTCTGCCTCTACTGCCCCACAAGCCCTGTGCCCCCCAGCCTCGATGTGTGTCCCCCCCGTCTGACACTTGCATGACTCACTCCCTCACTCCCTTCTGGTCTCCACCCAGCATCATCTTCTCAAACGTCGCCTGACTCCCCCCAACCCTCTTATAATAAAATAGCACCCCCTCCCTCTGCCCTTGCCCTGCTGTATCCTTCCTTGTGGCATTCATCACGCTACCCACAAATCTGTTTATGTTCTGTCCCCTGCACTAGAATTCAAGCCCTCTGGGAGTAAGGACTTAGATGTGTTCACTGCTGTCTCCCTGGTGCCTAGATCAATACCTAGCACACAATATGCTCAACGACTATTTTTTGAAGGGATGTAAATATTGTTTCCCCATTTTACAGATGAGGAAGCAGGCTCCGTGGTGAATTGCTCAAAGCTATCGAACTAGTGATGGACGAACTACCAAAAAACAAAACCTGCCCCCTCCCTCCATTCCAGCAACCAAGTGGGAAATCATTCCTCTTCTTCCAGACAAGCAAACGCCCCCTCCTCCCCACTCCCCTCCACCACCATCTTAACTCCCTGCTGGGGCTATCTGGAATATTCGAGCAATAGATCACTCCGCACAGTGCCATGTGCCCTTTGGCTGGAGGTTCACCTGTCCAATACCAGGATGTCCACCACTTTTCCTTTCCTCTCAAAATACTGAAATATAATATTCTCTCCGTGTGGCAGGATTAGAATTTTTGTGAGGTGTGGTGAAAGGCAGGAGGCTCAACAGACAGGAACCCCTGGGCTCCCCGCCCTGCAGTGGCTCTGGGACTTGCTCTCCGGAGGCTGGCTTTGCTCTGGGGCCTCTTGGCCCTTCCTCAGCAAGGGGGCCATGAATGGGGATGAGCTGCCCCCGCTCTGCAGCCTCCAGCCTCTGCGTAGCTACCTTTCTCTAGCATCATTTAATGGATCCGATGTTGACCACTCCTCTCCCAAATGCCCTCACGTCCTCCAGCAAGGGGCTATCAATGTGCCATGAGGATCCTTTCACTGAGCGAGCTCATTCAAACCATTACCTCCAGCCCCCACGGACACAACGAGACACACGCCTCTCCAGCAGTCCGCACCTCCCTTCCCTATCCCTCATCGGGAGTTACCGAACTCCTTTGGTTTAAGGCCTGGGAGCAAACTCAAGAATTTGTGCCAAGTGGGGATAAAAGGAACTTAATTTCATCCATGCACTCCTCCCCGCCGCATTTAGTTTCTAAGTTAATTATCACCCAACTGGAGGTTATGGCTCTTTCCGCAAAGAAGTTTCAGGTTTGCAAAAGGCATTAGGATAATGACCGGTGGATTTTAAATAAAATATAAAGTAATAAAATCAAGGCATTGAAAAGCATCTGAAGCTGTGAAAGAAGGGAAGTCTGAAATATTTCTGGTTTGGGGGGACGGACCCCCCCAGTGGCTTTTGGGGGAGGGACAGATATGGGGAGAATTGGGGGCTGGGGAAGGCAGCTAGACCTGGGGAATAAGCCCGGTGCCCGAAGGACCTCCACTGAAACTCAGCCCCACTTTCTCATTGTACCTCTGAACTGTGTCATTACATTGCCTGCCTTAGAAGGGCCTGAAATCGATGAAAAGAAGTTCAAAAACCACTCCATGAGCAGTGGAAAATCTGCCCTTAACTTTTCTTTCTCTGCACCCGGAGGAGTTCTAGATCCTCCTTCCTTCCCACATCAAGCCTGAGACACCAGGCTCCCGAGGACTGTCTTTTATTCTGCATTATTTCCGCAAAGTTTCTGCCAAGCATCTATGGGTCTTTAAAGGAAATGTGCAAAGGTAGCGAAGACACATCTGTAGGGCAAGGGCATGGGGCGCCGAGAAGGCACGCGTTAATCAAAGCTGGGGAGAAGCCTGCTAGCAACCTGGAAATCAAATTGTGTCAAGGAGAAGGCCCGTGTGGAAAATAGATTAGAAGGGCACTGAACAAGAGAGAAGAAAGACAGGCAGCCCCTGCCGAAATTAATGAGAGGCAGAGGAGGCCCGGAGAAACAGCCGTAAGGAAAAGACCCCTGCACGGCGTAAGGCCGGACGGGCGGTTCAGCAATGGTACAGGTTGGACAGGGCGATGGCCGTGCATCTCCAACTGTCCCGGCTTGCTTCGCCACCCTCAAACCAGAGCGACAGGCTCTGAAAGAAATGAGGGGAGGAAGGAGGCAGGCAAGGGAGGGAAGAGCCGGCGTAGGAATTTTAGATGAGCGCAGAAACCTCCACCGCAGCCCTGTCCTTCAGGTGACCTCCAGCGTCCAGCCCCAACTTTGTAACTACTGTGCTGAGTGCAAGCGTCACTGGCTAGACCCTCTCTGAACCCGGGTCGTGAGAGCTGCCTCCCCAGTGACCCTCAGATGGCAGACGTGGGCAACAAGGGCAAGCACTGGCTCCAAGTGGGGGGCCTCTTGAAGAGCCACTATTATTATTATTAAACAAAATTCAGAAGGACTGGATGCTGTCTCTGGAAACCTCCATCTTCATCTGTGACTTGCAGGTTCTGAGGGCTCTCCTAGTTCCTTCTTTTTCTCAAAAACCTTAAACTCCAGATCTCTCCTCTACTCCAACCCCTGTGTTGGGATACAACAGTCTCCTCATCTCCCAACCAAACCTCCCATCCTGCCAGCAAAACTAATCTTGGTAAGAAGGTGGGAGATGTCTTCCGGGGGTGGGCTTTGGCTCATGGTGGCGATCATTCTGATCTTGCTTTTTGATCCTGCATGACCTGCCGCCTCAGGTAGCATGTTCTGCCTGCTCTGCAGGACTTAGCATGACTAAGGGGATAGATACAAATCCCAGTACACAAACTCAGTGTTCTAGAATTCTAACTTCATTTTGTATGTCAGCTTAATTTCTACTTCAAATCCCCATTCTGCCTAAGCTCCAGTTTAGAATTCTATCGCCAATCCCTGAATAATAAGCGTAAGTTAGTTTATCACACTGAACCAAGGCTCTGTGCTTGGGAGATCATGGTATTTATTAGGCAGTCGTTGCTGGAAAAGCTTCTGGTTCCATGCTTCCAAACTCATGGGAGGATTGTACTTCCCTAGAAGCTAAGCGTGGCCGTGTGATGTGCTTTGGCAAATGGAACATAAGAGCAAGTGTCATTTCCAGAAGGAAGCTTTAAATACCAGTTCACACTTTCCCTATCCTTTTTTCCCCCTCTGGCACAGAGACTAGCAACTTTCCAGATAAATGCTGCTCCAGCAGGTCCTGGGGCCGAGGACAGTGCCGACCCAGCACAGAGCTTTCCCCTATCTCCAATCAACCTGTAGTGTAAGTGAGAAATGAGTCTTGTTGTTTGAGCCACTGAAACTTGTTTTTGTTATTTTTGTTAACCTGGGCATATTTGAGCCTACCTGAAGAGTACAGGTGATGGCGTCCATCTGAGATGTCCTCATTCCCACCTTGTCTTCAACTTGGCGATCCACGCTTCCTGAACCATCCTCCACTCCCCACTCAGGGCCTCCTGGGATCCAGACCTTTGTCAGCTGTTTCTGAGCCCCTCAGAAACAGGAACCCCCATGTTGTCACGGCATCACACTGGGCCATGGGAAATTCTGTGTGAGGTGCTCAGACATTCCATGCCACCTGGACTCTCATGACTCCCGTGGGGCTCTACCAAGGAAAAAGAGCAAGCATGCCTCTGCCCTAGCTGGGGCTTCTCACCGTTCCCACTTGTTCTCCAGGAGGCTTTGGCGCAACGCTTTCCCCAAATCCCGTAACAGTTGCCTCTTCTGGCTTTTCCCACAAGCCCCACTTGCCTTAACCTTGCCCCTAAACCCAGGGGACTTAAATCTGGCCTCAGGCTGGAGGCTTCATTCTTACTCACCCGTGCCACCTTCCCAAATCTATCATGCCTGTTTGGTGTTCTTTCCAACCCCCAAGTGCTCACAATTCGCAAGCCAAAATTTGCCCCGTGTTTGTCTCTGAGTTCTGCCAGACCCCCTCTTCCTTTGAGACAATGAATGAGGAATACCCCAGCTGCCTTCATGGAGCAAGGACCAAGGAAATGGAGTGGTGGTGGTGGTGGTGGAGGAGGTCTCAGTTGATATTTCAGAATACTGTTCTGTACATAAGTGTTCTGTCCAATGATGAGGCTGAGAATTAAACCCAAGTGTGTGACTATTTGAAGCCACCGTGCAACCCCAATGACCCCATTTGAATGTTCCTTTGTGTAATTGTGATCCTTGTAAAGCTTCTCAGTGTGAAGGGCGTGGAGGGTCCTTGGCATGGTGTCTCCCCTAGAGACTGTAAGATCCTTGAGGGCTGAGACCATTCCTTCCATGTGTTCTGCAAATTTCCAGACTTTGATCTGTTGTGTGCCTGGAGCATGGACAATAGCATAAGACAGGCTGAAGGAGCAGGGGCCAGATGTTGCAGCAGGATGCAGAGAAGTGGCATGATCAGACATATTCCAGGGTTTGTTTTGTTTTGTTTTTATAAAGATTTTATTTGTCAGAGAGAGAAAGGGCACAAGCAGGGGCAGAGGGAGAGAGAGAAGCAGTCTCCCCACTGAGCAGGGAGTCGGATGTGGGACTCCATCCCAGGACCCTGGAATTATGACCCAAGCTGAAGACAGACGCTTCCCCAACTGAGCCCCCCAGGCATCCCAATCAGACATATTTCGAAAAGATGATGTTGACTAAAATACTTGGAACAGGACAACAGTGGAAGATATAAGTTTGTGTCCTGAGACCAGAGCAACTCCCGCAGAGGGTATCTACTACTGAAAATGAGCATGTAGTCAATAAAAATAAAATATTTAAGGAAATTTTTTAAAACCCGCAGACTTTGAGAATTGAGCTAACACATGACAATGAGGATATTCTCATTATACTTAAGATTTCAGCGACAGGAAATTCTCTGTCTCCTCCAGTGCCAGCCATTTAGATCCTGAGACGGATCTCCCTTTCCCTCCCGGGTGCATTTGAAAAACCCAAGAGATAAATGTAGGGTTTTCGAGGAGAGGACACAAAGTCCTTCAAAAGGCAACGCCTGTGTGGAATACACCTCACGTTGTGACCTGTGATCACCTTGCAAGGCCTGAGCGGGTTTGCAGTGGCTGGGGTGAAGTAACAGGGTGGCGACCACAGCTCATACCAGTCGCCACCTGTTGACACTCATCTTCCTAATCTAGGCAAACCACCACATTCTCGGTGTTGGTGCAGAAAGGAACAAGCCAACCCTTTCCTTGCCTCCCCTGAACTCTTTATCTGGCCTTACTAAGGCAAACAATCCCGCCGGCCGGTTTAGTGTCTGCGCATCACACCCCAGACTCCACCCCTCAGCCCCACGGGGGCGAGGCGGGGCGGAGGGGGCGGGGCGGAGGGGCGGGGCGGGCGCGGCGGGGACGGGGCGGGTGGGCGGGGCGCAGGTGGTGGCGCGGCGCGGGGAGCCGGGGCCGGGGCGCGGAGGGGCGGGGCCCGGCGGCGGGGCGGGGCGGGGGCGGGGCCATGGCGCGGAGGGGCGGGTCCGGCCTGCCAGAAGAGACAGACCTAGACCCTGGCTTGGGAGTTCTGGCCCCGGGTTCTCCGGTTTTGCCCGCGACCCGGAGCTGTTGAGGCGCTGCGCCCCAGCTCGCAGCAGCGGCCCTCGGGGCGTCCGGCCCTGTGGGGTGAATTTCTGGCTGCCATGGCCGCCACCGGCTTGCGGGCCTTCGGGACAAAGGGGCCCGGCTGGCTCCAGCGAAGCCCCTGGGCTCCGCTCTCCGCCGGCTTCTGCAGCAGGGGTCCGGCCGGGGCCGGGCGGCCGGAGCTCGGGCCGCGACTCACCAGCGCGCGGCAGCGGGACGGCATCAGGTCAGCGGCGGGGCGGTGAGAGCGCCCTGGCCCTCCCGGACCGGCGGCCCGCGGGCCTAGCGGGGCAGCTCCCAGGTCGGGGTGGGCGGCAGGGACCCGGGCAGAGAGATGGACAGTCACCCCACGCGGAGGCCGACGAGGACTCGGCCAGGGGTCAGCTCCATCCGCTGGGAACCCCAATTTGTGCGAATCCGGCCGGAGGCCGCGAAGGGAACCCGCGGACACGGTGTTTCCTGAAGTCCCTTGCCTGGGCACTGTAACATTTCGGATCCTGCAGGACACACAGGAGAATTTCAAATGGGACAGCCTCAGAAGGCCCCCGCACTGCCCCTAAACCCCCAGGGCAACCGAGCCGAGTCTTCATCGGACTTTAGGCTCAGGCGGGTGCGGAGAGCTTGGCAGGTGGCCCCACCGCTGATGTGGCCTTTGAGAAAGAGGGTTCTGTGCTTCTCACAACCTTGACCTGGTTCCAAGGCCCGGTTAGGCTTAGCCGAGCTGCTCCTTGGCCTTACCCCAGAAGTACCGAGGGGGGGGGGAGCAGGTCAATATGTAGGACGAAGGGCACACTGTACTGAGCTCTGCCCTTTGGCTCAACAAGCCTAAAACCCTTAAAAAACAAAACAAAACAAAACAAACAAACCGGTGCACAAACTGGAATTGGAGTAGTAAAGGTTGAAGGACTCCTAGCCCCACGCAGGCCTCACCCTGTTGTTTGCCGGGCCAGGGCAAGGGTACAAAGAGAGGCCTACCCAGCGTGCTAAGTATTTAAAAGTTACAAATCAAACTAACAGCTAAATATGTTTTCTTCTCTTACCCTAACAAGTGTATCTTCATAAGACCTGGAAGACCATGTATGAATTTATAATCCTGAGGCTCCTAGGAGTTCCCCAAAAGCAGTGAAGGCCCTGCTGCTGGCCTGCAACTTTTTTCTTTTCTTCCCACCCTATGCTCACCCCCTGTCACCTTTCCACCTGTCCTTCCTGCTGCTCTGCCAGGAGCTTGGCACACAGGTCTGCAGACAGCCCATCCAGCATGCCTCCATACTCTCTCTCCCCTCCCCTCCTCGAAATAATTGCTCTTGGCCACCCCATGGGCTTAAGGATGCCCCCCCCGCCCCCGGCAAAGCCAGAGAATGTCAGAGTCGCAGGTAACCATGGCAGGGTTTGGAAGAGGGTGGTGATTTCCAGGTGGGCACGTCATACTCTTCAGGTGGGCCCCTGGCTCCCCTGGCAGGGCATAGCTGGAGCAGGGTGCCCAGAGCGGGGTACTCGAAAGTGCAGCACCCAGGCAGGGGTCCTTCTTGCTCATTTTCAAGGGTGGTTCTGCTTCTGCAAATCTGGTTCCACCTGGTCAGAACCCTGACATCTGGCATGGCAGCCAGGTGACCAAAGAAGGTCTGGTTGAGTTCTCCAGAGCTAAACATGAGTCAGAAAGAGAGGCGATGGGAAGCATCAAGCTAACGGAAGTGCTCAGAATCAGTAAGCAGGAACCTCCAAATCCATCACTAAAGCAGTGGTATGTTAGGCACCAAGTTGGTGAGCTTGAACAACTCAGTCACCCTTCAAGCATCCCTTTTCAAAGCTGTTCCTCTCAGCAATGATACTGTCATGGAGTGAAAGGCGGCCGGAAATTGGGGTACCGTGCTAGGCACCGTACAGTCACCACCCCTAATCCTTCTGGCGGTCTGCGAGCTAGGTTATGTCGTCCCCATCCTACAGTGAGTAAACAAGTTCAGAGAGGTGGCAGCCTCCTCAAGGCCACACAGCCGGGAGGAAAGAGAGCCAGGAGGCAGGAAAAGGTCCATCTGCCTCCAAAGCTGTTTCCACTCCGCTGTATAGCTCAGTGTGCTCGCCACTGAGGTTTAAAAGAGGTGGCAAAACACTAGGTGAGATGAAAATTTGCGGGAATTAGTGGAATTGGATGTGAGAAATCAAAATGCTATTTGGGGTCATTAATTCAGTCGGCAGGTGTCTGCCAAGTGTCTCCCCTGTGTGTGAACATGACAGGTGCCTCATCTCACGGACCTTCTGGGGGTTTACAATGATGTGATGGGCTCCGGACAGCTCATCGGGGCCTCCCCAGGGCCCATCTCCTGCCCTGCAGACAGAAATATTACACTTTTTATCACATGCTCTGGCGGTGACCTCACTCTTGGTGATTCCCCCTTTCCAGTGGTGGTGTTGGTGAAGCTGTAGGTGCAAGGCATCACACGTTTTGACCCAAGATTTCAGAAGGAATTCAGGAGAATTCAGACTGCTAAGATTTTTAGGAGGTGTTACCAGCCAGCTCTGATGGCCAGTTGAAGAGGGAAGAAATGAGGATCATTTAGGGGCGAGCAGAAGGCAAGGAGCCCTTTGAAGAAGTAGAGGAGGACAAGCTAGAGAAGCACCAAAAAACAGGAGACAGAAGGAGAGCATGATCCAAATGGCCATTGGATTTGGTTCTGGCAATGAGGAGATTCTCGGCGAGGGCAGACTGAGTGGAGTGGCAGGAAGAGAAGCCTGGCTGTGCTGGGTTGAGAAGTGAACTCAGCAATTCAGAGCACTCTGACAGGGTGTGGAACGCAGCAGCCAAAGGGTTAATGGGCCACATACGAACAGACGCCAACATGCAGCAAGGCCATCCGGGCGCCGGCGTCCTTCTACACGATTTTGCCCAAGGCCTTAGAATTTAATTTAAGCATATGTCACTGACGGGATGGCAGCTCCTAGGTTTGCTACAGAAAAGCACACTCATTATCTTACTGGAAGGTTCCGTCAGCACTTCTCTTACCACACCCCAAAACACGGGTTTCATCGCCTATCGGCCTATCAGCTGCAAGTCATTCTTGGCACTCAGGAGGAAAGGTGTTGATGAGAAACAAAACGATGACTGTCACAGTCATCTGAAGATGGCAGCAAAGCCGGAACGGTGTTCCAAAGAAAATGGGTATTCGTGGAGCACTGAAATAAAGTCAGTCACCGAAGTGGTTTTCCAGAAGCCAGTGGCCCAGAGGGCTATTTAAGGAGGAGCCAGGCTGACACATAGCAGGAGGAATAGCAGAGCCACAGAAAGAGAAAGGCAGAAAACATGTAGCCGGGGGCCAAGGGGAAATAGATGCAACATATAGAACAATAGCCTGGAGTCTGGCTCCCTGCCCATTCCGTTTCACCGCACAAATCAGACCCTTCTGTGTACAGGCAGACAGATAACAATACCGGTTCTTTTAATTAGCACGTGGGATACCTTAAAACAGCGAGACCTTGGCATGCCAGCTCCTCGTTGGAGGACGTGTCCAGAAGAGCCCTCTTGCTCTTTGCCCCTGTCCTTCTGTTCTTCCCACATTGGCCGTCCTCAGCATGAATTATTTGGCAGAATTTCAGGATGCCGCTATAAAAACACAGAAAGATGCTGTCACCCATGCACGTTGGCCACTGCAACTGCGCTGCCTCCTCGGTGGGGTGCATGGGGAAGACTCGGGGGGCGTCTTTTCATTCTCGGCTCCTTCCCTAACCTTACTCTCTTGAACAGCAGAGAGACCGGAGCTGAAGGTAGCCACAGTGTGGCAGCTTTCTCTGGCTCCCCCTGTGGACTTCTAAGCCTCAGCGCCTCTCGGAACGGGCAGTGGTGATTTTTGGAACTGCTGTAACCTGCCCTTTGGGTGGAGGTGGCAGTCCTGTTTCTGACAGCAATCATGGAGACAAAGAGAAACAAACCCAGGGAACGAGGGAGGAAACCCAGCCCACTTTTCAGGTAGTCTCCTTGTTTTGCCTTAACTATAATTCCAGATAGTTGGCAGACCCTCTCAGGTGCCTCTAAGCACCCATGGCTCTCTTTTCTGGGGTTTTAAAAAATAGCCCCCGGGGTGAGAAAAGAATGTGGGGGTCCTCACTTGTTTTGATTTCGTGCACGACCCAGTAATTATAAAACGTTCTTCCCAGGAACATTGTCCTGAGTGATCCGAAGAAGAGGAACGCGCTGTCATTAGCCATGCTGAAATCTCTGCAAAGTGACATTCTTCACGAAGCGGAAAGCAAAGATCTGAAAGTCATCATCATTTCAGGTATTTATCTGATACCCATCCTCCGTGTTCTTGCAGGACCTGGAAGCGGTTTCTCAAAATTCTTTGGTCAACTGGGGCATTCCTTCGCTTACGGGAGAATTGTTTTTGAAGCTCCTTTACAAGAGTATTATGAAAAAACTCCTGTGTAGTTAACCGGGGAAATGATAGGAAAGATTACTGTGTGGTGAGAATATGTCTTTTCCTTTTTGTCAGATGTGTCAGATACGAAACATTGCCACCCTTGGCCATGCTGGTCTTCCCATCAAAATCAGAGAACTGATTTCTTCGTGGATCTGATAAGATGGATTTATAATCACTAATGCTTTTGGTAGACTACCTAGTTGGCTAGGACAGGCTGCTGGGCAATTGATTGGTTTGTCTTTTCCGCTCTTAACTAAGCTTTCCACCGAGATCTGTGGTCTTCTTCAATGGTGCCAGAAAGCATGCTAGATTTTGCTCATTTCTTCCCATGCTCTTTTTCCAGTAAGACTTTTTACCAAATCATCTGGTGCTGATGACAGGGGTATAAATAATAGCAGTGCCAGTATTTTAAAGCAACTGCAGAAAAATAAAACAGATGCTGCCCTGTGATGCACTATTTTTTAAAAAATTAAGAATCGGTGTTTCTGGAGGGAGGTACTCAGAATGTTACCTTCTTGTCTGTGGTTGGATATAAATTTTCAACTTTAAAAAAAATTTTTTTAATTTATTTTTGTGTGTGTGAGAGAGAGAGCATGCGCGAGTATGGGGGGTGGGGAGAGAGGGGCAGACAGAGAGAATCTCAAGCAGACTCCACACCCATCATGGAGCCTGATGCAGGGCTTGATCTCATGACCCTGAGATCATGACCTGAGCTGAAATCAAGAGTCAGACGCTTAACCAACTGAGCCACCCAGGCGCCCCCAAATTTTCAACTTTTTACATGGTGAAGGGAAAAGAGATAGAGCAAATACTATCCAGCCGCCATGGGGGTGTAACCCAGATGCAGTGAGGCAGCCAACTCTGAACGGTACAGTTTTCTCACCTGTGTGCAGGGAACAGTATTGTCTGTCCCGGCAGCCACAGGGAAAGGGAAATAGGAGAAAGTGTTACCAGTTGATCGATGGAATTACTTTGCATCATCGTTGCTAATGGCAACAGTAACAGTAAAACCACATCCTCAGATCCCTCATAAAAATAAAGGGGCTCTCTTCACACTCCAACCTTCCTGATTCCAACCTGTGTGGGTGGCCATTATCTGTGGTCCAGAGGACAGGGACACTGCGGGAGGCAGGGTGGGCTTGATGGGCCCAAATGAGTCTACACACTCAGGCCAGACCAAGTCCGGAAACAAAAGTGTGAAACTGGAGGGATAATTCTGGAGAGAGTACATTCGCCGTGGTTACTGAGCCTTCTCCTTGTTGGCATAACATGTTTTCGCTGGTTCCACCGCAGACCTTTGAGAACCGATGCCTCACCTTACGTTGTCACCACAAAATACTGGCTGTCACTTTTCAAGCGAAATGGAATTATTCTTATCAAAATCGAGCCATTAACTTTCTCTAAGTGTCCATGGCCTCAACGCGATTGCTAGTTATCCTGTAGGTAAGTAAGTGAACATTTAAGCTTGGCTGTTTACATCTCTTTCTATTCTTTTCTTTTCTCCACTGGAAACATTTGCAGCTGAGGGGCCCGTATTTTCTTCTGGGCATGATTTAAAGGAACTGACAGATGAGCGAAGCCCAGGTTATCATGCCGAAGTATTTCAGACCTGTTCTGAGGTAAGCCAGGATGAGGGTCGACATCGAACACCCGAAAATGATAGTTACATGAAATACGGAATTAGGCTTCCACTTTGCAGATAAGGCTTTATCTATGAGACCTAGTCACTGCAGACTGGTCACTGGTGCATCCTTCACCCAGGCCACTATTTGGTTTCGATTTTTAAGAAGTGACCATGGTTTGTGATTGATCTTGTTACAAGCCAAAGAAAGTAAACTATAGGCTAGTGCTGATAGTTGCTGCCCCCAGGATCATGGGGGTGTGTCTTGGTAGATGTGTCTTAAGGAAGAGGTGAAGGGTGGGGGTGTACATCTTTAGCGGGGAAGAACCTAAGATTAGTATAATTTTTTTTTTAATTTAATTTTATTTTATTTTTTTTAAAGATTTTATTTATTTATTTGAGAGAGAGAGTGAGAGACAGAGAGCACGAGAGGGAGGAGGGTCAGAGGGAGAAGCAGACTCCCCGGCTGAGCAGGGAGCCCGATGCGGGACTCGATCCCGGGACTCCAGGATCACGACCTGAGCTGAAGGCAGTCGCTTAACCGACTGAGCCACCCAGGCGCCCAATTTTTTTTTAAATTTTAAACTAAAACATCTCTGTTAATGGGAGAGAGAGAATATTTGTGAATGGAATAATAGTGATTTTAAAGATTGTTTCCTTTTTTTTTTTTTTTTAAGATTTTATTTATTTATTTGGCAGAGAGAGAGAGACAGTGAGAGAGGGAACACAAGCAGGGGGAGTGGGAGAGGGAGAAGCAGGCTCCCCACCAAGCAGGGAGCCCGATGCAGGGCTCGATCCCAGGACCCTGGTATTGTGACCTGAGCTGAAGGCAGACGCTTAACAACTGAGCCACCCAGGCACCCCTTAAAGATTATTTTCAAACCCTTCTTCCAACCAACCTTTGTAATCACCACCTCCAAGTGGGAAAATTAACCTCTTCACGTTTACTTCTCACTGTCTGTCTCTTTAACCATACGAAGGAGAGAAATTGCCTGCAGAGAGGAAGAGGAACAAAAGGTTTGAGATGATTATAAATATATTAAGTCAACCCCTGGATAATAAAAACCTGAATGTAGAATACAACTTTAGGTAATGCATTGCTCATTTCATAACTACTCATTGAGCACTACTGTATGCATAATACTTGCAAGGCACTGAGGGAAAAAGAAGGAAAAAACAAGGTTCCTGCCAAACTGAAACTGGATATGTAGGTGAGAAGCAAGACATAAAACAGTTTCAGGAGCGCCTGGGTGGTGCAGTCCGTTTAGCAACTGACTCTTGGTCTCGGCTCAGGTCATGATCTCAGGGTCGTGAGATCAAGCCCCGTGTTGGGCTCCACGCTGAGCATGGAGCCTGCTTGAGATATTCTCTCTCCCCCTCCCTCTCCCATTCGCGCTCTATTTATTTTATAAATAAATATTTAAAAACTCTCTCTCTCAAATTAATAAATCAATCTTAAAAAAAAAAAAAAGACCTAAAACAGTTTCATAACCTGATCTGAAGATTACTTCACCTAATTTTTCCTTCGTTCATTGACTTGCTCATTTATTTGGTCGTTAATGACTCAACAAATATTTCATGATAACTTCTAGATAGACGAGACAGAGGTGAGCAGCAGGGAGGCTGACAGGAAGGTGATTAAGATGCCGTCTCGACCACCATTTTTTTTCCTCGCCCTTCCAGAATGCAGCAAGGAGAGCCAGTTAGAGTGTTCTCATTTCATGGCAGGACCAGCCAGAAAAGCAACTGACTTGACGCTTCAGGGAGAGGCAGAAGCAACCTGGAGCTAAGGCTTCGGTCTTTTTGTTTCACATTAATGGTGTTTATGTAACATTCTGCTCTTGTGTTTGCCAAGGCACGGCGCTCTAGAAGTTATTTCTCTGCTAATATCCAGTGTGTTTGGCTAAAACAGAAAAGCATCAGAGAGAACCACTAGAGCCCTCCCATCCTCCCTAAAGGGCCTGCTTTTACCACTCTGCTGTGTCTTCAGGACCTGAGGTCTAAACGGGTCAGCAAGAGGGCCACAGGGGAGCCCGGGGCTGCTTCAGAGGAGAAAGGCTGGGTTTCGTGGAAGCTGGCAACCCCCAGTGAGCCTTTTTGAGGCTCACTGAAAAAAACACAGTGCAGGAACAGGACCTTGTCCTAACACAGGGAGATAGGAGTGAAAGTGCATTGATTTCTTGAATACTTTTTCTAAGAAAATCACATTGTCCTGGATAAATATGGGCATCATGAACTTGTGCAAGATTTCAATTTCAAAATGTAATCAACAGACAGATTGGGACAGAACGAGCTAGATATTTCACTGTTCCGTTCATGCATGAGAAAATTTGGATTTAGAGAGGAAGACGGAGCTTCCTGGCTTGACTCAGCATCTAAACTGTAGCAGATTCCCTGCAGACCACAAGTGCCTCCTGGTCATTAATTATTTACAAAGCACGAATAGGGTAAATTGAGAAGAAGAAACACGTGGCCGTGGGAGAGCAAAAGTAACCCTCTGTGGAGCTGATGTGACAGATTTCCCTGGAGACCTACCCCTCGTGTCTCTTCTTTTGTCCTGTTGAAGTTCGAGGGTGGAAACCCTCATCCAGGAAGAGATTCTTCTCTTTTCACTCACCCCCACCAGTGAAATGGCAACGGGGCAAGGCCCCTGACGGAGCCCTCAGTAACGCTACTGAGTGAGGCTAAGCTATACTTAGGTTTATGTCACATTTTGGAGCAGGCGGAGACCAGGAAAAATATTTGGTTCAGGAAGGTAAACTAGGAGGGATAATCATTTATTGACTACCAAGGGATTGAATTGCCCCAGCTGATTTATTATCTAGCTTGTCTTTGTCTTTCCTGAATTGCTCTCTAACTTTATTTAAAATACACTCTGGGGGGCACCTGGGTGGCTCAGCCGGTTGGGCGTCTGACTCTTGATTTCTGCTGGGGTCGTGATCCCAGTAGGGCTCCTCGCTCAGTGCTGGAGATTCTCTCTTCTGCCCCTCTCCCCCCCATGTGTGTGCACATGCGTGCGTGCTCTCGCTCTCTCTCAAATAAATAAATCTTTAAAAAATAAAAAAAATTTTTAAATAAAATATTTTTGGGGGTGCCTGGCTGGCTCAGTCAGTAGAGCATGTGACTCTTGACCTCAGGGTCATGGGTTCAAGTCCCATATTGGGTGTGGAGCCTACTTTAAAAAAAGTTACTTAAAATATGTTTTAATTATACAAATAATTAACATCGTGGAAAATTTTGAAAATCCAGAAAAATAGAAGGAAGGAAAATAAACTGCTGATCCTGAACCATGATCATACCACCCAGATAGAATGCTAGTATTTAGTATATTTCTTTCAAACCTTTTCTCATGTGAAGCTATTTGTCTGAATAATCATACATAAGAGCAATTATACTGTATAATTGTATAATGTGACTATAACATTGAATGCTTACCATGTGCCACATAAGGTTTCAAATACTTTAGACATATATATAATTCTCATGTTCTAGAAGGTTTGTACTATTCTTATGCCCATTATTATACCCGGGTGTGAAGACCGAGCGATAGCCAGTGGGTAAGTGGCAGACTGAGCATCAAACCCCAGGAGCCTGGCTCCAGCCCACTATGCAAGACCCAGACCACCACCACGCTGCTGTGTCTGGTGGAAAATCTCATAATGAGAACACAGCATTCCATTAAAGGGACAATTAGTTTACATAGCCATTTTTCTTATTTATTTATTTTTAATTATTTATTTGAAAGAGAGAGAGAGCCCTAGCAGGAGGCAGAGGGAGAAGCAGACTCCCTGCTGAGCAGGGAGCCCAACTCGGGGCTCGATCCCAGGACCCTGGAATCATGACCTGAGCCGAAGGCAGACGCTTAACGACTGAGCCACCCAGGCGCCCCTTCTAATTTATTTTTATATATTTATGTTACTTATTAATTTTTCACTAATATAAAATAATTTTTTGAACATCTTTGCCCAGACAGCTTTTTACCTATTTTAGGATTTTTCCTTAGAAGTGTTCCCTAGATGAAAGGTATGAATATTTTTAATATTGTTGGAATCTACTCTAAGTATTTTCCCACCAGGTTGTATAGAATCCTAGTGCTTCCTAGATGGCACACAGGAGACACAGACCGTTCAACGCTAATCATGGCCAAGTGACTTTTCATAAGTAACCAGTTCATTAGGTGACAGACGACACTCAGCAAAAAAAAAAAATCTTTCTTTGCAGCAAGACATTAGAAGTTCTTAAGCGTTCTTCTCCTTGCTCTTGCAGTTCACTGAGAATGAGCTCTATCACTGACCATCCTCATCCTCACCTAGAGTTCTCAAACCCCCTAAATCCATGAACAGTTTGGGGTGCGGATATATATGTGTGCATTCTTCCGAGGAGAGGGTCATTAGCATTTGTCAGATTCTCAAAAGGTGACCCCCTAAAAAAAGTCCAAACCACTACTATAGAATATGATATCATATCCCTAAATATATAAGGGTTATTTTATAATAAAGCTGACAAATATAACACATTTGTGAATGCAAAAGGCTGAGTTCCTTGGGCAAAATCTTCAAATCAATGAAAGGTCATTTTTTTAGAGTTGCCGCTGTGGGAAACAAGCCCAGATGTAGTGGCTCCTTCCCACCTGCCCTCCTTCCCTGCCAGGGTTCAAGGTGCAACTATTTATACATCCAAGTTACCATAGCAACGCAATCTGTTTAGAGTGGCGTGAAAAAAATGGAGAAATAAACCAAGTTATTTGGTAAGCTGCAAAAATAAGTTAAAAGCTCTGGCAATTTATGCGGTGGGGAGAGGGGAAGCGTCACATGAGCAAGTTTTCTGGCTCCTCTCTGTGCAGGGGCCCTGTTTGGGGAGTTTTGTTTATTTTGATGACAGCAGGGCGTAGCAGGGCGTCCCCGCACCATTGTAATAGAATTGAGAGAATGTTCCCTGCGGTAATTTGAGAAGTAATTACTACGGAAATTGCCTTCCAGTTCCTTTTCCGCCTTAATTTTTCAAGAAAGTATCAAATACCAGTTTCGGACTTGCCACCGCGTTCCCCAGAGATCAAAATCAGCTCTGTGCTTCAGGGGGGCTGCTGGGGACCAGTCAGACGGGACCGTGACCTCACAGCGGCGTCCTGCCGGGCGTGGGAAAACCAGGGCTGTGCCGTCAGCCCCTGCATCCCGCCGCCTGGGCGAGTGCCTTCCCCTCTGAGCCTTCGCGGCCCGGTTGTCATGGAGGGTCCGCTCCTCCCCTGGGTCTCAGGAAGACCAGACGGTCGGTATTTAGTGCTCGCTTGGTTCTCTTCATGCCTCCTTTCCCCCTTCCCCCCCGAGACTCTGAGCTAATGCACACGGAAAATGCTCTGCGAAGGGTGACATCACATACACTGATACATGTGAACGTTGCGTTTCGCTCCCGGGCAGAAACGAAGTGGTGTGTTTGCTCCTCCAGGTCATGATGCTGATCCAGAACCACCCAGTCCCCGTCATCGCCATGGTGAACGGCTTGGCCACCGCGGCCGGCTGCCAGCTGGTCGCCAGCTGCGACATCGCCGTGGCCAGCGACACGTCCTCTTTCGCCACTCCGGGGGTGAACCTCGGGCTCTTCTGCTCCACGCCGGGGGTGGCCTTGGGGAGAGCGGTGCCGAGAAAGGTAACTGAACTCGCTGGGCCCTGCAGACGTGATCCTCCAGGGCACGGGGTGGTCGGTTCCAGCACTCGCCCGGAGTGTGGTTGGCGCGTGTGCCGCGGCGTCCCTTCTCGTGCGTGCCCGCGGGGCAGGGGACGGCCAGCTGCCTGCCCCTCGGGGCAGCTCCTTAGGTTCCTTACTCGATCTGTTGGTTTGCATAAAGGCACACGTTCTTGTCATCTTACTGGCCCCGCCTTTGAAGCCCAGTTTTGTTGGGCCACCTGGGGAGGTAGGTCAGTATCTGGAGCTAGGACGCTAGTGTCACTGGCTTATTGTTTGCCCGCAACCTGTCTTGTTCCAGAAGGGACTGAAAAGAGCTGATTCCCTGAGTGTGTCAGGTTCACAGCGGTGACGTGTCAGGAGCAAGAACAGTCTGTGCTGGGTAGATCGGCTCTGTCCCGAAGGAGCCGCATTACAAAAGGTTTTTGTCGTTGGCTGCCCAAAGGGAAGTCCATTTTCTTCACAAAACTCTCTTCCTTCTTATCACATCATAAAATAATATTTACTAAGCATCTCTTATGTGTAAACCAGGGGTTTCCTCGCTCTAGAAAAAAATACATCCTCATTCTCAACCGGAAATGTGTTTTCAAAAAGGGAAAGTTTGGCAAAGTCATGTAACGTTGGGGAACCTAAACTGCTTTCTAGAATATATTATCCATTTTACCACCAACTACAAAAACTAGCAGTTGCCCATATGCCTGAGGCACCAAAGAGATAAGACCCAAGGGAAATCAAGCTGTAGGACCAAGAAGTTTCAGGATGCATTCCTTTCTTGTAGGGTGCCTCCTCACTAGTTTTCACAGAACCGTGTATTCGTGACAAAGGTCAGAAGACAGATCCTGCGAGCACACACACGCGGGGACGCCGGCTGAAAGTGGGCAAAGGGTGAGCTGTCAAACACAACAGCTTGCTAAAAGGTTTGCACACTAAGGGGGTTTCATCCTGTCAGGAGACACGTTCACCTTAAATGCATATATGGTAATTCAGTAAATACTTCTTAAGTCCCTACTTCGTGCCAAGTATATTAAATTGAAGTACATCTCAAATATATTGTCAGAGCTCGTTAACAAACTAACTTACAATTGTGCAAATCAAGTTGCAAATCAAATCTTGCATAGTCAAAGGCAGTTGGACTGGTTACCCCATCTGCCGCTGTTCATCTTGAACACCTGATGTTCTGGAAGGGTCCACAGTAGGGCATTTAAACCTTTGTAACAGCCCTACTGTCAGGATAAGAATCCATTTCTTTCTTAACACAAACAAACTTTTCAAATCGAGGCTTATAGTGGAGTCCTAGAAATGTAAACATTGTTATCACATTTTGTCAAGTTTTAAATTAGTTTTTGAGAAGAGAAAAAAACAAATGTGACACATACAGGCCTTAAGTTTTCAGGAAGCCCAGCGCTCAGAACCACCTTGCATAACTACCCAGCCTGACAGATGAAGGGGCAGGACGTGGCAAGACCCAAAGCGGCTTCTACCTCCCATGGGCAGTTTTGGCAAGGGCCAGGCCTGCCGAGAAGATGAGGGCAGAGTTTCCAGTATTGTCCCACTCAGCTCCCTGATCTGCACTCTTTGTGATCTGATCCCCTGGGTTTCTTCCCAGCTAGCAGTCTGCAAGTGGTTCAGAGTTGCCCTCTGGGTTCATGACTACCCAGAGGCGTGAAGCGGATACAGTTTGGGGTCAGCACTCATGACCTGAAATCACAATACCAATAAAGGGAATTCAGTGAGAAGAAAAGTCTGTCAGAACGTAGGGCCTTTGCCGGGTTGCTGGATCTGCAGGTCTCACCTGTGCAACCCCCTGGAGGAGGCAAGTAGGGATTCATAAAAATCTAAACCTAACCAGAAACACCCCTCCCTGCGGTCATTGCTTGGTTGCGCCCCTATGAGCACATCCATGCACAGGCCCGTGGGCTTCGGTGGGTGGTGGGCCCCTGTCCCCTCGGCGCATAGCCACAGGGAAGCGAGCAGGTGCTTTTGCAGGCTCACCTGGCCTGGGAGCTCCGCCCTTTCCGCCGCGGCTGGAGCCACAGGTGTGGGCCACCGGCGCCCTCTGCTGGTCACCATGGGAACCGGCTCAGCAGGGCCGCCGTCCGGGCGCCGGGAGCAGAAATGATGGAGTGCAGCCCTTGTGTTCAAGCCAGACTGAGCCTGCGCATGAATAATTTTCCACATTTGTAAAGCGTTTCTCTCCTCTGGCGTGAGTTAAATAATGCATCTTCACTGCGCCCTATAAACAGCCTGCCTGGTGCGGTGCTGTCCTCCCCAGCCGGGGCGGACCTCGCCCAGCAACGTGGCGCCAGTGCCTCAGGCACTTGGTATCACGGGAGAGCGTGTGAAAGAGCCAAACCCCCGCCTCCCCGGCCCCTCATTTCTCTGCGGTGGGAACGCTGGCTTCCTCCTCTCTGCCCGTGGTAACGCTGTGTATCTGTGGACTCCGATTTCCTCAGAGCCTAGTTAGAACAGACTACAACTTCCAAGCTGGAAAGAGTGTTAGGGTCTTGCTCCTCGGCCTGCTATGGAGACCGCCAGAGAGCCTGAGAAATGCAGGGTCACAGCCCCCCCAGACCGGCCACATCAGAATCTGCACTTTAACAGAGATTTGCAATGGCCTCGGCGCCTTCGAGAACATGTAGTTCAACCCCCCAATTTACAAGAGGGCCTGGGGGCGATTCAGGGCCTTACCTAATGTCTCCCAGCAACTAATCTGGCCCCGCGGCCCTCCCGTCAGCTTCCTTCCTCCCTGAGCCCTTACTGCATGGCCAGCCAGTTGTTACCATAGATGTGACTCGCGGGGCCCCAAAGACCCCTCTGCTTTAAAGACTCACCCCTTTTCAGGGCTGTGATACCTAAAAGCCAATCAGAGATTCATACAAATGTACAGTTGGAATAGGCATGTTGATAATCATCAGGGCATTTATTAGATGCCGACTGAGTGCCCAGCAGGGTAGCGTTAGCTTTGCACTTACTATCTCTCATCTCGACAATCCCACAGGAGGATGGAAGGCTTATTCCCATTTTCAGATGAGGAAACAGACTCAGAGGGCTTAAGTTGCATCATAAGGTCTTGTGGTTAGTAAGTGGCCCATCTGGGATTGGAACTCGGGGGACCAACTCTAGACCCAAATTCTGCTGCTTCCGGGGTTTGCCTTGGCCTCAAGTGCCCCAGAAAGAGGAAGCATTAAAACCCCAGCTTGGTAGGGGGACCCAAGAAGTGCCGTCATAAAAGGCAGCTTGGAGTGATGAAGGAGAAGGATGAGAGAAGGTGCCTTCTCTCTCATCTGAAGTTCTGGGGGACACTTGACATAGAAGCTTCAATCATAAGCAAAGATTGTGCTGATTAGCTAGAAAATAAGCAGGCTTCCTTTTCCTTAGAGAATACCACGCTGTTATCCAGCCCGCCTGGGTAAAATCCCCAAAGTCATTATGTGCTAACACTAGGACCCCAGTAGGCAGGTAAGGAAACCGAGGCCCAAAGAAGGGGCTGAGCCAGGCGAGGCTCTTGACCTTACTCCCATCAAGACTTCCTTCAGGCGTGGCATGAATCCCCCGAAGACCTTCCCGGTCTTCTGGAATGAAAGAGAAGCCCGGGCAGTGGAAGCACGCAGGAGAGCGTGCCCCGCCTGGCCCGTCTCCGGGCTGCACCTCCATCAGTAAGAGCCACGGGGGCCCCTTTCTCCCCATTCCCATCAAGTCAGATGCATCCGTCATTGGTCAGCCAGCCACCTCTCCCTCGTCCTGGTTCTTCACCTGTTCTCTTCTTTGCTTTTGAAAACTGGCTTTCCTGGGACGCCTCCTGGGAGGTGACATGTTTGTGGTGCTGCCTGGGTTTGAGCAGAGATTGAGAAGCGGAGCCCACGTGCCTGACTCGAAGCCCCATGACCAAGCCGAGGCCACCCAGATCTGGTTCCAAAGCCCGACGAGACCTGGTGCACCAGGCCCTCCTCATGATCGCTCTCCACAGGAGTGTCTGTCACTTTCCATGAAGTGGGAAAGAGGATGGGGACATAAGTGAACCTACTACCATTTAACAATTCGGATTTTTTACTGTAAGTGAATCTGTGAATAAAGGAAGTTTGTGCCCGAAAGAAGTGATGATGGATCCAGGAGTCGAAGGGACTGGTCCAGATGATAGGGTCCCTTCATCTACCTGCAGGCAAGGCTGCATTTAGAGTATTCCAGAAGGATGAGTGTCTTGTGTCTTTGAAAATATTTCCCTGTGAGGTGATTTCTGAAATTAGCAGTTCTCATACCCACTAGATAGCAGGTAGTAGGAGAGGCCGGGATGGTGCATGCGGAGCACAGAGCCCAGAACTTGGTGGGGACCCTTCAGATAGCTGTCTGACTGATTTCTGACGGTCTGCCGCATTCTGACAATCTGTCTGTCTCTGTCTTTCTCCGCTTGGCTGACTGACTCACTGACTGAAAGGGAAAATATCTTCTGTCCAATGACAATCCCTCATGCTATACCTCAAGGTCACTTCCTTTTTGTGGATATTAGAGATCCTGAAATAACATTAGGGACCGTTTGTCTGGAAGGGAGTTTAAGAGGTCATGTATGTTCCTGTGGGCAGAGCCCCCCTGGCCTGACACACAGGGGACACCCCTATTCATACCTCTCCAGGGGTGAGGACTCCACATTCTCCCAGACTGGTTCAGTTCAGGGACTTGGATGCTTTCTTTTCTTTCTTTCTTTTTTTTTTTAAATGAGTTTTTGGAGTTGCTTCGGAATTAAGACATTCAAAAACCTATAGTCTTCCTGTGTGTGTATTAGTCACCTTGGACTGCCATAATACATACCAGGGACTGGGTGGCAGAAACAACAGAAATTTACTTTCTCGCAGTTCCAGAGGCTGCGAGTCTCAGCTCACCATGCCAGCAGATGTGAGGCCTGGTAAGAGCTCTCTTCCCAGCTTGGAGCTGGCCACCTTCCTACTATGTCCTACTCTGTCCTCATATGGCGGCGAGAGAGAGACACAGACGGAGACAGAGATCTCTAACTCTGCTCAGAAGGCCACCAATCCTATTGAATCAGGGCTCTACCCAATGACCTCAGTTAACCTTAATTACTACCCTAAAGGCCCCATCTCCAAGAACAGTTGCACTGGGGCTTAGGACTTCCACACATGCATTTTGGGGAGACACAATTCAGTGTGTAGCAGTGCTCTTCATACTTGTAGCTCTCCTATGTCAATCTTTGTTGGGTGAATGAATGTCCAAGAGAAAGTTATGCTCTGCTTGGAGTTCCTGCTCACGGAACCTGGCCCCCAGCCTCAAACACAGACTCGTGCCAGGCCCCGTGAGCAAGCAGAACCATCACAGTTCTTTCCCCCGGTTCATGTCTTGCTCAGATGGACCGTTTTCCCTAGCATTTCTGTTGCACTCGATGTGACCAGGAGGCCTGCGGTCCTTCGTTAGCTGTTCTTTACCGCATCTCTGAGAGACTCATTTGTACGCATGCGTTCCAGCTGGGGAAGGGGGAGACGAGAAGCAACGTGCCCCGGGGTCCTTTGGAGGAGCCACACTCCGCAGGCGGGACAAGGCCCCTGCCTGCACCCTGGCCTGTGCCTGGGCCTGCAGAAGCTTGGACCCCAAAGGACTCACCCTGAAAACTTGGAGCACTTGGACCCTGGGTGGCTGCAGTCTCTGAGCCAGACAGGTGCTCTGTAGGCGGGTCATGGAAGCAGGGGAAGGAGAACGGAACCGAGGAGGCTCAAGAAGAGAAAGAGAGACATAGGAAAAACAGAGACGCTGAAGAAAGCATCTATTGGAGGAAAGTGTTGACAAGGGGATTGTCCCATGGACAGATCATGAGCCCAGCCAGCAAGTATGGACTTCTCCACTGAGCCAGCCAAAGAAGCACATACCACTTTGATTTTAATGATTTCCTCCTTCCGACTCCGCTACCATTCATAGCTACTCTTTTTAGAAAGATTTTTATTTATTTGAGAGAGAGAGCATGCGAGGAGAGGAGCAGAGAGAGAGGGAAAGGGAGAGAATCCCAAGCAGGCTCCACGCCCAGCATGGAGCCCGACGTGGGGCTCAATCTCACAACCTTGAGATCATGACCTGAGCCGAAACCAGGAGCTGGATGCTCAACTGACTGAGCCACCCAGGCACCCCCTGTAACTGACTACTCTTGGAAGGCTATTTGAGGTCTTGGCCATTGCTGTAAAGGGATTGATGACTTGTCTTCACTGAATTTGATTTTCAGTGTTATTTTCAGGGCTGGCCACTGTGTGCTCTGTGGTCCCCATGAATTTCTTGAGAGCCGCCTGCATGAACGGAGGAAAAGAAAGGCTGGAAGGTGCAGTGGCCCTGCTTTCCCCTGGCTTCTGACCCATGTCCCCACTGACACATGCTTCTCAGGCAGTGACAGAGAGCACATTGTCCCGGCCCCTTCATGTGACTCACTGGGTGTCTTCAGCGGGGTCTTAGCATAAGCCCTTAATCAGCAGGACCTGGCTTTTAGCTCCACGTTCAACCAGGGGCTTCCAACCTGCTTTGGAGTGATGATACTTTCCTGGTCAGCTAATACATGGCCTCTGGAGCGACCCACGGGCATCCCGTACCTGCTGCCTCCAACATGTAGTCACTACATTCCCCCGAACTGGACAAAGCTGGGACTTTGTCCATCCCCTAACTTTGCAGAGGAGAAGCTGGCCAGCATCACTTGCCCCAGCTGCCAGTCCAGTGTGTATTCCACTTGTCCCCACCAGGGCAGGAGTCCTCGAGCCCAGCCTTCTGACCCCTCCTTCTTTACCAAAGCTCCCTCCCTAGCTGCGACAATCTAGTGTCATGATTTTAAAAACCATCTAAATCGGTGGTTCTACACTGGGAGCAATACTGGTTCCAGGGGATGTCTGACAGTGGCTGGAGAGCTCTGTGATGGTCACAGCTGTTGCGCTGGGACATGTAACTCCTGGCACCTGGCAGATAGAGACCAGGGATGCTGATAAACCTCTGCAAAGACACGACCATCCCACACAGCAAGATATCACCTGGCCCCAAATAGACAACGGCACCAAGGTTGAGAAACCTAGTCAGTAGCATGATCTAAATGCTAATGCCCCCCAAATTTGTATCTCAAGCTAGTCCCGTCATCTATTACTGCAGAGTGAACCACCCATAACTCAGTGGCTCAAAGCAGCAACAGTAATTTGTTGAGCTCATGAATCTGCAATCTGGACGGGGCTCCCTGAGGAAGGTCCTCTCTGCTCTGCAGTGTGTGGCCTCAGCTGGGAGGAACTGAAGATGGGGGGGTGAGCGTCGTCTGAGCGCTTGCTGACCCCCGTGTCTGGTGGCTGGGCAGCCTCTTGGCAGGGACCCCACCTGGGCCGGTCACTGGAACACTTCACACGGGCTCTCCTGTGTCTTGGCTTCCCCACACACCATGGCACCAGGTTCCACGACCAGGTGGCCCAAGCAAACGAGCCAGGTGGAAGCTGAGCCACCGCTCTGACCAAGCCCCCAAAGAACGGAAGCCTCCCCTCTGCTATACCACCTGCTTTCATCCATCCACCCCACAAATCACTCATCGATAAATAACTAGTAAGCTGCCTACTGTGTGCAAGGTGCCCTTCTGCTGCAGGCGGCCCAGAAATCAACAGAACAGTTTAAAAAAAAAAAATCCCTGACCTGGTGGTGTTTACCTGCTAGCAAAGGAGATAATACGATACACAAAATCAGCACGTCAATATAGAGTGTGTTAAATGGCAGAAGCGCAAAGGATGCAGATACAGCCAGGAAGGGGCAGAGCGCCGGGGTGTGATCTGCAGATTGACTAGCGTGGTCAGGGAGGACCGTGTGGACAGGAGGACGCCGAAGCCGAGACCTGACGGGGACGAGGGCACCAGTCGTGAGGACGCCTGAGGACGGAGCATCGCAGGCCGAGGGAACACCAAGTACAAGCACCCCTAGGTGACAGCATGCCCGGTGCGCTCAGCTCAAGGAACAGCGGGGCGGCAGGGCAGGGGTGGGGTGGGGGGGCAGAAAGGCGCCTCCCCACCTGTGTGCTCCGTGTGCAGCAGGAAGCCCTCTTTGAAATCGTGGCTTTGAATCTCAAGAGGCCAGGCTTTGTAGAATTAGGGAAGCGAGGCGCAGGACGCGGCAGGCTATGGAACGGAGCCAACCACGGAGAGCAGGGAGCCCGTACCCCTCTTCTGCAGGCCTGAGAAGTGTGGGGGGAGAGGGGTCCACGGACGGAGGCGGCCCCTTGTGTAAGTTACATCGTGCCCTGATCCTGCGACTGGTCCCTGGAGGGCATTTCCTTTCAATCCCTCCTCCTCGGGTTTGGGGGGGGGGGGGGGGGGACTGCTCTTTCAACCACACTGCGGTGGTGGCGTCTCTGAGCACTTTCCGGAGAGCGGCCGCTGCGTTGGTCTGGGGCAGGCGGAGGGCTTCGGCGTCGGTTCCCTCCCATCAGATGTGGCCACGCCCCGTGCCCGGCCCTCGTAAGAGGCAGAGGGGAGCTCCTGGCCTTGGGGGCGGGGGGTGCCGGGAGATCAGCCCTGGGGAAGGAGCAAGGGACCCTTCCCCGGGCACTTGCATGCTCCTTGCTCTCGGAGAGCTCCAACCCTGTGCCTGGCAGGAGTCTGGGTGTCGCAGACGTCGGGCCTGACGGATGACATGTTATTTGAGGAAGCAGGTGACCGGGCTGAGATTGTCGGGAAGTCAGCGGACTGGAGGGGAGAGGGTGGGGCTTGGCTAGCAGGGGGTCATGGGGAGCGGGCCTTAGTGACCCAGGTTTCCTCCCGCAGGTTGCCTTACAAATGCTTCTCACCGGGGAGCCCATTTCTGCCCAGGAGGCCTTGCGGCACGGGCTGCTCAGCAAAGTCGTGCCAGCGGAGCGACTGGAGGAGGAGACCATGAGGATCGCAGGCAAGATTGCCTCCTTGAGCCGTCCCGTGGTGGCTCTGGGCAAGGCCACCTTCTACAGGCAGCTGCCCCAGGACCTTCGAACGGCCTACCACCTCACCTCCCAGACCATGGTGGACAACGTGGCCCTGAAGGACGGGCAGGAGGGAATCAAGGCCTTCATCCAGAAGCGAAAACCCATCTGGTCGCAGTGAGTGGTCTCACCAGAGACGTGCAGGAAGAGGGGGCCCCCACCCCCCTTCTGACGCCCCAACACCACTGCTGCCTCCTGACTCTGCGAAGGCAGCCTGATGTGTGACAGCAGCCATGGCTTCAGTGTGCGTGGTATGGTCTGTAGGAAAGGCCATGACCGCCTGGGGAAGGAAGGAGGTGGGGAGTCCAAGTGGAAGGCCGGCCAGCCTGTGCCGGCTGGCTGGGGAGCACAGGGCGGGGGGGGGGGGGGGGGCTGGTCCTTGAGATGCTCCTTCAAGGACCATAAGTGGGGGACCGCCTGACAGGGGAGAAGGTGAGGATACAGGGGGACGCCAACCAAGCTCTGCCTCCAGAAATGTGCCCTGAGGTGGAGGTAGTTCTGGCTGCCCACGAGCGGCCACACATTTCGAATCTCCACGAGGTGTTCCTCCACACTGAAAATCTCCTCGATTCTGCTTCTCAACAGAAATGGCTTTTGGACTAATCTTCTATGATTTAAAAAGATTAAATATTGAGAGGGACTGGTAATTTTATCTTTCCCCAGCCAGGCTGCAAGCTGTCCAAGAAAAGAAAAGAAAACCAATGACCTCTTTTCTCTGTAAGCCCATACTCGGGGGCGCACGCCAGGTGCCTGATGGTTCTGTAATGAACGTCCTGGCCGTCCGAGATCCCGACACCAGGACCCTGGGCTAAACCCGAGGATGAAAACATCAGCTTTCATGAAAACATGACCACTGCGCCATGTTCCTGCCAACATGCTCCCTGCCCCTGGGTAGGGAGAGGTGGGAGGGACACAGGACACATGTTCTACCCACTACACACCACCTGTTCTGCTCAGCCTCGGGGAGGCGGTACAAACCAGCACCAGGCATCTGAGCTCCCCAGCTGAGCGAGCACATGCATCAGGACCTGAACCTGTTCCTCTCTGGCTCCAGATCCAACCTGGCCCAAGACATGTCCCAAATCTCTTGTCCTCAAGCTTTCACATAGGACTTATTATTTTCTTTTCAGCCAGTTTTTCTTCCCTTGGAGTAGAATGTGGCCATAAATGTGGTCAGTACCAAGGCTGAGATGGAGAAGCAGGGGGCTCTACCCTGGGGCTCGCACGCATTGCAATGGATGTCCCCAGTGTTTCCACAGGTTTCTATTGAGATTGACAATTTTTTGCTTTGCCTGAGTTTAGAAAGGTTAAAAAAAAAAAAAAGTGTTTTCTTGGAAAGGAGGAACTTGTTGCTAAGATGCTCATCATGCCCAGAGGTCATCAGGGCTGCCGTTTGCAGGACACCTGGGACGTGGCAGGTACCCTGTGTATATTCTCGCTTCATCCCCCGCAGCCCCCGTGGAGCAGGTGCTAGGCTCATCTGCATCCTACAGGTGAGTCGTGGAGACCACTCTGTGCTAGGTCCAACAGCTGCCCCTGGGTAGAGTGAGAGTTCCAAACTCTGCCTGAAAAAGCCATGGGTGCGCCTTCCCCTGGCCACGCGGCCTCATGGCGAGAGCCTGGGCTGGCGTGAGGCCAGCTCCGAAGGCATGACTCCCCTGCTCCATGCAGCTTTCCAGAACGAAGGAACGGACCCCATACTCCTTGCTGCAGAACTCTGCCAGTGCACAGGGGACATCGGATTTGATTGTCGGCGGAGCACGGACGGAGTTTTTACTACAAAGCCAATAATGAGCTGGCTGCAGATCTAGACTAGATTGGGGAGGACGAGGGGGCTAGATGGGGATGGGGGCTGTCATCATCCGCTCAGAAACAGTGCTGACCGTGGGACCCCTGCTGTACCTTCCTGCCCAGGTGGCCTTGATAGCTGGGGAGAGGATGTCACAAAGGCCCCTGGGTTTTGGAGAAAGTGACAAAGCCCTCTCACACACACATTTGGCAAAGGAAAATCAAAAGGCAACTTTCCAGTTTCTGTATGAGCATGTACTATCCCCTGAAACCATGAAGTCCTCGGGGCCCTGGGCTGGCTTCCCAGCCCGTGAGCTGATGCACACTCAGGGACTAGCTGTAAATCGTGATCCTCACCTGTGGAGCAAATAATCCAGAAGGAAAATCTGCTACCCATCCTCTGATGTCATAGGATTCATCCCCAGGCAAATATAAATTTGGGGTTAATTTGTATCCGTGCTTCCCTCCGCTGGGACATGGAATGAAATTTTTCTGATAACCACACATGATGATTGCTTTTGGAAAGCCTGGTATATTCTCGTCTTTCCGTCTGTACCATTTACTTCTCAGGGAGCTCTGCTGAGTTCAGCCCTGCAGGCGCCAGGAAGTCAGGGAACCAGGTCCCCACGCCCTGTGAGAGAGCGTTCCCCAAGGCTCGCTTGAGCCCTGCAGAATACCAGCAAATGGAGGGGTACCAGCTCCCCGACTAACTTCACACCAGTGAATTTGGGCGTGGTTGCCATTCAGGAACCAGGGCTGATTTAAGGAGCCGAGTTCCTTAAGTGGCTCTTACTACCCCCCTGGTGTGTAGGAGACTCAGAGAAGTGACGGCATTTGCCACGGTCAAGCCAGGATGTGGGTTCGGATCTGCAGGGTCCTGACCACCGTGCCATGTTCCTGCCAACATGCTGAAAAGATCGCTGTTCCAACCCCACAGAGACTATGGATGCGCTCAAAGGAAACCAATCAGAAATGCCACAGCCAAGGCCACACAGTTTTGCTTACCGAAGGAGATTCGGGAAAAGCAGGACTTGAACATGGAGAACGCCGCGTTCCAGTCCCAGGTCTGCAGCATGGCCGCGAGCAGGTCATGAGCGCAGTTGTCCTGTCCATAAGCGTGACGCCATTGGACTCTCGTCTTCCTCGTTGTGACGTTCTGGGCTCTACAATACTGGGATTTGGGAACTTGCCACGGAACTTGAAACAGGTAGCTTTTGCTCAAGGAAATGCTCTTCTACAAACAGAGAAGGGCGCTTTACCCCCGGAAGTAGTAAACATTGGCAACAGCTGAGCGCATTCGAGAACGAGAAATCCATCACAGGTGCTCAGAGCCTCGGGCCCACACCTGCACCTTTTGAAGATGTCCTCCACTGGGGCACATCTCTCTCCAAACTGGCAGTTACCCTTCATTTTGTCCACGTGCATTATTCAGCCAGCAAACCACCCCCCTTCCCCACCCCCGCCACCACTTTTCCTCTCCCTCTGAAAACCCACTGCACTAAGAGTAGTGTTTCCAAAGTGTGGCCCCTGGGTGACCTGGATCTTCACATGCAGATTCCTGGGCTCCTCACCAGACCTACTGAATCACAAATTCAGACTTCCAAGGCCTAAAAATATGCATTAAAAAAAAAGGTCTCCCAGTAATTCTGCTGAGCACGAAAATGTGTGAACTGCTGCATTCCAGTGGAAGCGACCCATCTCTCTTCAGCTGCGTCCGTATTTTAACAGTTGAGCCCGTGCAGCTTTTACCATGAAGTTGTGGGCAGTCACCACTGGCTCGGAGAGGAATGTGAAGAGACTTGAGCTCTTCCAGGAGCCTCTGGAAACCTCCACTCGGGCAGATTTTAGGGGCTTCAAAGGCCCCAGGTGCTCGTGTCTCTGCAAGCCCCACCCCATATCACACTAAACATCAGAATACACCTGTACTCCACACTGAATGTCTTTCTTCTATTTAGGGAAAGGAGCCCCATGATTTGCTTTCTGAATTATTTTTAAACATTTGATTAACGATTAACGATTTCTTGGCAATCAGCGGGTATTCGGGAGTTAAATTCAACAATCTCGAACTTGACATGTTACAGTTAATAAAATACTAAATTTCGGTCTTGCAAGGGTTTTTCTTTTATATTGTGGAGCCCAAAGTTTATTTTTTCAGGTCCCAAAGAGAGGCCCATGAAAGCTGGCAGGCAGGGTCTCTTGGATGAGGTGGCCTGGCCCCCTCCGGCTCCTGGGTGTAGGGGAGGAACCGGTTCCACAGGGAGCAGGGGGGTGGGGGGGGAGGGGAGGGGCAGGGGCAGGGGTGGGTTGGCACATCCAGCCTTATGAGGTTTATTCGCCCAGTGTGGCAGTCTTCTGACATCCTTAGTGATTTCAGAACAATACTTCCCTTGGATCTTCCTGTCCTGACCAGGACTGTTTAAGCACAGACTTTATCTAAAACCAACTTGCACATATATATATCTTTTTTTACACATTTAAGAAATCTTTCTTTTTTTTATGTCGTATGTTTTCAATATTTACCTTACCAAAAGAGATGATAATTACCAGTTTTAGAAATTTCTAGGAATTGGGCGCCTGGGTGGCTCAGTTGGTTAAGCAACTGCCTTTGGCTCAGGTCATGATCCTGGAGTCCTGGGATCGAGTCCCGCATCGGGCTCCCTGCTCAGCGGGGAGTCTGCTTCTCCCTCTGACCCTCCCCCCTCTCATGCTCTCTCTATCTCATTCTCTCTCTCAAATAAATAAATAAAATCCTTAAAAAAAAAAAGAAATTTCTAGGAATTAAAGAAAAGAAAAAAGAATGCATCAGTCAGAGGGGAATGTGATTTAGAGCCCAACCCCACTCACATTTGTGTAGTGATCACTCTGCGCCAGGCACTGTTTTAAGCGTTTTGCAGATATTAATACACTAATCCTCACAAAATCTCTATGAAGTAGGCCAATGCCATTATACAGATGAGAAACCAAAATACAGAGTTATTAAGTGACTTGCTCAGTATCACACAGCTAGGAAGGGGCAGGCTTTGGTTAGTGATTTCACTTTCTAAAACTGATTAAGGAAATGTGGTCGAGAATTTCAAAGACCTCTCTGTATCATGTGTCCTGTGGAGGGGAAGTGGTTTGGGTTTTTTGGTTTTTTTTTTACATTTATTTATTTATTTGAGAGAGCGAGCAAGCATGCAAGCAGGGCTGGGCGAGGGGCAGAGGGAGAGAGAGAATCCCAAGCAGACTCCCTGCTGAGCACGAAGCCCATCTCAGGGCTCGATCTCACGTCCCTGAGACACGACCTGAGCCGAAATCAAGAGTCGGACACTTAACTGACTGAGCTACCCAGGTACCCCAGGGGAAGCCAGCGGCTCTAGTTCTGTGGGCATGGGTTTGTGATCCCTGCGCCCCGCGATCGTCTCCCCTTTCTCGCTATTAGGTGACCGCTACGTTGCATCACGTTGTATATACTTCTATTGTGCAGGGAGCACCTTCAATTATTTCTTTTTCATGCATAGTCTAGTGTCTTGCCCTCCCTGCCCCCAACAAAGTTGTGCGTTCCTGCAGGATCGGTCAGTCCTTCCTCAGCTTTTCAATCCTTGGAGGCTAGACCCTGCTCAGCACAGAGTGGGCCTTCAGTAAGGTTGGCTAGGTCCAGTTAAACATTGCCAGGGTACAACCTATATGATACGGACGGGCTTTTTAAAATTCTCAGTTCACATTTTCTGTTTTGGAAAGTGAAATCGCTGAGCAGAACATGAATTAATTCACTGTTTTCTTTGTAGATCCGGGGAAGTTGGTAAGCATCTCTTTGTAAATGTAGGTCGATATTCAGGAGTCACGTTGCTCCACTAAGATGAAATCAGTCCCAGGGGTTCTGTAAAGCCCGTTTTCTTTCTCTAAAGGCATGGCTGAAGCATGTTTTGGTCTCCAAATGCTAACATTTCTGGTGAAAAAACAAACATTCTTCACCCAGAGAGACGTATCAAATACAGGGTTGGTTGGCAAGGGGTGAAGATATCTAACAGATTTGCACTTGATGGAATCTACCAAAATGGTTAATATGCTTATGTGAACCTTAAGCCAAAATCGTCTCATTTGTTACTGTCATCAAAGTTATTACTCTGATCATTCGATAATTATCCGTTAGGACAGCAGTTAGTCTGTCCAGTTTTTTACCAATGAAGTTTCCTCAAGGTCCCTTAGTTCCTAGATCAGCAAGCCCTCCCCATCCCTAAGGAGGGATGGACAGTTGCCAGGCTGGTTAGTCGTGCCCCTCCCCCAGCCCCTACCCTACAAGGACCATCATACCCCTCCTCCTGTTGGGACCCCAGGATGACCTGTCCCTCGAAAGTTACCATGTTCCCATGAAAACACGTTTAACTTCCTTTTAGTTGCATAGATTTTACCCCCCCTCCCCGGATCTATCTCCAGAAGAAACAGCCAAGAGGTGATTTTTAAAACCTCAATGCCTGTATTTATGAAGTGTCTACTTAATTGCAAAGTCCTATGCTAAGCACTATGGGATGGTTTGTTTTGTTTTGTTTTTGTTTTTGTTTTAAGTGTAAGACAATTCTGACCCTCTAGGAACTGAGATAAATCATGAACACATTAAAATTCAAATACAAAATAGTTATCATGGGCCAAGAGTCAGAGAGCTGAGTTACCTCTGGGCTCACCCTTATCACTAGCTGTGTGATGTGGGGCTAGTTTAACTTCTTGGAGTCTGAGTTTCTTTGTGGTTTTAAGAGGGGTGATAACAACACATACCTGCTAAGTGGTTAGGAGGATTACATTAATATATGTGTGGCAATATTGTTGATGACCCACCTCCCATTTCACCTGCAGCTGTGGTGGGCAGTTTCCATAGGAATTAGCTTCCCCCTGTTATGGACTGAATTCTGTTCCCACAAAATCCACATGTTAAAGCCCTATTCCCCAGTGACTGCATTTGGAGAAAGGGCCTCTGAAGAGATAGTAAGGTTAAAGGCGGCCCTAAGGATGGGACCCTAATCCAATAGGACTAGTGTCCTTATGGCAGGAGAGGGAGACATCAGCGCTGTGCACACGCAGAGGACGTACCACATGGGGACACAGCAGGAAGGCAGCCGTCCGCAAGCCGTGGAGAGAGACCTCAGGAGGGACCAACCCTGCCAACACCCTGACTTCGGACTTCCAGCCTCCAGAACTGTACAAAAATCAATTTCCCTTTTTAGGCGCCCCCAGTCTGGGGTATTTTGTTATAGCAGCTTGAGCTGGCTAAGACACCCCCTCAGGCACTTCCATCTCTCTGCCTCTCTGGGAGTGATTTTTGGCACGTCCAGGAGCTTGCTCAGCCTTCAACAGGCCAACCTGGAAGTGGGGGGAGTTAAGGCCTCCAGGGACACCCCTCAAACAGCAGCAGGATGGGAGACCATGGAAGAATGTCCCAGCCCCTGGTCGTCGGACGGAACGATGCTGAGATGGGGTGCTATCTTTTCTCAGAAGGGCCCAGCAGGGTTGAGCCCCAACCCTCACAGCACCGACCCGTTCACTGATGCAAACTTTATCAGCTTTTCTCCCTCCCTGCCTTCCCGCCCCACACCTTCACTTGGGATCACTTTCCAAATAAACAACCTTCACACAAGTCCTTGATTCAGGGTCTGCCTCTGGGGGAACACCAAACTCAAGTCCAGGGACATATTCACATTAGCCTCTCTCAGTGAGCACCCCCTCCCCTAACAAAAAAGTGAAAACAAGATTTAGCACCAGAAGACAGGTTACAATGAAGCAATGGGGTCTACTACATGAACACCAGAGGCAATACAGTATTAGAGGATTCAAGAGGAAAAATCCATTTTGACTCCCTGCTGAGCAAATAGGATCATCTACATAAAGCCCGAAGAGATCTCAGCTCTCAGTTAGCTTACAAACCGTGACATCATACAGACGAGGTCTCAAGGGCTGAAAAGATCCCGACCTAGCCAGTGGTCGTACCCCAAACAGGATGCTCTGGCCAAACGCCGGAGTGGCCACCCTGCGGACATGCCCTCAAAGCTATCAGGGGGAGCCCCCATAAATGTCCTAAGCTTGGGTGCCTGGGTGGCTCAGTCGGTTAAGCGTCTGCCTTCGGCTCAGGTCATGATCCCAGGGTCCTGGGATCGAGCCCCGCATCAGGCTCCCTGCTCAGCGGGGAGCCTGCTTCTCCCTCTCCCTCTGCTCCTCCCCACTGCTTATATTCTCTCTATCTCTTGCTCGCTCTCAAATAAATAAATAAAAATCTTTAAAAATGTTTAAAAAAATAAAAAAGGTTGACCAAAAAAAAAAAAAATGTCCTAAGCAGAACTGGAGGTTTATTTAGCAACGTTCAGGAAAAAGGCAGAGCAGGTGTCTTGTCCCAAAAGTCCCCTCCAGAGGCCCCTTGAGAAAGAAGGTACTAGCTGCTGCATCTCCAGTCCCTTCCTTGACATTTATTGGCTTTTTTGATGAATGTGAGAGCGATTTTTCTGTCAACAGCTTCTCATTAGGGGCCTAGTGATGTTCTTTCTGACCATTATTTTTCTCAGTATCATGCCTGGTCACTGGGAGGAGAAAAGGTTCCACTTAGCATCCATCCGTCTTCGCGGCAGCGGAGAGCCCAGCGGATCCCACCGAAACACTCGCCTGCGCCCACAGCCACCCCAGGGCACGCAGAGAGTTTAGGCAAATGGCCAGCCATTAACGAATGCCTCCTTCTCTGGCACCATGCTTCTCCATCCATTCCTTTAAGGACATATTTCAGGTTTGATTCTGTTTCTTTTTAAAATAAATTATGGAGAACTTGTTGGTGAAATAATCCACTAGGACTTGCTTCCGAGAGGTGACCAATTCTCACCATGAAGGACAAGGCTGCCTTGGAAAAGTCTGGAACTCACGGGTGTTGAAAGAGGGCGCCCCGTTTCCTTCAGGACAGTTTATGTCGCCCCTGAGATGCACTGTCTTGACGTGACGATGGTACAGGAAAGCACGCAGAGGCGTCTGATGTTCCCATCACTGATCAGCAACCGTGTCAACCTCCACACACCCCCCCTCCACCTTCCCTGCCCCCAGATGCACAAGTCTAACCTGGAAGGGCACATTTTTTAAAAAGGTTTTTAATTATGGACAATTTCAAACACAAGGAAAAGTTGAGAGAGAGTGTAATACACTACCCCGTAGTCGGCTTTTTTTTTTTTTTAAGATTTTATTTATTTATCTTGAGAGAGAGAGCACGAGTGAGGTGGAAGGGCAGAGGGAGAGGGAGAAGCAGACTCCCCACTGAGCAGGGAGCCCGACGTGGGGCTCGATCCCAGGACCCTGGGATCATGACCTGAGCTGAAGGCAGACACTTAACTGACTGAGCCATCCAGGCGCCCAAGAAAAAGCTTTATGAAGAACTGTGAGCCAGAGTAACAGTGAGTTCGGGTAATAGCACATACCACTGTTAATTTCCCAGTTGTGGTGAACACGGTGGTCTAAGATGGTAACAGTAGATGCTGGAAGAAGATACAGGAGTTCTGCATTATGCTTTAAACTCTTCGGTAAATCTAGAATTATTTCAAATAAAAAGTTTTTTTTAGAGTGATATGCAGGGGCACCTGGGTGGCTCAGTTGGTTAAGCGTCTGCCTTCTGCACGGGTCATGATCTCAGGGTCCTGGATCAAACCCCGCGTCGGGCTCCTTGCTCAGTGGAGAGTCTGCTTCTCCCTCCCCCTACTCTTGCACTCTCGCTCATTCTCTCTCTCTCTCTCTCAAATAGATAAAATCTTTTTTTAAAAAATAAAATGATATGCAGCTGTATTAGGGTTCTTTGAGAACCAGAACCGATAGGCCAGTTGGACAGAGAACTCTAGAAAGAGATTAATTATGAGGAATTGGCTCATGCAGTTATGGAGTCTGAGCAGTCCCACCATCCGCAGTGGGCAAACCGAAGACCCACAGAGCTAGAGCTAGTGGTGTAGTTCAAAGGCAGAGAACCACGTCTGAAGGCCCGAGACCCAGGAGCTCTAAGGGCAGGAGAAGGCTGATGTCCCAGGTCAGGCAGTCAGGCAGGGAGCGTGGGAATCTTGCCTTCCTCCAGCTTTTTGGTCCATTCAAGCCCTCAACTGATGGGATGAGTTCCACCCGGTCTACTTTACTCAGTCTACCAGTTCAGATGCTAATGTCTTCCCAAAACACCCCCACAGACGCACTCCAGAATTAATGTTTAACCAGCTACATGGGCCTCCCGTGGTCCAGTCGAGCGGACACATAACATGAACCAAGTTAACACACCGTATGTGTGCAGTCCAGCCCCAGAAACATACACTCAGAATGGACAATGGTGTTTGCCTCTGGGGAGAACACGTGGGGGGGTGGGGGGGTCAGGGTGAGAGGGAGACTTACGTTTGCACCAGACACCCTTTTGTACTGTTCATGTGTTGTTTTTTTTTTTAACATGTGCACATGTCCACATTCCAAAAATTAGAATAGTCACAGGGACACAGGATCTGCTCTGTGGGAGGCAGACTCTGAGAGGGAATTTCGTGTGCAGATGAGCAGCTGTGGGAGACAAGAGGGGCAAGCAGGACCGGGCAGAGGCTGCGGTCCAGCGGCAGCTGACCTCCTGGAGCCGAAACAGCTCCCAGAGTTCTTCCCCATTGGGCCAAAATGGCAGGACTATCCCACCCGTCTCTGCATGGCCCTGGATATGGGCTGTGTTGGGAAGGGCACGAACCTGGTCCAGGTGACTCCTTGTAGCCAAGGTAATCCTGGGGTGGTGGCCAGAGGCAGAAGCTGAGCGAGCACATCCTTTCCCAGAAATGGGATCTAGGCGATGTACTTGCATGTCCCCCACAGGAGTGAAATATGCTCATAATAACATGGAAAAACAGTTATGATGTATTCAGAGGGAAAAAAAAAACACAAATTTTTATCTATAGTATGTAACAGTTGGTCAGAACAAACAGTAAAAACAAGTTTTTAAAAGGTCATTATGTTCCTAGAAAAAGAACTGGAAGAAAATATTCCAAAATGTAATTTTTTTTTCCTGGAAGTGAGATTGCCAACATTTTTCTTCTTCCTTTTACTTTTCTACATTTTGTATACTTTTACCAAATTTTCTATAATTTTTAAGTAATCAAAAGCTTAAAAGGAGCACCCTAGGATCTGCTTCTGTTGTTGGTACCATTAAGCTCTGATACTGTTTGAAGAATTAATTCTGTGCTTATATGGAGGGATGAGGAATATTTAATCATTATCAAATAACATCTAAATTTTTGGGGTACTACATAAGAAAGGAATTGATCCCATAAACCAATATAAGCCCCACCCTTTTAGGCAATCACAAGCTCAATAAAAGCTCAGTGGCCCCAGACGCTCGCTCAATTAGAATGACTGGTATCAATTATTTCTTGTTCTCCTTGCAAAGCAGCAGTTACAAACTTTTCCAGCAGAGGGCGATGGTGGCCCACCTCTGGACAGAAATCTGGCGGCCTAACTCGCCAGGTTACTGTGAATGGAAAAATCGTATTTGCTTCTTAGTCCTGAGAATAAATGTAACTTATTTAGCAGGTTATACGGTAAACTTAGTTAGATGTTAGATCAGGCCAGGCAGTGGAGAGGAAGAAGTTCATAAATAGATTACGTGTTGTTGTTGTTTAAATAATAATACAGTTGGCCGACCTCAGTGTGCTATGAAGATTGCAGACAGTACATTACTCTTCCAGGACACTCCACCCTGAGATGCAAAGTACCCCAACCAAAAAGACTTCCCCCCTTCTTGTGACGCCTTCATCCATCTCAGTATCCAGATGAGGATACCACGCGATGGTCCCCAAGTCTCCCAGCCGATAAGTGATGGGAGCAGGGCTCCGACTTCGGTCACGAAACACCACGCCCCTGTCAGGACACAGAGATCCCTGGTTCTCTTCCTCTTCCTGGGAGGGCACCCGTTCCCCTAGATCAGAGAGTTTCACCCTTATGAACGTATTTAACCTCCAGCCCCTCCCGAAAGGCCCTGGAAACCACCCCCCATATAGTCACACGAGGGCAGAGAGGCTTCCATTTGGGGGTGACAACTGAGGGCATAGCAGGTGGGCTGGTCAAACAATTTACAGCCAGTATATTTTTAGTATTTAATTGCAAGGCTGTTCTCAACAATCAAAGAGGAAAGGTGTAGTTCTCTGGGCATTCTTTTCAAAACCTCACCTCTTCTCTGCCCTTTCGCTCCAATGAACACAGAATATAATGGCAGGATACCTGACGGCAATCTCTTCTCCCATTGCTGGGGTGGGTGAGTAATGGGAGTTATTTCTGTTTCAGCCGAGGCGAGATGCTGTGGGGTTGGGTTTGGCCTCTCGGTTTGGGTCTGATTGGTTTGGTTTGCTTCTTTCTTCTTCTTTCCTACTCTGAGAACAAGAAGAGGTAGAAGGATTCCTGCCTAGGCAAGAAATTCTCCAGAAGTGACTATACTACTCGGCCGTTAACACGTCTCAGTGGTCTGGGTGTTTGCTGCAAGGCTGTATTGCTCCACAGGGGACTCTGATTCGGAATAGTCCATTTTAAGAGAATTCAGGTTTTTTTGAAAGTGTATTTAGTGGGTGCACACAATGGCTCTGCTAACTGTATTTGGTTCGGTCCGACCTGAAGTTCACATTCCCTGAGCACATAGCCCCTCGTGCCTAAGTGCCCCTCCTACTGCTGTCGGCTTAGCGGTTTCCCGACACTCTGATGTTTAACATGAGACCGCCCTCCCCCAGCTGTCTACCATCTTACTCTGATTCTCAGCACCTGCAACTCAGATTTTCTTTCTTTCCTTTCCCCTCCCTCTCTTCCTTGCTCATTTTCTCACACTCTAATATAAGCTGCACGAGGGCAGGGACCTTGCCTGTCTCGTTCATGTCTGTATCCTTCCTCATGAGGACACGCCTGGCACGAAGTAGGCGCCCAACGATTATTTGTGGAATGAACAAATGAATGAGCAAAAGAAAGAAGGAATGAATGAGCTCCCTGGAAGGGGAAGAAGGCTTTTATCAGCAGCTTCTCTCTTTGCAGGGAGAGCTCTTCACAGTCGGCCAGAGGATTGCAAAAGGAATCGAGGCGAATGAGAAAGAATTCTTAACCACACAAGAAAGAGAATAAAGAAACAGGGAGCTAAGGATTCCCCTTGACGAAAATTCAAAAACTTCCTCCAGTAATAATTGCATCTGTTTGTGGCAAGGATTTGTATTATGTCTGTATATTCCCATGCCTCGCACGACTGGGTGTGTAATTAAGTGTTAGAGTGTATGGACAGAATTCACAAATCTTTCTCCAGCACTCTCAGCCACCAGGAGTGAAAGCGGGCTGCCGCTGAGCTCAGGGCTGGGCTTTGGGGGGCGGGGGGTGCTCCGCAGGACAGGCGCAAGGCCACTGAGGCTCTGCCAAGGCAGTCACTGCAATGATCAATCAGGGGTTCGGGCTGAGCATGAAAAGCAGAAAGTCCAGGTAGGAGCTAACGTGTTTCAAGAAATCGGAACATTCTGGACACTGGCATTTTCTGTGAGGTCAAAGACCAACCACCTCAGGCCTGAGAGCCAGCATGATGAAACCACAGGACCACAGAGCAGGGTGTGGTTGGTTTGAATTTCTCGGGTGGAGAAGGTGCAGGCAATCGTAAGATCCCGGTGTGAGTGGGAAGTGGGGTGGATGTGGAGGCAGGAGGGGACAGTGTGTGGGGACAGTGTATTGCCGGGCTGTCTTTGCAGATACTGCAGGGCCTTGGTGGGAATAGAAGTGCACAGTGCTCCCCCTGCAGGGACCAGCACAAGGCTTGGAGATGGAGACTGAAGGGTAGCAGAATACACCACCCAAAATATGAACAGGAGTTCAGGACATCCCACCCCAAGTCTGCCGCTTTGCTCTATTGATTATTTTAAGCCATAGGCACTTGAGAGGCTTTCTCTGAGCTCCCCTTACCTGCTCCTCCAACAGGAAGTCAGTGTCCTAGAGCCCCTCCCTGGGAGTTCCACCCATAGGGAAGAGTGGCTCTCATCACAGCAGGGGGCACTAGAAGTCAAAGCCACACCCAGACTTAGTCACAAACTGTTATACTCCCATCTGTTCTTCTAGACCCCTCATCCTTCCCAATAATCACTTCCTCGCCCCTAAGAGGCCCCCTCCCCTTTCCGCATTCAGATGGTATCTGGGCCTGAGTTCTAAGTCACCTCAGAGAGATACTAATCTTTCCCCCCATGTCTCCCATGTATACCTGAGGTCTACATCTTAATAAACCTGTGTATCTCTTGTTAATCTTTCTTTTATTATAGAGTTCTCAGCCACAAACACAGAAGGTAGGGGAAAATTATTTTTCCTCCCCTATTAAGACCAATCATGCAAGGAACCAGAGCGAGGAGGGGGGCAGAGGAAAAAAGAGACACCAGACAGGAGAGTGTGGAGGGATGCAGGCAGCGTGGGTGAGCTGGTCTGCTTTCCCTGCAGTGACCGCACTTTTTTCCAGGATGTGAGAGGCCTGCCTCAGTCCTGCCGGTGTCCAGGGCGGCTGAAAGAGTCTCAGCTGGCTGCTCTGGGAGATGGCAGGCTTGCCCTGATGCACTGAGGTCTGAAGAAGGTAAAGGGCTGGGGCCGGGAGGCTGAGCTGACCTATGAAAGGAAATGCCCCATAATATTCAAAAGAGTAGTGAATAAATTCAGCTGTTCTCCTCAATTTCCCAAACCTCACGTCTTCTGGAGTCAGAGGGGATGTGTAAACCTTTGACTCTTCACGGAATTTTAGATGAGCAGAGAGAACAGGAAGCTTACTAACTTCAGAGAGAATAACCCAATGATTGGATTGGACTGCAATATGTTTAGAGCTACCATCACAAAACATAACACTGCACAGCACTGACAACAACAGGTACTTTTTGCTTTTATCCGAGAACTACTATGCAGTCACCTAATAAAATATTTTAGAGGAAAAGCAGTGCAGGGAAATAAGAAGTATGCGTGGGGGTCCTTGTTAATGAGTTTGCAAGAGTGGACTTAAATCCCTGGACCACCTCCTGTCTGTACATTGGTAGCTCAGCTACAGTCATTGGTGATTGTCAAAATCTCCTCCTGGATCATCCATTTAGATTCAGCAGGAATGTGTCACACCAGACCCTACTGATGCAGAATCTCTGTGTTTGGAGGAGAGCAGGCATTTCCAATTTTAACAAATTCTTCTGCTGATTAATAGGCATTATATCAACACTAAGAAAAAAAAAATATATATATATATATATATATATCCCCTTTCATCTTGCTCTATGTATTTCTTCAAAAGTGACCAAGTAGAAAATTTTCCTGTAGAGCACAATCAAGTTCTCACATTCAATTACCCTCCTCCAGTTTTGTGTTTGTTTTCTCAAGTCCTAAATTTGCTTTTTAGTAAGGGAGTAGTAATCCTAGCCCATCGAGCTCCCATTTGTTTGTTGTTTAAATGATGCTTTGATTTCACAGTCAGGCTGTGTTTATATGACCCTTGGTGTCCTCCCAGAGAATTTTAGTAACGATAAGAAAACGTCTCTGCTTTTCTCCTTGCTTATCTCTTCCATTGCTTGAGCACGATGTCCTAGATGTCCCCAACGTGAGGCATCTGAGACTAAGAGCCACAGAGAGGTGCACAAGACCCTGGCTAGCCTTCAAGAGCAGCAGAAGCAAGTCAAAAGGAAACGCCAGGGAAAGAGGACCTTCCCCAAGGACACTTCCTGCAGAAGTTCATTTCAGTAACAATGAAATACTAGTGTGCTTCTTTCTAGATTTGTTGCATTAATGGCTATGTATACAAGAGGGATGGCCACCATCTCCCTGCTTAAGTTCCCGGAGGGGCAGGGATTTAAAATGAGGTCCTTGGAAGAATTGGAAATGCCATGAAGATGAACTCTATTCCTCAGAGTTGTGTACAACACCCAAAATAAAATATATGTGTAAAGCCTCACTAATATCAACAGCAAGTTTAAATTCTACTCAATTCCATTGAGTTTTTTTGGTGTGCATGTGTCAGAAGTTGGCAACCAGTCCCGTATACAGAATGCCCGCACTCCCCACAACAAAAAGTTGATAGCACTAGACAGCCTGACACCCAAACCCAGTGCCACTCCAACCTGCACTACCCAGTGGGTCCCCAGCTTCACCAAGAAGCTCCACCCACATCTAATTTACCTTGGCCTTCCACATAGGATTTCAATCGCTAAAAGTATCCCGCTCCTTGAAATTTTCTATTACATGTTTGAAAACCATTGTCCCTAAGGTACAGTATCTGAGACCAAGGAATGACCTTCCCAAGAATGAAGTAGCTCATTAATGGCAGATGTAAGATATATCCATTTCCTGTTCTGCTGTAACAAGTTACGACATCCTTAGTGACTTAAAACAACTCAAATGTATTACCTCACAGTTCTAGAAGTCAGAAGTCCAAAATGAGTTCCACTGGACTAGAATCAAGGTGTTGGCAAGACTGCATTCCTTCCGGAAGCTCTAGGGGAGAACCTATTTCCTTGCCTTTTCCAACTTGTAGAGGCCACTCACATTTTTTTGGCTTGTGACTCCAGCCAGCAACCACAACCCTTCAACCTCTGCTTCCTTCATCGTATCTCCTCTGTCTCTGACCCTCCTACATCCCCCTTATAAAGACACTCGTGATTATACTGGGCCCACCTGGATAATCCAGGCATCTTTTCCCATCTCACAATCCTTTACTACATATGCAAAGTCCCTTTTGCCATGTGAGGTAACATTCACAGGGTTAGGGAACTGGATATCTTTGGGGGACCACTATCCTGCCTACCACATGGGACCAGAACTCTGGTCTGTTGACTTCCGGCCCAGGAATCCCTACTGATCTCAGGTCCTCACTGCCCCCTCCATCCTCTTGGGCTCCTCAGAGTCAAGGTCATCTCTGAGACTCAGAGACAGCAGCTGGGTTACACAGAGCAGAGGATTTTCTCTTGAAGTGGTGGTTTACCATTGTGCACACCCCATATATCCCTGGTAGTACATACCCACCACCCATATTACCTAACTCTTCAGAAGGAAGGGGGGTTGCCCCTTGGATCAAGATGTATCTTGGTGGTTCACTGAAAAGGGTTAGGGGGTAGACTCCTCATCTAGGAATGAAGATAGTTCTGCCTTCTGGTGTAGTTCTTAGGAGCCTGAGTATGGTGGAATGAAACACCCCAATATCGACAAGTCCCTGGGAGTGACCCAAGGGCTGGTACAAATGTACATTGCCCACATTGATCAGAAACCAAGAAACAAGGGAATCAGAAGAGGAGGGAAGGAGATGCAAGCTGAGCTGACAGCCTGGGGAGGTCCTTGTGAGGCCAGGACAAGAGAGCGCCTACAGGGACAGGGAAGGGCTGGTACCCGGCACTGCCTGACAGCTGAGTCACCTTGACCTATCACTCAGAACCCCTTAGCCAAGGCGTCTTGGCTAGAGAAGAAACAGAAGGGCCCTCTGTCCAGAAAACACACACCAGGCATCCTGCAAGCCTCAGGGGTCTTGCCCGGGGCTCCTCCCCCTTCCCGCTGCAGGAACGAGAGAATTCCAGTGGTGTTACACTTTGGCTCCTAGACGAGCTGTGGGCCTCAGAGAGGAGGAGCCAGGCAGCAGCAGGAGACAGAGAGGCATTAGCTGGGATCAGGAATCCAAACCTCACCCCTGCCTCCCCAGCGCCAAGCAAACAGGAGTAACCGTGGAGCCCAAGGCCAGATTATCCTGCTAGCGTGGAGTCTCCTGAGAAACCCAGCTGAGAAAGGTTCAATGATAACTAGAAATGAATGATGCAGATTCTCCAAATGAAGACAAGTGATCTTCTAATCTAGGAGGGGGGTAATCAACTGAAAGGTCCTCCTCATTCCAAGGGCCGGCTTCATGGGCGAGTGAGGGGGGCAGTCCCTCAGGGCCCTGAGCTCAGACGGACCTCACATTTGGCTTAACGTCTGCCATCACCCTCTTGCACTTGTTAATCATTTCTGAGCAAGCGGCCCCTCATTTCCCTCTTGCACTGGGCCCCGCAAATCACGTAGCAGGTCCTACAAGTGTATCGTACTTGTGATTACATAGGACTAAGCGTTAAGACAAAAACAAAATGCTCAGAGTCTCAATTTATAAGGCAGATACCTAATCTATTCATCAAATCAGACAAAACTCAGCAGAGAAGTCTCTCTCCCGCCCTCCCCCTATCCTCCACCCGCAACACTGGCACACACATAACCCCAGGCTTCCCCGGGCCCAACGGACTGTGCGAAACTGTAGTTCTGTCACATGCGGGTGGGACCAGGCCATCATTTGGAGAAGCTGCAGTGTATTTTGCTGCATTGAAGGGAAATAATTTAGGACTCAGCTGACAGGCTTATATACATTTTTTTACCATGGTTCAATCAACTCAAGAGAAGAGCCAAACTTCAAAATGAGTTTGAACCTTTAGAAGTTAAGTTCTCTAACAGACTCAACCATTACCACCAGAATAAGATTTAAAAATCAAAGAGGAGGGATGCCTGGGCTCAGTCAATTAAGCGTCTGCCTTCGGCTTAGGTCATGATCCCGAGGTCCTGGAATCGAGCCCCACATCGGGCTCCCTGCTCGGGGGGCGGGGGGGGCTGCTTCTCCTACTCCCTCGGCTGTGGTCCCCACTTGTGCACTCTCTCTGTCAAATAAATAAATAAAATACTTAAAAAAAAAAACGAAGAGGAAAGGGAGACCACAGTGCACAAAAAGGTGAACGGAACTTTCCTTATAAGGTGGCTATTTGAGTGAGGTTCAAGGAGGTTAAGTGAGAGCATCTAGGACATGGCCCGCACATAATAGATGCTAACTAAATAACTGTAATCCTCCTTTTCTCTTCAAAAACCCTCTTTGTACACTCTTCTCTTCTTCCAATCTTGCCAAATAAGTCACAACCTTAAGTGGCATCCGCCCTTCTGTGTACCTCAACATCCCAAATTCGTATGTTGGAGTCCTAACTCCCAGGACCTCAGAATGTGCCTGTATTTGGAGACAGGGCCTTTAAAGAGGTAATTATAATAAAATAAGGTCCTCATCCAACATGACTGGTGTCCTTATAAGAAGAGGAGATGAGGACATAGACAGGAACAGAGGGAAGACCAGGTGAGGACACAGGGAGAAGACAACTGTCTAAAGCCAAGGAGAAAAAAAGGCCTCAGAAGAAACCAAACCTGTCAACACCTTGATCTTGGACTTCCAGCTTTCAGAGTTGCGGGGAAATAAAATTCTGTTGTTTAAGACACCCAGGATGAGGTACTTTGTTATGGCAGCCCGAGCAGAATCAGATAGCTAACATCATCAGAACTGTGGTTCTTGCACAGAGGCAAGCCTAGTCTGCCCAGAGCAAGAAGATACCTGAAAGAGGGTAGCACTACTCTTCAGGAATCTGGTGCTTGAATGCCTCCCACAGATATTCAGCCAGGTGTCTCTTCTGGGGATTCACAGCCTCCTGGTAGACAGAAGCCACTGTACTCTGTGGAAGGGAAGAAGGTGTCTATTTGGGTGTCATCAGTCACTCATGCTAGCCCAGTGTACCAAACTGTTCACATACTTCTGGGCCCTGTTCTAACCTCAAGAGAAGACTTTTCTTAGTTGTTTTCTTCGTCTTTGCCCTGAGCAGCAAAACACACATGGAGTCAGTCTTCCACCCAATGTCTGGGCTGAATCAGCACCATTAGCACCCAAAGTCTGAGTAAACTGCCAGCCTAATGGGCTTTACTTGTGTTCCCTAAGGAAATTACAGGCCAAGAGTTGGAGATGGAGGATGTGTGTTACCATCTGGGTATTTCTAATTCCTGGAAGAATTATATGGTACCATGAAATAGGGCTCAAAGTAGGGATAACCAGAAGACCCTATGATACCATTCCTAATACCACTTCCACCGAGTTCTCTCATTGCCAGCACCACGTTAGGCACATCACAAACATGTTTTTTCTCCCAAGGCAGATTTCTGTAACACAGAGGACCCAGCCTGCATCAGGAAAAGCACCAAGAATCAGGCCCATGTATTTAGGGTGTCAGGGAAAGAGCTCTTCCAGGTGATTAAATGCTTTGTCCATCACATGTCAACTGCTTCTCACTCGATATACATCTGTGTACCTGTGTTGTCGGGTACATAGTAACTCCTATCTCCTGAACCCTCTCCAACATATATTATTCAGTAATAATATAGTTTTTAATTAATTTATTTACATATACCTTGTCTCGTTCTGAAAAGTATTTAAGGCAACTCCTAGATGGATATATTGCATATGGCAAAATAACATGCATCGATTCAATATGCACTGAGCACTTCCTATGTTCCAGGCACTGTGCCAGGTGCTGGAGAAACAGTAGGAAATGAAAGACGTGAAATCTTTATATTTATCTGCATACACAAGTTCTGGAGCTCCTCGTTTCTTCCTGTGGATTCAAGTTACTACCAGGTGTAATTTAATCCTAGCTTAAAGGACTTCTTTTACATATTTATATAGGGAACATCCGCTAGCAACAAATTCTCTCGGGGTTTTTTGGGTAATATCCAGGGATATGTTTATTTCATCTTCATTTTCATTAATAGTTTTGCTGGATATAGAGATCTTGATTGACACTTGTTTGAAGGCGGAGCATTCTGAAGCTGGGATTCCAGTGCCTCTGGTCTCCTTTGAATGAGAAATCAGCCATTAACAGTTTTGTCCTGTATTTGATGACTTGTCTTCCTCTTCCTCTTTTCAGGATTACTTCTTTGTCTTTGCCTTTAAGCAGTTTATGATGTGTCCAGATGTGGTTCTCTTTGTCTTTATTATATGGGAATTCATTGAGCTTTTGGGCCTGTGGGTTAATGCTATTCATCAGATTTGGAATTTTTAAAAAAGATTTTATTTATTATTTATTTGACAGAGAAAGAGAGAGCACAAACAGAGAGAGTGGCAGAGGGAGAGGGAGAAGCAGGCTCCCTGCTGAGCAGAGACCCTGATATGGGCTCGATCCCAGGACCCTGAGATCATGACCTGAGCCGAAGGCAGAGGCTTAACCGACTGAGCCACCCAGGCGCCCCAGATTTGGAAATTATTTATTCAGGTATTTTCCACTCTTTTCTCATCTCCTTCTGAGACTCCCATTACATGTATTTTGGTGTGTTTAATATTGTCCCACATCTCAAAAGCTCTGTGTTTCTTCAATCTTTTTCCTGTGTGTTGTCCAGATTGTGTAATTTCTACAGATTTGTCTCATGTTCATTGATTCTTTCTTCTGCCATCCAGTATCGCTCCTGAGCCCAATAGTGAATTTTTCATTTGATTATTGTACTTTTCAGAATTCCAGTATTTCCATGTGGTCCCTTTTTATAGATTTTATTTCTCTGTTGAGATTCCATATTTATTGAGTCATTGTGTCATATTTTCCTTAAATTTTTAAAGATTTTATTTGTTTTTGCGAGAGAGAGAGAGAAAGGGAGAGTGTGCAAGTACAGGGGGAAGGGGCAGAGGGAGAAGCAGATTCTCCGCTGAGCAGGGAGCCCAATGTGGGACTCCATCCCAGGACCCTGGGATTGTGACCTCAGCCGAAGGCAGACGCTCAACCAACTGAGCCATCCAGGTGCCTGTTCCTTTAATTTTTAAAATATGGTTTCCTTTATTTCCTTGAACTTGTTTAAAATAACTGTTTTGAAGCCTTTATCTGCTAAATTCAACATCTGGGCCCACTCAGAGTCAATTTCTATTCACTGCCTTTTTTTTTGTTTTCTGAGTATGAGTCACATTTTGCTGTGTTTGCATGTCTTGCAATTTATTTTTGTGTGTGTGAAAATGTTTCAGGTAATATTTATTTTAGGTAGTATTTTAGTAACTCTGGATTCTGATTTCTCTTCCTGAGGGTTTTATTTTATACTGGTCTACACTTGAATGGCAGAACCTCTCTTCCCCACATTTGCATAGTTACTGATGTCTGTGTGTAGGTTTCTTTCTATTTTTATTTCTTAGCCTGATCTCCGAGGGGTCACCCTGTGCCTGTGTGGCTTAACCGTCAGCCAGTGAATTTGGGCAGAGGTTTTTCTCAAATACCACAGGCCTGTAAAGCTTCCATCCCTGCACACAGATGTGTGTGAGGGTTGGGGATAGCATCTGATGTTTAGCCAGTGCTAAGTTGCCCTGGTTTTCACTTTCTATTGGGCTCTCTGGGGTGCACATGCACATAGCTTCCCAGGCAGCCAGGAATGGGCGAGAGCCCATCTCAGCTCTCCCATGCCAAGATTTTCTGTTAAATTTATGGCTGGCCTGCTGCTTACCCCAACCAGGAGCACATTCTCACACCTGCAGAGCCGTGAGTTTTCCCCATTAGTTTCCTGCCAAGTTCTCTGTTACTGTCCACACTGCAGGTTTTTGCCCTCTGCCCAAAATTGATGTGCTCCCTTTGGCAGCAAACTTGTTTAATTTTTCCTTTTCCTGGTCAGCCTCTTGCTGATAAAGCTGGGGAAAACTGGGAAAGGGGGCAGGGATAGTAGCAGACAAGACAAAAAAGCTACAGACCCCCACTGTTCTTTCCTGAAGCTCTAGCTATTTTTCATGAGTAAATGCTTCTCAATTTGTTATCTGCCTTTGGCCAATTTCCAGGGCCCAGAAATAGCTGGGGTTTTTTTTGTTTTGTATTTTGGTGGTTTTTTTTCCTTTTTTTTTTTTTCTCCCTCCAGTTTTCTACTTGTTCTGTGGGGAGAGGATTTGCTGGAACTTTTCATGCTACCATAGCTGGAAGTTTGGCCTCTGAAGTGCTTTTTTTTTTTTAACATTAAATGTGATGGGGCATGAATTTCCCACCCCTATAGTCCTACACTTATTTTGCCTCATTAATTTATCTGCCTGACCCTTGAAGGCATCTGAGCTTATGAATTATAAAGCTCAGGGGTTACACCTGGATAATGTCCTAAAAGTGTAATGGAATATTCAAATAGTGTTAATCTTGCCACAAACATCTGCCTTATTAAGGGGCCTATGTGCTAGATCCTCTGAGATAGAAACCATTCAATAGAAGGTCCTTGTCCTCAAGGCCCCTAAAATCCTGGGAGAAATGAGGAACACAAAACAAAGAGATAACTCACCTTGTAATGCCTGGAGTATACAATACACACAAGAATGTTCTCTGTAGGCTGGGCAGGACAAGAAATGATTTCTCAAGTTAATGACATACAGACCCTTTACATGATTTGGAAGGTTTCTTTTCAATTACTAAATATTACTTAGGTACTTTTACCTAGGTACTTGGAATGAAATTGCTTCAGTCGGAGAGAATAAATTGGTGCATTCTAATGAAGAAAGAAGCATCTGGGGTGCTGAATATTATGGAGTGCTAGAGGTCATCTTGCTGTTGGTGATGGAGAGTGGATGGTGAATAGAATCAAGAACCAGACTCAGATTCTAGTGGTACCTCCACAACTACTCAGCTGTGAGACTTTGGGCACCTCATCTATCATTTTAAGAAATCAGTTCCTGCATCTGTAGAATGAGGAAAAGGTGGGGAAAAGGAAAGTTTTAGTTCAAATATTCTGTGAATCTGAGGGAAAAGAAGATAGCCTTTTTCCTATATTCTCTAGAAGATCCTCTCTTTGTTCTCGGATATGGTAAGGATTGGTCACCAGATTTGCCCAAAGCAATAATCTCCAGAATGATTAAGTAGGGTTCCTGAAGGCTTCTGAGTTTATTTTAGTAAAATGTTTTCAAAACCTGAGAAAGTTATGACATCTTTATGGGGGGGGGGGTGAGGAACATTACTCATATATGCACGAATTTTTGCATATAATCTCAGGGAATTCACACAACCCTAGAAGCCCAGGTTAAGGACTCCTGAGAGAAAACAATAAAAAAGAAACCACAAAGAGCCTCAAATTCTTGGATTCAACTCTGGCTGTTGTAGGCTTCTCATTCTTTTTAGAACAAAGTAAAACAAAAGTGAAGGTCTGCATTAAAAACTAACCTAGAAAAATCTGCTCTAGAAAATGAAAATTGTTCATCGCTGAGAAAGGCAGACTAGAGAGTAAGAAATCCTCTCTCCTAACAGACTCCCCAGGCCAAAGGAGGAATGGAAAATTAAAGACATTAATATTTATCACAGCAAAAGAAGGAAAAACTGCAGGAAATGATTAGTAAGACTGCAATAGCCATTAAAACCAAAGACAGGAAACTGGAATGGGAGGTTTATCTCATTAGTTAATTTGAATGCAAAACTACAGGGGAGTATTTGGGCTGACTGCCTCTAGGGAGCCTTTAATCCTTCCATAGAAAGAGTACTCAAGAGATATCTGAAGAGTTACTAAGGCTCTGTCATTTGCCTCCTCTTTTTGCCCTCTTCCTTTGGGAAAATGGAAAAAGAATTTCGCTAGGTTAAGCAAGCATTTTTTTGTTTGAACTCCTAGAACATTTATGTTTGGTGTTCATTTTGAAATCTAGATTAGATCATGTTACAGAGAACCGCCGAAGGACTAAGGTATAAATGTGTCTGATAGAGACCTACGCTGAGATTAGAAGAGGCAGAGCCCACTGGTTTCACGTTTAATGCTGCGCACACTGCACAGAGCTGGAGGGTCGAAGGTCAGGGTTACCAAGTATCCAGGGGAGGGGCTCTCACAGTCCCAGGTAATACTGTCATTATCTGCTCCCAGTGCTACAGCGGCATTTACAGGTTCCCTTAGTCACTCGGCAGGGAGAATGGCATCAGATGCAGAAGGACAGAATCCACAGTGCTTACAGACTTTGGGAGCAAAAGATAAAATGCAACAGTCCGTGTATTCTCCTCTTGCAGGGCTGTGCCTTTGCAATTCAGAAGGCTGGCGAAGCAAGCAACATCTAAGCACAGTTAGAATGGTCTGGTGGTGGTGGATGGTGCCACACAGGAGAGCTTCCCGAGGCTTTTCAGGTCATCTCTGTTCCGTCCCCCAATACCATGATTTGTGGATAGATACAGGGCATCAGTCCATTTTAGGCAGCTCACTTAGAAGTTTCAGAGCCTCTACATGGATATTGTAGTAAAGACCACCAGTGTTCCTCAAGTTTCCATCCACTTCATTTGTCTTTAGTTTTCCACCAGTCACTGATAGGATAATCAATGGTAAGGCTAGATAAAGTCTCCCTAACACATATTTGCACACCCATCTGCCCACCTGAGCTTCACTTGAATGTCTAATCAGGCATCACAAATTTTTTTTTTTTTAAAGATTTTATTTATTTATTTGAGAGAGAGAATGAGATAGAGAGAGAGAGCATGAGGGGGGAGGGTCAGAGGGAGAAGCAGACTCCCCGCTGAGCAGGGAGCCCGATGCGGGACTCGATCCTGGGACTCCAGGATCATGACCTGAGCCGAAGGCAGTCGCTTAACCAACTGAGCCACCCAGGCGCCCCTAAGGCATCACAAATTTAACAAGTCCAACACAGAACTCTTGAGTCTCTCCCCAAACTTGCCTCTCCTCCAAGTGTTCCTAAGGGAAAAAACTTGGAAGCACCTTGATTCCTCTTGTTGTCTCCCATGCCACATCCTACCCACGTCCCCTGACAAATTCTAGGCTCTATTTTGGGGGTCTGACCACCTTTCACTCTCCCTACTGCTATAGCAAAGTCCAGGCCACTGTTTGTCTCACCTGGAATAATGCAACGGCCTCCTAACTGGCCTCCATGGGTCCACCTTTACTCTCTACACACTATTCTCCACATAGCAACAGTGATCCTTTGAATGCTAAGTCAGATCCTAATACTCCCTGTTCAAAATCCTCCAAACGTATCCCATCTCTCTCTGAATTTAGTCAGTCCTTGCTATAGCCTATGAGGCTGTGTTCCTAGCTGCCTTTCTGACACCCTCTCCCTCACCCCCTGCACTCTGGGCCACCAGCCTCCATGTTGTTCTCAGAGCACTCCAAGCTCACTCCTACCTCAGGACCTTTGCACATACTGTTCCCCCTGCCTGGAGAGCTCTTCCCAAATCCTTCAATATCTGCAAGGCTCACCTCCTCACCTTCCTTCACATCTCTGCTCAAATGTCATCTCATCAGAGATGCCTTCCCCGCCATGCTGCCTAAAATGACAGCACATTTTTGTCTCTCGCTTAACCTTCTTTACTTTTTTTCCTGGCACATATCATTACCTAATATTACTATATATCCTTTGTTTAAGAAAAATTTTTTTTGTGAGTGGGAATTTTTGTCTTGTCTCCCCACTATATCTCTAGGACCAAGAATGTGTCTGGCATATCATAGAAATTCAATAAATATTTTTTGAATGAATGTTATTGGTTATTCTGCCTAAATGGGTGTATAATGGTAATAACTATTTTCTTTTTTTATAATGAAATATCATACATACAAAAGTGCATATAATGCATATGTACAATTTATTTTATTTTATTTATTTATATTTTTAAGTAGACTCATGCCCCGCATGGAGCCCAATGCAGGGCTCAAACTCACGACCCTGAGATTAAGACCTGAGCTGAGATCAAGAGTCAGACGCCTAATCAACTGAGCCACCCAGGCACCCCTGCATATGTACAATTTAAAGAATAAGTGGATACCCATGTATTACCAGGAAGTATGTCAACAGTATCTTCTGAAGTATCAAAATAGATTTTACACCAAGTCCAAGTCCAAAATTGTTTCATATTATGAATCCATTAGGACTCTCTTTGATGTAAGTATCAGAAAAGCTAACTCAAACTGGCTTAGACAATAAGGAGATCTGTCATTTAAAGTCTCACCAAATAAAGAAAGAAAGAAAAAAGAAATATCCAGAGGTAGGGGGAGCTTGGGGCAATGGTTAATCCAGTGCTTAGAAGATGTCACCACAGTATTGTTTCAATCCTTCTCTTCATCCTGCCTTCGTTGGTATCAACCTCATCCTAAAGCTAACTCACTAATGGTGACAAGATGACTGTGGATAGATCCAGGTTATATGGTTTATTCCATGTCCAAGAAAGAGCAGGTATTTTTATCAAGGTATCATAAGCTAGAGATGCTGAGAGCACTCTGATTGGACCTTCTTGAGTCCATTGCTCACCTCTGGACCAACCACATGCCTAGGGGAATGCAATGTGCTGAATGGCTTAGCTGGTCTCAAGGGCTCCAACCTTGGAGCCCCTCGTAGAAATCAGGAGCTACTGGAAAGGCAGTAATGCAAGCTGAGATGGTATTCACGAATATCCACTGTACCACTATTCACCAAAGACCTCCTGACACCTGGAGCTCAGAGTCAATTTTGTCTAGTTGTAGACATATTCTAACAAGCTTGGTGTCTGCTCTCCCAGGCCACAGCAAGTGGGAGAGACTCGAGGTACATAGATGGACAAAAATAGGCAACAGCACCAAGTAGACACAAGATTCCAAAAAGTATGATCATTTAGCCACAAGGGGAAGCACACACACACACACACACACACGCACGCACACACACACAGTGGCTCATTGATGACAGGACTGATTTATACCTTAGTGCAACAGTAATATTATGATGACCCTATGTCCAGTGGACAATGACTAAGAAGAAAAAAGGATGTTTAATGGATTTGGAAGAGATTTTATCAAAACAAGAACTATTACAAAGAGAACACTCAGAGAGATACATTTTAGTTCTCCCAAATGAAGCCAACTAAATGAACTGCTGTTAGCTGTAATTATCAAAAATTATAGTGAGATGAGAGCCGTCCTTTCCACGGGTTTCGGGAATTTCTACCTCTTCCAGACCTGTTATTAAAAGAAAATCATAACAATTTAATGAGCAAAATGAATGGTTGGTTTTTGTTTTGTTTTGTTTTTTCATAAAAAGCAAGAAACAGTCCTTTTCACACTCAAAACTTTAAAGGGGGTAACTTAAGCTTCAGGTCACTATCTTTCCCACTTCTAGTAAAAAGTATGTTGGAGCTAAGTACTTATCCAACAGTTACTGAGAACCTGAATTTATTGTAGCTCAAATGTCCCTGACAGCATTTTGAGCAAAGAGGCAGTAGGTTAGCATGGCTCATGGGTTTGCACATGGAAAAATCAAGACACAAACTAATGAAATAACTCACTTCTGGGGCTCTCTGGGTCCAGTTCATGGCAGAACTTCCAATGCCGGCCCAACTCTTAGTTATGCTGGGTTGCTGATTTTGTTTTAAGGTACTAAAAATAAAAGAGACAGGAATTGGGACATCTGGGTGGCTCAGTCAGTTAAGCGTCCGACTCTTGATTTTGGCTCAGATCATGATCTCAGGGTCATGAGATTGAGCCCTATTGGGCTCCGCAATGGGTGTAAAGCCTGCTTAAGATTCTCTCTCTCTCTCTCTCCCTCTCTAAAAAAAGAGAGAGAGAGAGAGATGAATCAAGATGTGAGACTAACAAGGAGAGAGGACTCTATGTGGGGACTCCATATGGGGGATGTTGTTCCATTTGAAATCCAGTGTGGCCTCCCACAGTCCATAATCTTCTTTTTTTCTTTGAATATTGTACTTCTTCACTGAGGCAACCTTAATTAAGAGTAGAAATAGCAGGCTGTTCCCCAAGTGATACAATCTGAGCGCCACTTAGGAAGGGCCTTTACTCTAAATTCTCCACCACCACTGTGATGTTCCACCAGTAGAGATTACTGGCGTTGGGGTGGGGGTGGGGGACAGGGTATTGTTCCACCTTCAGGGGTCCCCGAATAAATGGTATATATTCCTGAGAAACATGATAAGACCTTGGGCAGGGAGAAACAAGCTGGGCTGTAAGAAAGAGAAGGGTGTGTAGAACCCAAGTAGAGAAAGCAGAGAGACTGGTTTGTTACTTTTACCCTCATCCAGCCTTACTTACAATTACCCGTCATTCCCCACCCTTCTGAGTCTTTCTCCCTAATCTGGAACACTCCACTTAAGCTGTCACTCCAGAGCAATCCTTCAGTCTGTGATCTTTCCCTCCCTTTCCGGGGTCTTGTTCCTGCTCCCCTGACAGCACGCCTCGTCAGCCCTGCGTGGATCTGCCTGGGGACCACAACAAAGTCCCCCACACTGGGAAGCTGAAATCACGAACATTTATTCTCTCACTGTTCTGGAGGCTGCAAGTCTGAGATCAAGGTGCGGCTGGCGTTGGTTTCTTCTGATGCTGCTCTCCTCTGCTCTCCTCGGCTCTCCTCGGCCACCTTCTCCCTGTGTCTCTCCACGTGGTGTCTCTGTGTCTGGGTCCTGATCTCTTCCAGTAAGGACAGCAGTGACAATGGATTAGGGTCCATCCTAATGACCTCATTTTTTTTAAAGATTTTATTAATTTATTTGACAGAGTGAGAGAGAGAGCATAAGCAAGCAGAGTGCTCCCCCACAGAGCAAGGAGCTGGATGTGGGACTCGAACCCAGGACCCTGGGATCATGACCTGAGGCGAAGGCAGACGCTTAAGCGACTGAGCCACCCAAGCGCCCCCCTAATGACTTCATTTTAAATTAATTACCCTGCTAAAGGCCATCTCCAAATTCAGGCACATTCTGAGGTACTGGGGACAAGAGCTTCACACAGGAATTTGGGGGAACGCAAATCAGCCCACAACGATACCTGACTTCAAAGAGTCCCCTCAAAGTCCCTCAGCTCCTTGCCTGAAACACTGCCCCAGAATCCGTTTCAAATTTATCGTAACAGGTTTCTTTGAGGCAGGATTTTCTAGTCTGATGCCCCTCCCCCACCCCCCACTGAAAACATTAGGCAGGACACGGTGTGGTTAAATTTAGAGGCCAACCCCAAAGGCAACTTGTGGGTTTGTCCGTCTGTTTGTTTTGTCAGAATTACAACTGGGTTCTGTGTGTACACCGAATTGCCCCCACGGGACAACTCTGTCTGGACCTGGCCTCTTCGCTGATAGGCACACTAGGATTTCTGAGAAGCTGTAGACCCAGGCGGGGAGCTGCCTCCCACCAGCACCAGCCAAACCAGGGCAGCTAGCTGGAAACGAAAGCATTCCAGAATTAAGGGGAAAAACTGCACCACCGCTGAAAGAAAAACAAAGGCTCTTGTTTCCTCCCCAGCTTGCATCCTGGGGATTACAGGGGTCTCAAACTGGCAGCATCAGCCCAGATCTTTGATCGAGCCTGTCCCTCCGGCTCTGGTTCAGGTTTCAACACCTGGGTTGCATACCTTTCCAAAAGAATGGCCTTTCGTCAGGTTTGCCCTGAGTGGCCGAGCACAGACCGGAGGTATCTGCGGAATGGCATCAGTCTGAGGCTCCCTTTCTCAGCTATGTGACTACACCCTGATTCGGATAAACAGCCTCTCATTGCCCCCCCTCACCCCACCCCAGGCCTCAGCCCTCCACCCTGGCCACTGGGCTGGGTTCAGAGTCCAGACCTCCTGTTTAAACTGGAGCAGTCCCACACACCGACCCTGAGTCAGGGCCTCACACAACAGTTCCCAGGCAGCCTCCAGAGTTCACACAACCTTAACTAACCCAAGAAAGAAGCCTTCCCTGTGAAAGAAAGGAGTAAAATCTCTTTTCTGGAAACCCTGAAAAGTAGGCAAGAGGCTCTTCTATTGGAGCTGGAGGACGTGTGACTCCGCAGTGGCCCGCCTCCCCGAGCCTGGTGCCATCCTGGGATCTGGGCCCTTGCTGAGCACTGGTGGATCTCAACGGGGACTCGTCATCCGGACCCCGAAGCCTGTCCCTCAGTCGTGACTGCTCTGGAGACTGTGACCTTTCCCGCACTCGGCGCCTGGGGTTTGGGGATTTAGCTGCTCTAAGAATACTGGCTGGGCACCTGGCTTGCAGCCAATTACCCACTGGTCATATCGCATTCTCTGAGGGTGCTAAGGCTCTGGCCCATTCCCCGAGCTCCTGGGGGCCCTTTTAAGGTGGCAATACACATCAATGACTCAGAATCCAGCGCATCTTGCTAGACTCTCCCCTTGTGTCCTTTCCTCCAGCGCCCATCAGACTTGCTGCCTCTGATTCCAATCACCATCCTGCTCCCTTGCCCACCAGCCTTCTGCCCCCAGGGCTTGGCCCCCTAGCCTCTTCCTTACCCGCTTCCACTTGGTTTCACCTCTTCCAAATCAGTTTCATTTTTGAAACTTGAGTTTCAACCTGAGTTCATTCCTTGTGGCAGGTGCGAAGGGGAATGAATGTTTGGCCCTGGCTACAGAGAGCTGGGAGATCCGTGGGGGGTGCTCAGAAACAGCCCCCCCCCCCACCAGGCAGAACATCCCAGGCACTATGAAAAGAGAAAGAGGGAGAAAGGAGGAGGTCGAGCTGTTTTGGGGGGACAGTCAGGAAATCTCCATGGAGGAGGTGGCACTTAAGCTGAGGTCTTGAACAAGCCAGGATGGGGGCAATCCCTACAAAGTGGGGAAGCGGGGGCAGCACAGAAAGCGAGAGATTTGAGGGAAGAGGGGATTTGGGGGTCCGACAGAGGAATGTCGCACTGACGAGGCTGGCTGGACCCGGTGAGCCACTGTGTGAGTAGAACCCACGATGACGAGTATTTACCAGGCAGCAATAACACCTCACCTTAGGCTTCCTTCCAACTCGACTGCTTATCAACAACAAAGGAACTGAGTCATTCTTACAACTGCAAGGTCCCCAAGTTCTTTTATGTCAAGCTTCTGGGTCCTGTTCCATTCACGAAAACCAAAAAAATAGAATTCAGTGGCCTCATATTCATCCCGAGGCTCCCACGAGAAAAGTTAGAAGCTAAATTGTGCCAAGTTAGCAAAGCTCGGGGACAGGGGTGGGTGGCCTTCCTGCCCTTCTCCTGCCCCTCTGAAAGCTGAGGGACCTCGGGCCTTCCCACCTCAACCTCTTTCCTCATCCGTTCTGACTCCGAGGTGAAGTGGGTCATCACTTCACAGTCTGGAAGCGGCTGCCAAGAAGGCTCTTTCCCCAGAGGACAGTTTCTGCTGCTCCTGCAAGGCGAGCCCTGGAGACATGGAAAGCCCTGGAGGTGGCCCACAGCGCTGTCAGGGGATAGCGATCAGACCCCAGGAGGGTGGTCACCCATAGGCTGGTGCTGAAATGTCACACGGCCTTGGCACACGCCGATCCTCCTGTTTCAGTTGCTAGATACTTTTTCACTGACTTAAACATACCCAGCCGATGCCACCCTACAGGTATCTCTTCGCTGGGCAAGAGGACAAAGGCTATGTATTTTTAAAATACATTTAAATATCCTTTCTTCCAGCCCCAATCTTTGGGGCTTTTATGGCTTATTATCTGAAATCTATTTTGCCAAAAATCATAGCGTTTCATCTTACTGCCTTGTTTTAGTAACACATTGCCTTTATAGAAACTCTGTCCGGCAACATCCCTGAATTGGAAAAGGGTTTTTTGTTTGTTTGTTTTTTTGAAGAAGGCTACAGACTGGGGATCAGGAACCATGTCCTTCTCCTGGTTCTCTTGGCGCTTCAGTTTCTCTGTCATCTAGTTAATGAATTAGTGTCTGAAAAACATTTTAAGACTGAATCATGAAAACCACTATAGGTCCAGAGCTATAAAAGTAGCTCATCTTAAGCAATAAAAGTATTCTTGTGTGTAACCCAGATTACCTTTTTTTTTTTTTTTTAAGAATTTACTTATTTATCAGAGAGAGAGAGAGAGAGAGGGCACATGAGCAGGGGGAGGGGCAGAGGGAGAGAGAGAGTGGAAGCAGACTCCCTGCCGAGCACGGAGCCCGACATGAGACTCAATCCCAGGACCCTGACATCATGACCCGAGCCAAAACTAAGAGTGGGAGTCTTAACTGACTGAACCACACAGGCGCCCCTATAACCTGGATATTCTTAATGCACCAAAGGCCCTCATGACTTAAAGATACCTTTTTTTTAGAGGAGGGAAGGACAAACGGAGAGGGAGAGAGAGAATCCTAAGCAGGCTTCCCACTGAGCAAAGAGCTGGACATGGGGCTCAGTCTCACGACCCTGAGATCATGATCTGAGCTGAAATCAAGAGTAGGATGCTTAATGGACTGAGCCACCCAGGCACCCCTAAAGAAACTTTTTAGTAAATGCACTTATGAAATGAAAAATTATTTGGTCCTCTTAGAAATGTTTCAAACATTTCTTAACACAATTTTTTTTTAACAGAGTAGAAGTTAAAATGGCTTATTCTTTATCATGTCATCACACTTATTAAATTAGATGACTCCTTCCTTACTAGTATACCCTATTTAGCTCTGGAGTCAGATCTGAATTGCTTAAACTATTCAATTTATGAATCTAACCAGGCCTGTTCCTCTTCGGAGCTCATAAGCTCTTCCCAGGAGAGGAAGGGGAAGAGAAAGTCAATGAAAATTAAGTGACTTAATTTTGCTCTTTCTAGTTAACTTGGGAAATGAGCTGATGAAAGACAAAACTCAAATCTATTGTGGAGTCGTGTGTACAGGAGGGTCCCCTTATCCATAGGAACATGTTCCAAGACCCCCCAGTGGATGCCTGAAATCAGGGGTAGTACCAAACCTTATATATACTATGTTTTTTCCGTTTTCCTCCTTTGTCCTCTTGCCCATAACTATGATAGAGTTTAATTTATAAATTAGGCAGGTAAGAGATTAACAACAATAACTAATAATTAAATGGAACAATTACAATGACATGCTGTAAAATAAGTTCTGTTAATGTGATGCCCCTCTCTCCCGCAAAATATCTTCTTGTGCTGTACTCACCCTTCTTCTTGTGATGGAGCGAGATGATAAAATGCCTCTGTGATGTGAAGAAGTAGATGAATGATGTAGGCATTGTGACAAAGCAAGAGGCTACTAGCGACCTTCTGACCATAGGTCAGAAGGAGGATCATCTGCTTTTGGACCACCTTGAGTGCGCATAAAGGAGAGGGGAGAACTGCTATATATCTATTAGCCCTTCGATCCTCAAAATGTTGCTTGGAAATGGTCATATTTAAATACCCCATTGAGAACAATTATTCTCCCACCACAATACATGTTTTGCAAGGATGGTCCATCTATTCTTCCTGGGAGAGCCAGAGACAGAAGCGAATGCTGTTCTCTAGCCAGATCTTCTCCTCATCACCTGCACTCTCTTTTTGTCACCCCTGCCAGTCTGGCTAAGGGCTTCCATGTAAAACCGAAGCAACATGTGAAGATGGGCAAGATGATGAAGTCTATGCAACATGAATCCTGTAGCATTATCTCTTTGCAGCTTCTGGGGTTTTGTTTGAATGCAGGGCTTCAGTCTGTCCTGGGAAGACATGCTTTCCATATGTTAGCTTTACTCATGGAATTATTCTGCTTTAGATTTACTTGATATATGGAAGTAAAGAATCTTTTCTTTTTATATATATATATATTTAAGATTTTATTTATTTATTTATTTGACAGAGAGAGAGAGACAGTGAGAGAGGGAACACAGCAGAGGGAGTGGGAGAGGGAGAAGCAGGCTTCCCGCAGAGCAGGGAGCCTGATGCGGGGCTCGATCCCAGGACCCTGGGATCACGACCCGAGCTGAAGGCAGACGCTTAACGACTGAGCCACCCAGGCGCCCCGCAAAGAATCTTTTCATAATTATGTAATGGTACTTTGTATTTGGCATTGAGCAATTCTTTATGGAGTCCTTAAGGAAAATGCTGAATCTTTCCATCAAAATCTTAGTGGATTTTTATGCAGTTCTCACCCTTTCTTTAGCTGGGAAATGTGGCTTCTGTTTTTTGTTGTCCCTCTTAGTACCTCCTCAGCTGACTCCACTCAGATGAATATTGAATAAGGTAAGATTTCCCAATTTCTAATGCTTATTACTATTCCTTAAACTCTCATAAAGGTCACACTGTTCCCCAATACTAATTTGAAACCTTGAAAATAGTCAACAGCAGGAGCACAAATCCCTCAACTGGATTTATAGAGAGAAAATACATCCACCAGGACCACTCTTCCTTTTGAGAAGAACTCATGAAGGCAGCTCCCATGAAAAGCAGAGTGCAACAGAATTCTCACTGGGACACTTACTACGTGAGGGAGTTTGAGTAAGCCGCCGAACCCTGTTGAGCCTCAGGTTCCTTATCTGTAAAATGGGAAGACTGATACCTTCTAAGACTGTTATGAGAATTAAATGTGTGTGAATGAGTGCTGTAAACTATGAAATGTGATATTAAGGTATACAGCATCATTATTACTTATGCCACTGGAATGTGAGAAAGAGGGTCTTCAGGACTTTTAAAGAGCTTCAGAAAGAAGATTAGGTCCGAGAGAGAAGATTAGGAGCCCAAGAAGGAAGCTAAAAGGTGAGGGCAGCTAGAGCAACACACACAGCTGGTCCCATGCATGCTCTAGCCTCTATGAAGAACGGGCACCTGACGCCACAGGGCGGCATCCTGCTTGTGAACATTACATAATCCAAGAATCTCCATTTCTTAAGGTCACTGTTTTACTTAATATCAAAATTAATGACTTAGGTTGCCATAATGGCAGAGTCTAGAATACCTTCCTCTATTTCTCTAAACATATTCAGTGGCATGGGGCTTTGCTTTCTTACCCACATCTCTGCTGTCCTCTGACTCCAAACCATTACACCCGGCTCCATTTTACTTCTCTTTGCTTTCCTGAAAATCATGAGCTATGACCCTTTTCAGTCCCCCAAAGAACCACTGGTGTTAGGAGGTTTGGGGGTAGCAGAGGGAATGCCACACAATTAGCAAACATGTCAAACGTCACTGTCCCACATTGCTCTCCCGAAGTCCCATCGTTCCCACATACAGAACGTTCTATGTCTGTGTCTCTCCACAGGCCCTGGTCTTTCATCATGTCGTTAGCCAGCCCTCCCTCCTTCCCACCCCTCTTGACCCTTCCATTTCCTCCTTTAGGATCCTGATTTCCTTGAGATGCCAGTGGATTACTCCTTTTCTCATATCATGCAGAATGATTTAGCTGTGTGTGTGTGTGTGCGTCTATACTTCTCCCATCTCAAGCAGTCTAAGGAGGGAGGTTGGCCTTTCACAACCAAGATAGGGTGATGGATGGTGAATGAATTTAATGAATGAGATGCCTGGCACAGAGTTTAAAACAAGGTTCCCAACTGAAACCAGGGTAGACACTCAGCTTGTTAAGTGGAACAAATAATGCCCAGAGAGGGAGGTTTTTCAGGTCATCGCTATAGAAGTAATATGTGAGGTCAGGCTGATGAGTGTCTTTGCCCAAGGAAAGCAGTGTGGACTCTGCTGAAGACTCAACTTTGGGAAAAATACTTCGATTTAATGGATGATCCCAACTGTCAGAGATTGAAAGCCAGGGTGGGAACCAAGAGAACACAGCTTAAGAATAGTTGTGGGATTAGAACCCAGATGGTAAAGGTTTAAGAAATGAATGGGACATGAAATGATGAAGGCCACACATATGTGTATCCTGTTACATTCTTATGTGAATCATTTTCAAAGTTAGTACGTATTTTTAAAAAAAGCCAAGGGGCGCCTGGGTGGCTCAGTCGTTAAGCATCTGCCTTTGGCTCAGGTCATGATCCCGGGGTCCTGGGATCAAGCCCAGCATCGGGCTCCCTGCTCTGCAGGAAGCCTGCTTCTCCCTCTCCCACTCCCCCTGCTTGTGTTCCCTCTCTCGCTGTGTCTCTCTCTGTCAACTAAATAATTAATTAATTTAAAAAAAAATAAAAATAAAAAAAATTTTAAAAGCCAAGGGGGAGAAGGTATTTTTCACCTATTTCTTTGTTCCTATGACTGGTTTATTCAGGAGTCTCAACGTGTTAGGGCATAAGCATGAATCAATTTTATTGCTGTCAGTATCTGCCCCCAGCTGTTCTCTGTGAAATTCCCATTTCCCACAGACCAGCAGTACATCAGGGATCAGACTGGCTGGTTTAATAACCTCCCTAACAGTTTTAGTTATTAAACCAGTCTCATTTTTGTTTTTAACATTCAGTTCTAATTATTACAAACAACGACAAACATAAAACAACAAGGGCTGGTGAGGATGTGAAGAAACTGGAGCTCTCAAACACACGGCTGGTGGGAATGGACCATGGCACAGCCCCTGTGGAAAGCAATATGGTGGTTCCTCAAAACATCAAACATAGAATCACTGACCGTATGATTCAGCAATTCCACTTCTGGGTGAATACACAAAACCATTCAAAGCAGATGCTTGAACAGATACTTGTGCACCCGTGATCACTGCAGCCTTATTCACAATAGCCCAAAGGTGGAAGCAACACAAGTGTCTATAGACAGAAGAACAAATAAACAAAATGTGGTCTGTCCATACAATGGAATATTATTCAACCTTAAGAAGGAAGGAATTTTTAATATATGTTTCAACATGAATGAACTCGAAAATATTACGCTAAGCGAAAGAAGCCAGACAAAAAAGACAAATGTTGCATGATTCCATATATATGAAGTACCTAGACCAGGCAAATTTATAGAGACAGAAAGAATGGTGGTTGCCAGAGGCTGGGAGAGGGCAGAATAGGGAGTTAGTGTATAATGGGGACAAAGTTTCAGCTTGGGAAGATGAAAAAGTCCTGGAGATAGATAGTGGTGATGGTTGTACAACACTGGGAATGTACTTAATGCCGATAAATTGTACTTTTAACAATGATTGAAGTGATACATTTAAAAATAAAATGATAAATTTTATGTTATGTATATTTTACCACAATAAAAAAATTTAGTCCTAGGCACTTAATAACTTCCATCTCAAACTCAGTTGCCTGGCTCATTGGCCCCCTGGCAGGCAGCTTACCCCGTTGTCTGCCTCTCAGATTATTTCTGCGTTCCTTCAGGTAGAGCCCCAGAAACTGAAAGGTCCCCTTCCATACAGTTTGAGGGTCTTGGAGATCTGGGGTAGGTGGAGCTGCCCCATCTTACTTCCAGGCTCACTGTACTTCCCAGTCCTTCAAACCCCGGTACAGTGACCACTCCTGTGAAATATCCTGCCTGGAAGCGGGCACAAGTCTTCCAAGTCTGTGTCCAAATCTCAGCGGGAAAGAGATCCTGTGCCATGCTCCTCAAATGCTTGCTCTGACCTTACCCCACTCAGCTCCTTGTGGCCTGAGGGTAATGTGGGGTCTACACCTTAGCAAGAGTCCATATCCCCATCTTGCTGAACTCCAATCTTTTTTTTTTTTTGAGAGAGAGAGAGAGAATCTTAAGCAGGCTCCATGCTCAGTATGGAGCCCGACGGGGGGCTCAGTCTCACGACCCTGATATCATAACCCGAGCTGAAACCAGAAGTTAGACGCTTTACCGACTGAGCCACCCAGGTGCCCCTTGAACTCCAATCTTAATGAGTGATTGTCTTAGGACTCTCCCCCATGCTTGGCTGTGGGAATTAGAGGAACCCCTTCTCCTTTGTAGTAGGGAGAATTCTAAGATGCCCCCCAAGACTCCAGCTTCCTGGTGTCCCATCCTTGTATAATCCTCTCCCCTTAAGGATCAGTGGAACCCGTGAACATGATGGGAAGTCACCTCTGTGATTACGTTACATTATGTGGCAAAAGGGATTCTACAGATGTGAGGTCCCTAATTAGTTGACCTGGAGATAATTAGAAGAGAGATTACCTTGGGTGGATACAAAAGGAATATATCTCCCCTCCCCTCCCCGACAGAGGGCAGAGAACAACCTCCCACCATGAATACTAACTGCACCCCCACAAAGCTTAGGATCCTCAAGCCTCTTCTTAGTTTGGAAGTGGGGGTATTGGTGGTGGGGCCAGTTTGGATTTGTTGACTGTCAGTAAATCCTGAGGAGATAATTCCTGGTTAGTTCCTGGGGATGTCTTCAATTTGGAATGCACGAGGTGGTGAGTATTGTTACCCCTCAGTGGCAATTTGAGGACAACAGGAAACACATCCCACAACATTTTATTACTCACGGTGAATGGTAGCGTGTGGTGCAATTTCCCTTTTCTTTTCCTGTTGTGATTCTCCATAGGAAGAATTTTTGTTTTGTTTTTTTTAATCCTATTTAAAAATCTGGAAATTAAAATAAAATATTTTAAGCTTATCAAAGGGTGACCAGTACGGTTTCCCCCATCCTCCCCCATCCTCCCTCCACCAATATTGCAACTTGGAAATGCAATGGGGACACAGTGCCTGAGAGCCTGAAAATGCCCAGGTCTGTAAAGCTGGTGGCCAGACCAGGACTCCGCAGCCCCACTAAGTGGTCACACATCCTGCTGGGTGATTCCTTCAGCTTCACCCTGACTGCAACACGAGGAAAGAGCTCTCTCACAACTCAGGGAATTCACAACCTCAAGTTCAGGGTCAGATCAAGGAGGAAGTTCTACATGAGTCACAGTGGAATTGTATTTAAAAAAGTCAGCCCTCAAACTTAGAAATCTGGTATAATGAAATATTTGACCTGAAATGGGCTTACGAAAGTTCAACGTAGCTGACAGGGAACAAAATCTACCTACACAGTACTCCACCCACCATACTCATCTGTCTTTCCAAAGGTGGTACCTGCTCTGTCTGGGACACAAACTGGACTGAGTCTCGCTAAGTCCTGCTCTTATCTGACCCTCACCTGAGGCTGGTGTCGGCCCATATTCAAATCTACTGACACCAAAAGGACTTAGGAGGAAGTGGGTAGTTAGTGAAGGTTTGGTGGGAAGAGGGTGAGGGTTACCAGACAGCCTGCACTGGAAACCTCCTAAGACTCTCCTTGAAAAGTCCTTCCCTCAGCAGCTGCCCTACCCCCGGTCTCCTCAGACTCAAGCCATTTCCAAACCCTGTCGGCTTTGCGTCCTCCACCTGTAAACTGAAAACGAGCAGGGCACAGATCATCAGCAGCAAAACAAGCTGTCCTCAGTCAAATTTTAACCACCAATTATGCCTCAGGCTTATCTCTGGGGGGAAATGTAGTTCAGCTCAAAAAAATTGTTTTTATTTACAGAATCACCTGTGGATTAACAGACTGTTAGTGATTAACCATTTTATCACCTGAGTCTTGTCTGTGTCTCTCCAAGCCCCCCTAGACTATAAATTCCTTGTAGGCAGGGGGTTTATCTATGCTGTTCACTGTTGTATCTCCTAGGCCTTACCACTGTGCGCTTGCCACAGAAGAGACTGCAAAGAATTTTCAGATGAAGGATGAATGGGCGCCATACATCCTCTTTCCCTGCTCGGACCTCATTCACGGGCAGGTCCTAACGCTTGCCTGAGCAGCACTGTTGTTCACCAGGGATCTTCTGGAGACTTGCTTGTCTTTCAGAATGCTTACCATTAAATCGTAGGAATAACTTGTTTACTGTTTTCTTCCATAATTGTTTCTTCCACATGTTTCTCCTTCAAAATACTGCCCTGGAATACAGACATCATCTACTTGCTTTCGGGAAGTATGAAACCATTTCCACTACATTTTTTTCTAGCCTTCCTCTAAATGTGTCACCAAAAAGACCTCTGGGTCATAAATTTTCATCTGCAGAAGTAGAATAATTATTTCTTATTTTTTAAATTATTTTTTTAATTGAGAAACTTCACTAGGAAATCATCCTTGAAGTGCATCAATGTCTTTCTTTTCCTCCTGTTGTCTATCAACTATTTATTGAATGTTTGACAGAAGCCAGGCTCAATGCTATGTACATTGGCATTTACTGTCTCATAAAGAAATATAATATTTACTAGTTTTTGTTGATGTATAAAGTAATATAGAGTCACAACAGAAAATTTGGAACATATACAATACCAAAAAAAAAAAAATCACATAATCAGAGCCAGAAACACTAATTGCCATCAGTTCGACAGATTTCTTTCTAATTTTTCCATACATACATGCATTTTCCATGTATGTGGAAATATATTTCCATGAAATAATAATTTATATACAATTTTGTAATGTTCCTTTTGCCCCCCTAACCATATATTTAGATATTTTCTTACGGCCACTAAAAATTCCTCATTTCAAAAAGCTGCATGATAGTTTATTTCTCCCTAATTTTGGATGTTTTGGTTGTTTCTAATTTTCTGACATTTTAAAAAGGAGATAGTATATATCTTCATGCACAAATCTTTGTGCTTGTTTCTATTTCTATAGAATCCTCAGATATGGAATTACAGGATCAAAGTTTATAAACATTTTTAAAGCTGGGAAATATTTTTATAAAATTGCTTTCCAGTAAAGTTTTGTCAATTTATGCTCCCACTGATAGTATATAAAATTTCCCATTTCATTGCATTCCTGTCAGTATTGAATATTAGAATTTAAGAAAATATTCTCTAATAGGTATATTAGGCATTATTTTAAATTTTTACTTTTTCAATTACTAGGTAGTTCAAACACTTTAAAATATAACACACACAGGGAAAGAGCTAATTACTAACCATTTTTTTGAGGTAATTTTCCCATTGAGTTATCAAAGTCTTCTTATCAACTATGGGTGTTTCTTGTATTGAGGATAAAATTAACTGTCAGATTTGTTACGCACAGTTCTATAGAATCTTTTTTTCTTTTCAAATTTTGTTCACAATATTTTTAGTTGTCAGGATTTAAAATTTTTATGTAATCGAGTCTAATGGTCTTTTCATCTATGATTTTTCCATTTCTTTTCTTCCCTCATCTTGATGTACCATAAATATTTCCTTAAATTTTCTCCTAGTTTTAAAAATCTTTAATGTATCTGAAATTTGTTTTAGCACATAATGAAAGGTAAGGGCTTTACATCGAGTATTTTTTTCAAATTACTAGTTTTCTCAAGCCTATTGAGAATCTGCCCCTTTTTCATTTATTTTAGATTACTCTCATCACATCTTAAAGTCTACACTATGTCAATACTATCTTTTTCTGGATTATCGATTCCATTCTATTATCTCTATCACTCAATATCTGTTACTATTCTATCATGATACTTTTAAATTATTATAGTCTTGTACTATGTTTCAATTAAAAACAGTGCAATTTGTCATATTTTTCTCCATTTTCACAATTTTCTTAACTCTTCTCATCTGCTATTTATTCAGATAAACGTTAAAATAATTTTGTTTTAGTTTCCCAGGGTAGATGTTAGTAGCCTCATTGTACAGATGAGGAACTGAGTCTGAAAAAGGATAAACAGCTCAAAATCGCACATCTGAGTGGAAGAGACATAAAATAAAATCATTTCTTTTTAAAAAAGAAGAAGAAGAATGTAGCAGGAGGGGAAGAATGAAGGGGGGGGAATCGGAGGGGGAGAAGAACCATGAGAGACGATGGACTCTGAAAAACAAACTGAGGGTTCTAGAGGGGAGGGGGGTGGGAGGATGGGTTAGCCTGGTGATGGGTATTGAGGAGGGCACGTTCTGCATGGAGCACTGGGTGTTATGCACGAACAATGAATCATGGAACACTACACCAAAAACTAATGGTGTAATGTATGGGGATTAACATAACAATTAAAAAATTAAAAAAAATCATTTCTTTTGACATCTCTTTCAGCTCTACAATGTTATAATTTTTAGTAAAGGAAACATGAAAATTACTAACCCTTCTTCTTTCCTGTGTGCCTCCTCTAGTGGCCAAAACAGATATTGCAGTTTCTCGAGCCAATGATCTACAGTAATTATTTTTATAAAACATACACCTACTTTTAGCTTAAATTTTTTTAGTTTATTTTTAATTTACACAAAGTTCATGATATTGTCTGATATTTGGGGGTCATGTATTTCCAGGATTTTCTTAACAAAGAGCAGCCTCGGAAGACATTGATTAAAAACTCAAGTGAATATAAAGTAAAATTTTGTAAATTCCATGGGTTTTAAAGGAATAAAATGGTAGATACAAAGACCCTCCAGATGTTTCTTTGTTCCTTTTTTCTCCCTTGACGTCATGTAAATACTTTCATGAATAACTATTTTTCAATTACCCCTCTAAGCCATTTCTTGTTTTCTTACTTTCCGTCCTGTTGTTCTAGTCCCTTTGTGTTATTCGGTGGCACAAAGGTCCCTCAACAGGGGTGCAGTGGGGACCGGAAGCCAGCCTATGTTCGGGTAGTCACTGTGGGGCCCTGGCTAGGTCCGCACCAGCCCAGAGGAAGGTCCACCTGTTTGTAATTACCACAAAGCTCTGGGGTGTGCTAGGCAGGGGCTGCCTCATGGCCCCACAGCCACCCGGTTGAAACCTGTCTCACTTATTTCCCTCTTCGTTCTCTGTCTGTTCTTTTGGTGGTGGTGGTGGTGTCCGGGATTTTTTTGATTTTTTTTTTTTTTTTTGCCTTTTCTCCTTCTTCCTTCCCAATCCCACCATCCTTCAATTTCTTCCTTCTTACCTCTTCTTCACCTGTAAGAAAAGATACTGAGTAAAATTTAATTTTTACACAAAAGATAATGTGTAAATCAGAAATTTTAAGTAAACTTTAAAGATTAAGCCAAACATATGTTTATACATCATGAAAACCCAACCAAGCAAATAGCACAAAAATAAAAAGAAAAAAAAATTCTGGGAAGCACTTGACAAAATGTCTTTTTCTTTATCTGAAATCCTTGTCTATTTTACCTCTCACCAGCAGGTGTTTAATAGTCTCTGACTTTTAGTAAGCCCTTTCATGCTAAATGAATTAGTATTTAACACAATATGGGACACAATTTGGAAAAAAAAAAAAACCATAAACAGCAGAAAGCTTAGGCCCATTATTCATCAGGGATTAAGGACTGACAATATTGATTCTCTCCTGGATTTGGTTCGGAAAGAGGGGGGTAATAGTACTTGCCTAATTAACTAGCATGTTGGGTAGATTAAAGTGCTTTGTAAACATTAATTAAAGATGCAGGGAGTTAGATGAGGCCAGTGTGTTATTAGTGAAAAAAGGTCTCTCTCCTTTAATCAGGTGTGTCTTCCTGGGGAGGGCAAAGAAATGAGCTAAGGACGAAGGTATTGGGGCTCAGCCCTGAGCGCCGCCCGTGACTCAGCCCTGCCGTGCCGCCAACCACTTCCTTCCTCGGTTTTCTGTACAATGGGGATACACCACACACAGCATTTTGGAATATAGGTTTTGTAACGTCTGCCAGCGGAGTCCCCAACAAGCCCTACAATTAATAAAGCCCCGTAACTCCTGCTTTCTGCCTCCCTCCGGAGCTGTGCCGCCCGGTGGAAACACTGGTCCCATTAGCTCTCAACAACTTGAGGAGAACTTTCCACAACCAGCTGTTAACCTCGGTCGGTATTTCCGCGGCGATGGAGAGAAGAAGAAAATAGCACCCAGCAATGGGGTCAGAAGCTCCGGGAGGAGGCTCATCGCCTCTCTGAACCACAGTTTTCCCTCGGTGTAAAACGGGGCACAGAATCAGAGGCTTGTTCTAAGGGTTACGTGAAATAATGGGTACGTTCATTGTCTTTTCCGAAGGTAATAAAATTCTATACTTCGGAGTTATTATCACTAAATAGAACATAAGCTCTCAAAGCTGACGACGATGCAGCGGGGGAAACAAGTCTCCTTCGGAGCTCCAGACGCAGACCCCTACTGCTCTTCGCGGCGGGTGTAACCCGGAGAGGTCCCCAATTCAGACCTCGCGCGGAGACCGAGGACCCCCTCGCCCCTCGAGAGGCGGCCTCCGGGCAGCAGCGGCGTGCGGGGGCGCCTGTCCCTTTAAATGCCCAGCCCGCGCGCTGTGTGTTTTGGGGGGCGCGGGGAGCGCGCGGCAGGGCGGTGCAGCGCGCAGAAGCGGGCGCGCGGTGTGTGGGGGGAGGGTGGGGGTGGAGCGCGCGGCGGCGGCGCGAGCACCGGGCAGGCGTGGGAGCGCGCGGCGGGGAGCGCGCGGCAGCGGGGGGAGCGCGCGGCGGGGAGCGCGCGGCGGGGCGGCCTGGGACTGTCGGTGAGACGCGCGCGCGCTGGCTGACGGGCGGGCAGGCGGCGGGAGGGCTCTGGGTCCCAGTCCGGGTGGGCACCTGCGGTCCCCGGCGCGGGGGCTCCTTCCAGGTGAGTTTGGACTTTGCGATCCCCGACTGGGTCAGGGCGGCGGGCGGGCGCCCTGGCAGCCGGTGGCCTCGCCTGGCACGTCGGTGAGCGGGGCGGCGTTTGGAGTCTGTAGAGGGAGGCTTGGGCTCGGGTGGGTTTCGGATAGACAAGGGTGACCCCCTTTTCTTGTGGCCCGGCTGTCTGCACTTCCCACGCTTCCCTGCCGGCGCCCCGGTTGCGTGGATCTCTTCTTGCGCGCTACTCTCCTCCACATCGCTCGCCCAGCCTCCTGGAAGTTAGGAAAGACGCATAATCCGAGGGACCGTCGTCGACCCGGTGGCCTCATCTACTGGGGGAACAGTGCCTCCTTTGGGATTGCAGGGGTTCGCGTGCGCCCCAGGTCGGAGGAGGTGCGGAGAACGCGGCGCTTTTCGGCTCCGAGGTTGTCCTGTTGTGGGGCGCGAGGTGGTCCGAGGCACGTGTTTAACTTGGGGGCGCAGAGCGGTTACGGTTTGTCCCTCACACCCTTCCCCGGTCCCCACGGCCCCTCCCCGGAGTCGTTGGAGACTCGTAGCCGGACTCGCCGCCGCGGCCCTCGAACTCCCGGGAGCTCTGCCCCTCACGTTGTGGACAGGAGGGTGGGAGCCTCTCATACTGACAGGAGGTAGCCAAAGCCACCTGTTAAACTTGGGTGCAAGGTGACCACTAGATTTGGGTTCCCACCCCCGCTCTTCCAACCCCCCATCGCCAGCAGGTAGCTGAATCAAGTGGGAATGCGTAGGATCCGCAGTGAATCGGGGCCGGGAGGGATTTAAAAAAGAAGAAAATGGGACCCGATGTGATGCAGTTTAACAAAAGGCAATACAATAAACTCCAGTATTTCTCCAAGGCTTTGAAAGTTTCCCAGTATTGTTTTACGGAGTCTAAATTTAAGCATCTAACCTTTTTTTTTTTTTTTTTTTTTTAACCGCAGGAACTAACCTCAGAAAATTCTTAACTCTTTGCCAGGCAGGATAGTTGATACAGAGCAGAAAACTTACAGTGAGTAAAGAAAGGGAGTTTTTTTTGTGCCTTACCCCCGTCCCGGCCACCCTCCCAAACAGTAAAACAAACGTTCAGGTCTGTTGCAGGGAGACTGTAGGAAGAAAAGTTCCTTCTGGCTCCAATTTTAATGGAGAACTTTTTTTTTTAATCTGTATTTCTGAAAGAATCAGAAATACCAAGCCAGGTGTAAGTGTAAACTTGGGAAAGATGCTCACAGGAGAAATGTTTATTAAAGATGCTTTTCTACTTTATTTTTTTAAAAGCACTGCATACATAGGGCTCGAGCATGTACTAAAAAGTTAGCCCTCAGAGTTCCATGCCTGAATGTTACAGATTGTTTTTCTAGGTGGAGGAGGTATTTTCGTTGGTGAGGCCAATGTGGAAATACAAACAAATGCCCTGTTTACTTGGGATTGGGTGGGAAGGACGGAAGTTGTCTAAAATCTCTCTTGCCAAACTTGACAGTGTATGTATGGAATCCTGTGTATTTTCTTGCCCAGACCAGTAATAGCCACTTTTAAGTGACTGGATAGGTTCTTTGGTAACAGCATTTCAGATGAGCTTTTCTTTGAAAATTTTGGATGCTGATACTCTAAAAGCAACACATTTTCTCCATTACTAAAAATCAGGAAGCCAAAAATTAGAGTAACATTGGCTAGTAATAATTTAGAGAAGGCTGGAAAGATGAGAGATGCTTTTAAGAAGATTTGAGTGTGTCAGGCACGGTGACGTCCTTAAGTGCAGGCACCGAGTGCTCTTTAATTCATTCAGTGATACTTGAAGACTGACCACCTACACCGTGCTGAGTACTGAGTTCATCTTTGGGCACACAAGCATATCTAGGTAACAGCCATATGGCCCAAACTGATTAAAATCAGATCAAGTAAGCCTTCATCAGGAGCTGAAGATACACCTGGCCCCGGTTCCAAAGTTCTCAGACACCTAAGGAGTCCATCGTTGGCACTCTGTGTTGATTCTAAAGATCATCTCAAATAACTAACTGCATGAGGTAGAGTGGAGCCTTGAAGCCTGAAGGGAGAGAGGTGAAAGGTTTGGGTGGAGCAGAGCTAAGAGCAGAGGAGCCTCTGGAACAAAAGTTCAAGTGCATCTTATCTACATGTTTGTGGGACAGCCGCCAGGGACACGGAGGCCATTCAGGGGTAGGTGCCAGGGAATCCTAGGAGCATCCCAGAACTTGAGCTCTCTGCTTTGCCGAAGGGCAGCATTGCGTTTCAGTTTCCATTGGTGGGAGTGCTGCTTCATAGCTGCCTGCGTGCTCTAGGGAAGGATGTGTCCTGCCACCCTGCCTCTGACACACGGCAGCACGTCCGTCCCTCTTGAATCTTTGAGTGCGTCTGCTGGCCATTGCAGAGAAGCCTCTGTCCACACTGACGCAGCAGGCTCAGTATCGTGGAATCACTGATAGTAGCCTCCGTCTGTGGAAAGCCACAGTGATGCCCTTGTCCCCCTTCTAGGCTCACAGCATTAATACTGAAACCTATTTTAAGAAAGTAGGTGCTGGGTTTATAATCCATGCAGTCAAGCTTGGTGGCAAAGGAATGTGTAGGGCAAAACATTCCACCTTGTTGGAGAGAGACGCGATAGTGCTTTATGAATGCAGATCTTCAGACGGGATATTTCCAAAGATCCTAGCACTGTGAAGACTTGAATCTCCTTATTTTTTTAAAATTGTAGTTAAATATATATAACATCAAATTTATCATTTTAAAGTGTACAAATCAGTAGCATTAAGTACATTCACATTCTATGTGCTTGAGAGTGTTTTAATTTTTTTTCTGTAGAGGTCTGCAGATATCCATTAAATGAAACGTATTAATTGAATTCTTCCTCACTAACTTTGTGCCTACTTAACATGTCAATAATTGAGAGAGGTACAGATCATCCCCCACTTAATGATTTTTAGACTTTACAATGGTGCGAAAGTGGTATGCATTTAGTAGAAACCGTACTTGGGATTTTGAAGTTGGATCTTGTCCCGGGCTAGCGACGTGCAGTCAGTCCTCTCTCGGATGCTGAGCGGTGAGCCGCAGATCCCAGGCAGCCAGCGATCATGAGGGCGGACGACCCATCCCGACAACCATTCTGCACCCATCACTGTTCTGTTCTTCAAGTGCAGCATTCAGTACATTACATGGGATAATCGACACTTTATTATCAAATAGTTTTTGTATTAGAGGCTTTTGCCCAACTGTAGGCTAATATGAGTGTTCTGAGTACATTTAAAGTAGGCTAGGCTAAGCTATGATGATCAATAGGTTATGTGTATGAAATGCACTTTCAACCTAATATGGATTTATCGGGATATAACCCTATCATAAGTCAAGGAAGATCTGTACATTGAAAGATAACACTGAAATGGGGGATTTGTCACTATCTCCCTGTATTTTGAGCTAGAAAATATTCTGAGACTTTGTGCATACAACTTTATATGTGAAAATCTAACAATGTGCATCTGTAAGTTTATATTGGTAGATACACAGTGTCTAATAGGAATTGAGCTTTTATTATTACATAGTTACTTTCATCACTAATGAGGATTTTTGCCTTAAAATCTATTGTGCCTGATGTAATATAGCCAGAAGTGACCCTCTCATTGTTGCTGTTGTGAATATTGGCTTGATGTTACCTTTTTCCATCATTATTTTCTTTTAAATGTCTTTCTTGAGGTATAGTCAATAAACTGCACATATTTAAAGTGTTTAAAAAGGGAAAAAAGTACATTCACAATGTTGTGCAACCATCACCATTATCTAGTTCCAGAACTTTTTCATCACCCTGAAGGGAAACCCCATTCCCATTAAGGAGTCACTCCCCATTTCCTCCCACTCTAGCCTCTGGCAACCACTAGTCTGCTTTCTTTCTCTATGGATTTCCCTGTTCTGGATATTTCCATGTAAATGGAATCACATAGCATGTGGTCCTTTGTGGCTGGCTTCTTTCACTTAGCAATGCTTTCAAGATTCATCCATGTGAGAGCATGCATCAGTACTTCATCCCTTTTTTATTATTTATTTATTTTTAAAGATTTTATTTATTTATTTGAGACAGAAAGAGAGAGCGAGAGAGTGCACAAACAGGGGGGAGGGGCAGAGGCAAAGGGAGAAGCAGACTTCCCACTGAGCAGGGAGCCTGACCCAGGGCTCCATCCATCCTAGGACCCCGGGATCATGACTTGAGCCGGAGGCAGATGCTTAACCGACTGAGCCACCCAGGTGCCCCACTTCATTCCTTTTTTAAAGGCTGAATAATATTTCCTCGGATAGACCACAGTTTGCTTATCCATTTTTCAGTTCATAGGCATATGGGTTGTTTCCACCTTTTGGCCGTTGTGAGTAGTGCTGCTATGAACATCCGTGTACAATTTTTTGTTCAAACACTTGTTTTAAATGTTTTGGGGTCTGTACCTAAGAGGGGAATTCCTGAGTAAAATGGTAATGCTGTGTGTAACCTATCAAGGAATCACCAGACCATTTCCCCAGCAGCTGCACCATTTTACAGTCTCACCAGCGATGTATGAGGGTTCCAGTTTCTCCACATCCCGCCAACACTTGTTTGTGTGTGCGTGTGTTGAAATTACCATCCTAGTGGGCATGAAGTGGTGTCTCACTGTGGTTTTGATTTGCGTTTCCCTAATGACTAATAGTGTTGAACATCTTTTCATGTGCTTGTTAGCCACTTAGAGGCCTTCTTTGGAGAAATAACGATTCAAGGACTTGATTCTCTTTTGTATTTGCTTTTATATTGCCAAAATCTTGCATGTGCGTAAGTGTAGTTATTTTTATAGGGCTTGGTTTGTCTATTATATTCCTTCTCAAACCTTCATTCTGTTGTTTTGGGGGTTTTCCCCCTGCTTTCTTTTTCAAGCTTCTGTTGTTCCTCCTAGGAGACTGTCTGAAGAGTGCTTTGAAATATTTCATATTCTGCCTAATTTAGTTATTGTTCCAAAGGCCTGGGTTGGTTCCTTTGTTCATTCAGCAGTATTTGTAGACTGGCCGCTGGCATTGTATTGTGCACTGAGCTAGTCACTGGGTATACAAACATACCAGTCCTCATATGCTTCTCTTTTGGATGTCTGCAGATACGTTTTATTTTTCTTAATTAACAGATTAGTAGAGCCTGGCATAGGGAAAAAGAGCAGCACTCAACTCGAGGTGGTGAGGGAGTCCGTCTCACGTTTTGTAGGGTTCACCACCTCCTGTTTCTGGAACTTGGGTTCCTGGTCTGTGAAATTTGGGGTAGGACTAAATGACTTCTCCGGCCCCGAAGACCTTGAAACCGATGATTATAAGTTAAGGATTTATGACAGTTTTCTTTTGCACACCTAATTCTGTAAGCGTACTGAAAATAGTTCATGTTGCCCAGTTTACTTAAAGGAACTCTCTTGTGTGGAAAAAAAATAATGCTTGTGTTCCTTTCCACTAGACGACACAGGTGAGTTTGGTCGATTGCTTTCTTCCAAAATGGTGCACTTGGTATTTTTCTGTAAAGATTCAGAGGGTTTGAAGAGGTTTAGTGAGCATTTAAGTTCCTACCATGGTAGGCACAACTGGGAATGTGGACATGGATAAGGGGTGGACCTTGCCTTTGAGAAATTCATGATCTAATAAAGGAGATAGGATAAATGTCCAAAGGAGTCAATAGCAGCGACCCTCTGCTCTCTTTTGGGAGCAGAGGACAGAGATATTCTTTCCTTCAGGGCATCAGAACACCTCTTGGAGAATGTGACATTGAAGCTGGGCCAACAAGGGGACGATACTGGAAAATCAGAGTGGTGGAATGGTGGCTTTGATTATAATGCTGAGGAGGTTAGCCTTGTATCTGGGGGCATGAACCATGAAAGACAGCAGGTCTTATCTTACTGTGGAGTAGACTTTTGTATACCCAGGGAGTAACTTGACATTGAACAGGATGTTCAGGGTTGAGGAAGGGAGGATAGAAATATGAGATAAGATGGTACAAACAGGGGGTTGGCACTGAAAATGTCAAATCTTGAATAGATGTTTTGATGCAAGAAGAGTTTAAAAAAGCATTATTCCTGAGTGGAGAACTAAGAGTGGAGAACTCTTTCTGACTTGCCAAATTGACTTAGGGCTTCGGACCTCAGTTTCCTCACCTGGTAAACTGCCCTCCACACACACTAGATAACCAATGACTTCGGTGACTGAGGTCCTGCTAATGCAGGCAACTTCACTTTATGAATCAGATGTCTTTACAGTGTATCTGAGGTACATATGTTGTGTAGTAGACTTTTTTTCCCTGCAGACTCCTATTGTGATTTTATTGATTTTTTTTTAAATTTTATTTTTTCAGGGGGGCGGGGGGAGGGACAGAAGGAGAGAGAGAATCTCTGGCAGACTCCATGCCTGACGCTCAATCTCAGGACCCTAAGATCATGACCTGACCTGAAATCAAGAGTTGATCGCTTAACAGACTGAGCCTCCCAGACGCCCCTCCCATTGTGATTTTAGAAGTGTCTTCTGAGGAAAAACATTTTTTTTTAAGATTTTATTTATTCATTTGACAGAGAGAGAGAGAAAGCACAAGCAGGCGGAGTAGCAGACAGAAGCAGAGGGAGAAGCAGGCTCCCCGCTGAGCGAGGAGCCTGACGTGGGACTTGATCGCAGGACCCTGGGATCATGACTTGAGCCAAAGGCAGACACTTAACTGACCGAGCCACCCAGGCATCCCAGGAAAAACACTTTTGTATCGACATGTAGTAAATCATACTTAAGCCACAATTTCATTTTAGGGAATATACTTTTTTTTTTTGCCATGACTAGTTATCAATTCTATTCCAAGAACATTAGGTTAACCATATAAAATTACCAATATTCAGCTACTTTTGGCCTATGCATATGGCAACTTCATAGGATTCAATCTAATAACTGTGGCCCAGTTCTTAGACCCTTCCCTTTTCAACCATTGTAAGAATGTAGTCAGTGAACTGGAAAATTCACAGAAAAACAGTGTATTTAAATATTGTGTTTCTTAGCTAATTCCCATTTTTTCAGGATGAAAGTTCTTACAGACGGTGTTCCCAGAAGGTGTCTAGGAAGAGTCTGAAGAGAAGAAGAGAGCCTTTGTATATACATCCACAGCAGCAGGGCTAGCAAAGAAGTCTTGGAAGATGAGGTTAAAGGTCCAATGCAGTGGGTTGACCCAGCGGGATGTCTTGTGTGAGCTTTGCTCCCCGCCTGGCTTGGATTTAAATCTATTCAACTTGAGATAAGACATGTCAATCAGATCTCTACTTCCAATCTAACCAGGTGTAATAAATACCAATACTAGATGAACATACTCTACCTTGGCTTTATTTTTGTTGTGAGGATGAAAGAAACATTCAGCTAAGAATTTTGAGCTTCTCAGAAAGAAACAGTATTATACAATAATAAGGCATAATTATTACTTCTAAGTAAAAAGTATGACATTTTATTTCACCCTTGTAGCATGTAGTGGGTGCTCTGGTAATATTTGCTGAATAAATTCAGGGAAAGCACACAAACTTATTTAACAAAAGTAAAAGTTAAATGGGGATTTTCTTCTTTAAAAAAAAAATTTCCTTAAGAATCCAGAAATATGCAATAAGCATATAGAATGTCAATTTTTTTGATTAGCTAAGAATTAAATTTGAAGTGTCCGTCTTTGTATACATTTGTATACAAATGAAATTTGTAATTCATCAGGTAGAACTAGACTTTGCTCTTGTCGATGTTTTTTTGTTTGCTTCCTCGTGTTGCAAGGGTCATTCCTTTTTGTTACAAGGAACTCATCTGAAATCTAGTCAAGGTTGTTTTCAGGTGAGGTTTCACTTTAGGAAAATCTAATTTCCACATCTTCTGTTCAGTGATAGGAAACGGATAACAGGAGGCATCTTCCCTTAGGGCCTTTTAACCCATCCTAGCTAGGTGAGGCCTCAACCCTGAACTTGTTTGCTTAAGTGTAGACACATCAATTACTCTCAGGTGCTGCCAGGCCCTCAGTAAATTACCACCTCCTATAAACAGCTGAAACTATTCACAGTTGAGACAGTCTGAAATCTTGTTTTTCAACATCGTTCAGAAAGAGCTTTTCAAAAGAAAAAAGGTCTAAATGAAAGCATGATAATTGTTCCGGAGAAGTAAAATTACTAGCCTTAAAAATGTGTAATTGTATTTAATACACTTGAGTGCCAGTTAGAGTTTAAGGTCCTAAATTCTTACAGCAGACATTTCAGTACTAAGGGAAAAAACCCAACTCAGAGAAAAAGCAAAAAATCACGTGTAAGGAATGCTAAACTGTTGGCTGCATTAACATTTTAAAATTTCAGGGGCGCCTGGGTGGCTCAGTCATTAAGCGTCTGCCTTCAGCTCAGGTCCTGATATCCAGGGTCCTGGGATCAAGTCCCGCATCGGGCTCCCTGCTCAGTAGGGAGTCTGCTTCTCCCTCTCCCTCTGCTCCTCCCCCTGCTCATGCTTTCTCTCTCTCTCTCTATAAAATAAATAAATAAAATACTTTAAAAAAAATTTTTTAATTCCAGAACAAAACTAAATCTAACTCCTAGCACCAACCAACTTCTATCTGAGGAGGACTTTCCTCTGATCTTCAGGGCTGGGGTCCAGTCGGAGTTTGCCAGTTGGCTCAGTCAATATTTTTTGGAAGCGTTCTTCTCTTTCCAAGGTTTTTGTTTTCTTGACACTGAAAAAGAGCCCATGCTAAAGAATAGTAACTATATATTTATTTTACTTCAGCTGTTTATTTGTTAGAGGCTTATTTTTTAAGTTAATCTTGGGTATGGGTTACGCACAGTTGTACCCATGGCTGCATTTATACTGATATTTATTACATGTTAATGTTGGGAAGCATTGCTGGTTTGGTGCGTCTGATGTATTTATTGGCACTGACTTTTTAACAGATCATTATTAGTGAAGCTAAGTGAAGCGTCTCCTCTATGACTGTATTTAAAGTTACTTCCCTTGTATTCCCAGTTTGCCCTTGATTGAAATAGGTTGAATGAGAGTAATTTCATCTAAATCTGACTGCTTTGGTCTATCAGTATGATGGAGGGATAAAGGATGGTCGCCCCAATGAAGTTACCATGTTTGAAAGGACTCCTAAGTGTTGAAGCCTTTCGTTTAGATCGAAGGTCTGTTTTAAGGATACTCTAATTTAAATAATAATAGTAAGATGATTTTAAAATATGAATGTTGTGAAGTACTGAATAGTAAGTCTCTATTTTGTGACAAATGTTTTCCAAAGTCCTGTGGCTCTATTGAAAAATAAAAGAGAGCTCTTTGCCCACAAGGAGCTTTCAGTCTAATTGAAGAAAAAAGGATTCTGTGCAGAGTGAAACCTGGAGTGATCGTTTACCTCAGAGTGACGAAGATGCTGTGACGTCATCAACAAGGGGTGAAATAGACACAGTAGGTAGGCAAGGAGCCAGAGGAGAGGTCAGCGATGAGCAGCCTCAGGAAGCAAGGTTTGAGAAGGTTTGGTGGAGTTTCTGAGCTAGGCTTTGGAGGCGAGCAACAGGGGCGGCTGTCAAAACCTGGCTCACGATGGAGCAGAATATTAAGCAGACGAGGCTGGATAAGAGGGTTTCTATTGTGGAAAACTGGGTGGAAGAGATACACGTAGGCAGGGTTCTAGAGACACTTCAATGCTCTGTGTTCTTACAGATAGGACCCTTGGCAGGACAGGCCAGGGAGACGGGGACTGTGCCCGAGCTGCCAGGCCTGTGATAGCAGCAATCATCCAGGATTTTTTTTTTAAATTTTTTAAATATTTTATTTATTTGAGAGAGACAGAGTGAGAGAGAGCACAAGCAGGGAAAGCGGCAGGGCAGAGGCAGAGGAAGAAGCAGACTCCCCGCCGAGCAGGGAGCCCGATGCGGGGCTCGATCCCAGGACCCCCAGATCGCGACTGGAGCCGAAGGCAGTCGTCCAACCGACTGAGCCACCCAGATGCTCCAGTCATCCAGGATTTTAGAAGGGGTCTTTTTGTCCTTGCGGTTCACCGGTGGATGCTGCACTGAGCATTGGTTTTATTTTTAGCAAGGTTTTTGAGAGTAGAAAACTCGGAAGACAACGTGCAGGACCAACAGCTACACTTCGCTCTCTCCCAGATCCGTGGTGCGCCTGACATCGCGGGGTGTGAAGTGCGAGCGGGATCCCGGAGCTGTTCTCATAACTATCACGTGTGCTGGGACACCTGCTGTGAAATCATTTTTTACAGACTTCAGTTTGGTAAATTATTTTTAGGGGAGAAACGAAGTGGTGCATTTAGTCTAAGAATTTTGTTAAAGCCCTAATTAAGTTGAATGACAGAAAAGAGAATATCAGCATTCCGTTTCCTTCTCACGTATGGATTGGGTTAATACAAAACAATGGAAAAAAAAAAAAACAAACAATGGAAGGGGCGCCTGGCTGGCTCAGTCGGTGGAACATGGGACTCTTGATCTTGGGGTTGTGAGTTTGAGCCCCACGTGGGGAGTAGAGGTGGCTTAAAAATAAAATCTTAAAGAAAGAAAATTGTCGGTACCATTCATAGCTCCATCTTCTAGTTAATTTTTTGTTATAAATAACTCATTTTTCACACACACTCTTGACATAAAAATAGGAATTAAGACAGTAGGACTCCTGCTTTTTTGGTCGAGGAAATCAAGGCAAAGTGCCTGTCACATTCGTTGGTGTTCACATGAATGAATGTTGTCAGGAGCTACTAGAATTAAGGCTAACAATGGCTATTTTGTGTTTACTGCTAATTTCATCTAGGAGTGTGTACATTCCAGTAAAAATGGCTGTTCTTTTTATTTTCACCCACTGCTTAACCATATGAAAAAGCCCATTCATGATAATGAGCTGTGGTGACTCAGAAACCATTCCCACTGTGAAACGGCTTCGTTTTTAATGTTCTTGAAGGTAAAAAGAAAAAAAAAAAAAAACACAAAAAACCAAGAACCCATACCTTTGAAAGCGGCTTGGCTGTTAAATCATCATATGGGGATTTCTCAGGCTATAGCTTTAAAGATCATTCCTTTCCTAGGATTGTTTTTCTACGTTTGGGAACAAGTCTTCACAGAATTCCTGTGCACGGAAGCAGGAGAGACTCAGGATCCTGCCCCAGTTACTCACGGGTGTGCACGCCGACCCTCCTGCACCGCCTGACGTGGGAAAGGGGCCGTTTCTAAGATGATTTCTACCGCTTTCCCAGCTCGGCTCTGCTTCTGCTGACTGGATCTTAGCACTGTCGGTTAACGGCGGTATCTAGACAAAATGTGAGGGTCTATAAACCACAGGTCCAGGGGTTCAGAATCCTAGGACCCAACCTGGATCTTTTCTTTCTTAAAGAGTTTACCTTGGCAAGGAGCGGGAGCAGTTCTCTTTTTAAAGTGTCCTGTAGGCACGCTGAGCAAAAATTAGTTCCACATCACTCAGTTAAGGTGGATAATTTTTCCATTTATGTTCAGAACGAACAAAGGCAATAATCACCCTTGTGATTTTGTTTAGCCTGTCTGTAGGGCATCTAAGCCATGTAAGGTATGATTCCCTTCCCCCCGACCTAGTAGGTACAAAGGTACAACAACTATTCGTAGTTGAAGGTGAAGGAACTTAATATATTTGTTCTAGCTTAAATTCTTCAGCAAACTGGGTCAGATCAGCCTTTCCCTGGTTGATTTCAGGCTAAACCGCCATCCAAGAAAAGTTTATCTTTGTGGTTTCTACTTCCCTTGAAAGCGCTTCCCCCCTGCATTGCCCTGGGGTTTCTAGATTACATATGTCTTCTACTCTTCCCTCATTAAGTCCAAACTCATCTGTCTGGCATCATCTCCTTCAATGCTGGACCTTACAGACGCTTCCCAGGTGATAAAATGATCTGGTAAATCGTTACTCTTCAAACCTCTAGGCCATCTTCCTTTTCTGTTTCTCCGGCAGTGGGAGGTAGGTGCATGAAGGAAACCAGAAGGTATCGCCCAGCAGATGGGCCCATGTTGTACCTGCCCATCCCTGCCACTGGCTTGTGTTCTGGGTATGGATATAAAACACAGTGTTGTGTGTGTGTTATATTGATATAAATGGAATTGTGCTAACAACCTGATTATAACTTTTCACTCAAAACATCTTAGGACCTATCAATGCCATTGTCCAATTGATTGCTTCGGACTGAGGCACGGTGTTCCCTAGTAAAAGCATTTACCAGGTTTTGACTTATTCTGGGAGTTCCTAGTGGGCGATGAATCTAGATTCCCACCAGCTCTACTCCGCTGCAAGCGAAGTTCCCCTGGATTCCTGGAGAATTCCCACGGAGTAGACTGAGCAGTGGGATTTTTGGATCGCGGGGCATAGTTTCACTAATTAAACACTGCCCTATTGCTCCATGGAGAGCTCGGATGAATTTCACACTCCCAACAGTGAGTGGTACATGAAGGTTCCTGTTTCCCCACATTCCTGCTGGTGTTGGTTATTTTTCAGTTGTCTAATTTTTGCCAATCCAGTAGGTATAGGCTAATGTCTTACAGTAGTTCTAGGTTTGTATTTCTTTTGTTTCCCAGTCTCACATACCTCTTAGTCACTTGGGTTTCCTCTCTGTGAACTGCTTAATCATATTCCTTGTATATGGTTTTTTTCTGATGAGTTTCCTGTCTTGTTCCTGTTGTTTTACAAGAATTTTTTGTATATTCTAGCAATCAGTTCCTTTTAGGAGAACTTGAATGTTTTCCGCTGGCCTGCCTCTTCTCTGTTAACGTGGCCTACAGTGCCTTCCATTTTTATGTAGATTCACTGCAATTTTCACCTTAGAATTTGTGGTTTTTTGAGTCCTAATGAACAGAAATATCAATGGAGCAGAATAGGAAATTCAGAAATAGAACCTGCCACATAAACATTTAGCATAAAATAACATTTGGTACTTCAAAACAGTGGAGAAGATGAGTTTTTCAATACTTGGCATTTGAGTAACTGCATAGCCCTTTTGGCTTGGGGGTGGGAAAATAGATCTCTCCTTCACACTTTGCACTAAGATAAATTCAAGTTAGATCAGATATTTAAATATGAAAAGTGAAACCATAAAAATGCTAAGTAGAAAATACGGGAAGTAGGGGCGCCTGGGTGGCTCAGTTGGTTAAGCGACTGCCTTCGGCTCAGGTCATGATCCTGGAGTCCCGGGATCGAGTCCCGCATCGGGCTTCCTGCTCAGCAGGGAGTCTGCTTCTCCCTCTGACCCTCCTCCCTCTCATATGCTCTCTCTCTCTCTCATTCTCGCTCTCTCAAATAAATAAATAAAATCTTTAAAAAAAAAAATAAAAAAAAAAAAAAAAAAAAAAAGAAAATACGGGAAGTATTTCATTTATATCCTTAGAATAAGGAAAGGCCTTTTTTTTTTTTTTTGACTCTGAGATCAAGACCTGAGCTGAGACCAAGCACCAGACACTTAACCGACTCAGCCACGCAGGTGCCCCAGGAAAGGCCTTTCTAAGTTTACAAAACGCATAAGGTATAAACCAAAAGATTGATGAAGCCAACTATTTAAAAATAAAAAATTCTTGGGGCGCCTGGGTGGCTCAGTCGTTAAGCATCTGCCTTTGGCTCAGGTCATGATCCCAGGGTCCTGGGATCGAGACCCACATCGGGCTCCCTGTTCGGCAGGGAGTCTGCTTCTCCCTCTCCCACTCCCCCTGCTTGTGTTCCCTCTCTCACTGTCTCTCTGTCAAATAAATAAATAAAAATCTTAAAAATAAATAAATAAAAAATTCTCCAAGTCAGTGTACAAATTAAGAAAACATTTTTGCAATTTATACCAAACAATTTATGGGCTTTCTAGTCTGTCCCATGGGTGTATTTGCTGATCTAGTGACAGTACCTGTGTCTGAATTACTATTACTTTATAATGACTCTGGAAGCTTGATGAAGCCAGTTCCTCCAGATTCTTTAGGAGTTTCCTGGTTGTTCTTAGCTCTTTGTTCTTCCCAGTACATTTTTTCTCCTTTTTTTAAACCCCTAATAAGTTTAAAAACCAGCCTACTGGATTTCTCCAAAAACAACCCTATTGTGATTTCAATTGCTCTGTTGGCTGCATTGTCCAACAGAACTTTCTAGGATGATGGAAAACTTCCACTAATTAATGCTTAAAATGTGGCCAGTGCAGCTGAGGAACTGAATCTTTTAATTTAATTTTAATTAGTTTAAATTTAAGTAACCACATATGGCTAGAGTTTATTGGGCAACCCACATCTATTGCTTCAGAGCAATTCAATTTTAGGAGACTATCTCCTCTTAATGATATTGACTCTTATAGTCCTGAATATGGTATCTCTTTATTGACTTTCAATAACATTTTATTATTTTTTCCAAAAAAGTTTGCACATTTTTTGTGCAAATCTGAGTAATATAATACATATAATACATTTATGTATATATGTGTTATGCTTTTATTTTTTTATTTTATGCTATTTAAAATGTTTTTTTTTTTAGTTACTGCTTGTGGCTGGCATATAGAAAATGATGTTTTGTATATTGATTTATATCCAGTGACTTTGTAGAAAACACTAGTTGATTCTAGTAATTTGTGAGATTTTTGGTGTTTTTCTACAATGACCATAATTATCTATAAATACTGACATTTTTGTTTCTTCCTTTTCAATCCTTACACATTTTTTTCTTGTCTTATATGTGGGGTAGGACTTAAATACAATATAGCATAGAGGACAGCAGGGGTGGTAATGGGAATGGTTTTAATGTTTTGTCACTAAGTGTGATGTTTGCTATAATTTTTTATGGATATCTTTTATTGGATTAAAAGAAGTTCTCCCCTCATACTTTGTGAAGTTTATAAAAAATTGTGCCTAGGGCGCCTGGGTGGCTCAGTTGGTTAAGCGACTGCCTTCGGCTCAGGTCATGATCCTGGAGTCCCTGGATCGAGTCCCGCATCGGGCTCCCTGCTCGGCAGGGAGTCTGCTTCTCCCTCTGACCCTCCCCCTTCTCATGTACTCGCTCTCGAGATCTCATTCTCTCTCTCTCAAATAAATAAAATCTTTACAAAAAAAAAAAAATAAAAAAAAAAAATAAAAAATTGTGCCTAATATTAAATTCATCCAGTGCTTCAGATATTAAATCTTCTGTTGACTCTATCCACTTGTGTTTTTAAATTGCTATTAACTTTTTTTTAAAGTTCAATTTGGTTCTTTTTCAAATTATCCTGGTCATTTTTTATGATGAGAAATTTTCCTTCTGCGAGGAATAGAGTTGTCAGAGGTATTTTTCATACAGCATTCAGCATCTGAAACCGTCTCAATAGACCAGCCAGGCTAACTTATCCACCAGACTCTGGAAATGAGGGTTTCTCCACGGGGCTGTTACCTTCTTTTTTCCCCTTAGCTAATCAGTAGGCTTCTCCTACTCTTAAAAACAAAACAAAATAGGTAAACAAAACCAGTGACTCAAAATACCTTTCTCCAACCCAGTTGTCCCTGTAGCTACTGCCTTTTTTTTTTTTCTTTCCCGTCACATCTCAAGTTTTTTTTTGTAAGTTTTTATTTTATTTCATTTTTTTTTTAAATAGGCTGCATGCCCAGTGTGGAGCCCAACATGGGGCTTGAACTCAGGACCCTAAGATCAAGACCTGAGCTGAGATCAAGAGTCAGCCACTTAACTAACTGAGCCACCCAGGGCCCCTTAAGTTTTTATTTTAATTCCAGATAGTTAACATACAATGTTATATGAGTTTCAGGTGTACAATTCAGTGATTCAACACTTCCATATATCATCTGGTACTCATCACGACAAGTGCCCTCCTTCATCCCCATCACCTAGTTCACCCATCCCCCCCGGAGAGCACACCCCCAACGACTCGATGCACACCCCACTTCTCCTGTCCATGCCTTGGCCCACTGTGGGGGGCTTTGGATCATCTCTCTCCTGCTTGCTCTTTATAAGGTTAGTGAGTTCAGTGGGCAGTTTTTAGTCCTTACTCTGTTGCACCTTTTGGCAGCCAGGGTCCCCCTCTCTTCTGTTCTTTTTTTTTTAAAGATTTATTTATTTATTTATTTGACAGAGAGAGACACAGCGAGAGAGGGAACACAAGCAGGGGGAGTGGGAGAGAGAGAGAAGCAGGCTTCCCGCGGAGCAGGGAGCCCGATGCAGGGCTCGATCCCAGGACCCTGGGATCATGACCCGAGCCGAAGGCAGACGCCTAACGACTGAGCCACCCAGGCGCCCCCCCCTCTCTTCTGTTCTTGAAATACACTCCTGCCCTGCCTGTTAGTTATGAAAATTTCATAGTCCTTTCTATCTCTCACGTTTTTCTCTTCCAACCTTAGGGCCACAGTAGTTTCCAAGTCTTTATCATTTCTTATGTGAACTGGTAAAATAACTTGATAACTGCTTTGATTGCCCCTGAAATAGATTATTTATTGGACGGTGAGTATGTGCAGCATTTGAAAGACAGAAAAGATCATTTGGTGAAAGCGTCATCTCCACCCTTGCCTCCTGGCCATCCCTTTCTCCCTCCCTACAGACAGCCAGATAGATACTATCTATCCTTCCAGAGAGCGTCTCTGCACACAAGAGCATAAACATATATATTTTCTCATTGATTTCCCTATTCAAGTGGAAGTATACGCAAGACTGTTCTTTCCTTTGCTCTTTCCACACACAAAATGTGTCCTGGAAACCACTCAGCTGCCCCATTTTTTTTCCCCAAAGATTTTATTTATTTATCTGAGAGGGAGAGAGAAGCAGATTCCCTGCTGAGCAGGAAGCCTGACAGATGTGGGGCTCGAACCCAGGACTCTGAGATCATGACCTGAGCCGAAGGCAGACGTTTAACCGACTGAGCCACCCGGGCGCCCCTGCCCCATTTTTTTTTTTTTAAACAGTGTGTGGTGCTCAGTTATCATCATTACTTTATTCTCTCTGTTTGGAATGCCCATCACCGTGTGTTTAACCGACAGTCTCCTATATCTTAAACATCTCTTAGGGCTTGGCCCAGTTGTCACCGTTCTGTGAAGTCTCTGAACCCTGCAGGGGGTGTTGGCACCCCTTGCTCTGTGCCTCCATGTTCCCCGAAATGGCGCTCAGCATAGCCTACACTTCCGTCTTCTGCTGGAGTTGGTGCCGTGTGGCAGAATTGTTACTTTTAAAAAATACACATGCTCAGGCTTTACCCCCGTACACGCATTCAGTAGGCCTGATACCCTATTGCATTAAGAACCAGTGCCTACATCGAGTTCCTCTGTGGAAGAAGTGATTCTTACTCATGGGTTATTGCCTGGTACCTGGAGTCTGCTCAGTGTGGGGTAGGAAGACAGCAAATATCTGGAGAATATGCTGGGGCTAGAAGGCAAGATAGGCCTCAAATTGAAGCATGTACTGATTGGTAGGAACTGAGACGGAGTGGGGTGATGGTGAAGGAGGGTTCATGCTTGATGCATCTAGGTCATTCTAGATCTTTCTGGAATGTAGGGGAAGCTGAAGGAAAGGAGCTGCCTTCCTCGGTTGGCTGCAGTGCACTCACCTGAGGGGGTTCACTTGCCTAACTCCCACAGCCCCACCAGACCCACCGGGCCCTGCAGCCCGGATAGCTACTGTCCTTCCTACCTGCCACGCTTGGCAGATGTAGATTTACTAAGACTGTAGATCAGCTGTGGCCTTGTCCTCATTCTCTCTGCTCAACTGATAAACTAGACCTTTCCAAACAAGGGTGTTACTAGTAAATAATGAGAAATAAACACGGGAAGTACAAGAAAATAAACAGAAAGTGAGCACTGTTGGGGCACCTGGGTGGCTCAGGCAGTTAAGCGTCTGACTCTTGATTTCAGCTCAGGTCAAGATCTCAGGGTCCTGACATTGAGCCCCCAATGTCTGGGGCTCTGATCATGGGACCTGCTTGAGATTCTCTCTCTCTCTCTCTCTCCCTCTGCTCCTCCCTCTGCTTGCTCTCTCTCTCTCTCTCTCTCTCTCTCGCAAAATAAATAAATAAATAAATAAAATTTTAAAAATTAAAGAATAAAAAAAGAAAGTGAGCACAGTGGCTCAAATTTCTGCACCTGTGGTGTTGGACTTGCTGGGACTTCTCAGCGAGACTGGTTCTGCCGCTGGTGGAAGTCAGCTTCTTCACCTACGGGGCTTAGTCTCACTTGTTATAAACTATACTGTAAACCCAAAGAGTGAACCCGTGGTTGGACAAGGAGACTAAATATTTTAGGATGGTATTGACCATCCCGGACTCATAGGACTGGGGGAGTTACTCCTGTCAAACCTGTCTGCCCTATTCCCTTTCCAGGGCGGACCAGAGAAGAAGGCTGCTTCCTTGCCCTTCCTCTTCAGAAAACTTTGCTCTCTCCACCGTGGACCACTATGGAATTCTATATTTTTAGTTCCCAGGGAACTAGGACTAGGGAGCCCCTCATTCTTGATGTCTTAAGAGATCACAGAAGAATGGCACCTCGAACCTGTGAAGGATATCAGACCAAGGTTTTCACTTTCTCCCCGACAACCTCTGCCTTCTGGAGAATTCTAGTTCGCTTCCTCGTATTCTTTCAAGACAGTAATTTGTAAAAGTCTAAATGTTACAGTTTTATGGTGTCAGAATAGCTTTTAAAATTGTAATAACACAAGAAAAAGGTGTGTTCTCAAATGATGTGGGAGGTTACCGCCCTCCGGCCATACCGCGGGTGCCCCTCAGAGTGCTGTTCTTACCGCACAGACTTGTTGCAAAATTCCAGACCCTTTGCCACAGACAAGGCATGTCCGCTGGGGTCCTTCCTCTTGTGGGGCTAATGAGCATCTCACTTCCCCATCTTTCACCTCCCTGTCGTGTGGGGGGAAGACTTACTGCCCCGCATCACCCTCCTTTCCCTGGAGCAGTGACTTACTGAGTTCAGGAATGAATTAGAGTCCATGGGTCTTCTCTGCATCTCCTGCCCACCTCACCCAGGCCCCAGCTACTCGCCGTCCCAGGGATGGGGCATATTATTGGCTACGTAGATGGTTTAGATACAGTCTACGCATTGTTTAGGCTTGCTTACTATTAAATTTTAAAACCTTTAACATTTTGGGGGGGGCGCCTGAGTGGCTCAGTTGGTTAAGCAACCAACTCTTGATTTCGGCTCAGGTCGTGATCCCACGGTCCTGGGATCGAGGCCCGCTCAGCAAGGAGTCTGCTTATCTCCCTCTCCCTCTCCCTCTCCCTCCGTTTGTGCGCGCACTCTCTCTCGCTCAAATAAAGAAATCTTAAAAAAAAAAAAGAAAAAACTTTAACATTTTCTTAAGCCTTTTTTTTAACCATTTGGAATAATGGCGACTTCCAAAAAGCATATATATGCTCAGAATCTTCTGTTCCCTAGTCTTGCTCTTAAATTGCCAGTTAACTGGGGCTGATTCACCTGAAAAATGAAGAGAAACCAGGCGAGGAATAGTTTCCTGTTTAAGCTGTTCTCACACCTTCAGGATTTCCCTAAGAAGATCTCACGGTAATTTTAGAAGTTTTAAATGACAAAGTCCACCCAGAAGTATTCCGTACTGATTGGGTTTTCTCCACAGATGGTCATGTTTGTATTAAAAATTAATACACACACAGTTGTGCCCCTGGTTATCTGAGCTCACATGCCCCTCAGTATTCTTAAAGGCGCTCAGAAAGCCACCTGGTAGTATTTTCAGTTTAGGAATGAATGACGTGGGCTTGTATCTCTCCACTTGCCCTAAGCCTCCACAAGAGGCTTATTCCCTTATTCCCTATTAATCTTGTTTGGTCTTCTAGAAGGTTTTGTTGAATTCCATTGTCCATTGTTCAGAGACTGAGCTGAATTTCCTGCTAAAAGAGTCAGAGTATGAAACCAAGGGGCTGGTAGGGGAAATTTCGCTGTCTTTGTTCCTGAAAGTAAAAATATGAACTTCCTTGTAGTAGTAACTTACGGTACCTTAATATCGTCTGTAGAAATTGCAAGAGCATCTCAGCCTCCAGAGAACCTAGAATCTCAGAGATGTCAAGCAGACTTCCATTTGCTAAATTTACCAGCTCTTGTCCCTTCACTTAACTCTGAACTGCAGTGAAGCTGGAAAAGGAGCCATAATTTTGTGGTGTCTGAGGTAGAAGAGACTAGAATCAATAAAGAGCACAGGGAAATCCTGAATCCACGTGGGAAAGAGCAGGAGAGTACAGGTCCTCGGTGCAAAGGAGGGAGCCAGACCATTATCCTATCAGGTTTTCAGCAACAAAGTAATTGTTAGTCTGCTCATCTTTTCCTTAAAAATGATTCACATCTTCATGATGGAAAGGGATATAAAGGAGAAATGAAAATGAACAAAGCACGTTGACTTAGGGGCTCCTAATTCCGTCTCGATGGTCGAGGCTGCAAACTGAGATGACTCTGACCCAGGCCGAGCCTTCCGTTTCAGGGGATAAGGCATTAACCCTGTCCCCCTGTGCTTGGTTTCTCCAGAGGCAGTTGCTCCTTGAGAATGGGACCCTGGCCCCTTCCCCACCTCCTGTGACCGGGCCAGCGGCCGCCGTGTCTCCAGGAATGCCTGTGAACCGCCAGCAGTCAGACTCGTCGGAGATGGACTCAGATGTGTCCCCCAGCTGCGGGCTCAGTGACCTGAGCAGAGGGGGCAGCTTGGACAGCCGAAGCAGCAGCTCCCGCTCTAGGAGTTTGACTTTGGTGAGTGACCGCTTTCTTTAAAGCTCCAGCTGCCTGGTTTTGTGCCAACCACCTCCCCTTTGAGGAATATCTTACCCTCCTGGGTTCACGAGCTCTACGTCTCCGCATACTTACTTTGTGAAGTGGCATTTCATTTGTAATCATCTTAAGATTTGCACGGATGCAGTGTTCCGCTCAGCAGTGAAGCACCTCTCACGCTGTGGCTGGTAACCCGGCTGCTGAGACCCCGAGAAGACTGTGCCCAAAGGCCGAAACCCACCCGGCAAGGGCCCGCTGCCTTTCAGCTCAAAGGGCTGAAAGGAGGGGCACCTGGGTGGCTCAGTCGGTTTGAGCATCGGACTCTTGGTTTCGACTCAGGTCATGATCTCAGGGTCATGAGATCGAGCCCCGCATCAGGCTCCATGCTCAGTGCAGAGTCTGCCCCAGATTCTCTTTCCCTTTCCCTCTGCCCCTCCCCCCTGCTCATGCTCTCTCTCTTTCTAAATAAGTAAATAAATCATTTTTTTTTTTTATAAAAGGGGTTGAGGGGCGCCTGGGTGGCTCAGTCGGTTAAGCGTCTGCCTTCAGCTCAGGTCATGATCTCAGGGTCCTGGGATGGAGCCCCGGGGTCGAGCTCCCTGCTCAGCGAGGAGCCTGCTTCTCCCTCTCCTCCCCGATTTCTCTCTTGTATCTCTGTCTCTCTCTCAAATAAATAAATAAAAATATTTTTAAAAAGCTGGGGGGGGGGGTGTTGAAAGGAGAGAAGCATCTCACAGGCAAAAACAAATTCACTTTGAAACAGATTTCTACCTCCTTTGCAAATGTAAGTGCTTTTGTATCCCTTTCTCTCAGCATCCAGGCCCTTATACAGCATCAGAAAGCTTTGGCAACATTTACAAAAAGGGTCTTTAGTTTTAAAGGTGATCCTTCTGCACCCCTTACCCCTCAAGATACTCATCTTTCAGGAGAGAGACCCTTTATATTCGCAGAGGGAAGGACAGGAGGGAGATAGCATTGGACCCACTGAGAACGGTCTCCGTTGTTCATCTCAGTCCCTTGGAATGGGGGCAGAATTTCCTTCAGACATACGGAGTCCTAAAATTAACCCCAATTGTGCTGAATATAAGACAAGTATATGTGGCATAGAGAGCAGTTAATAGTAATGATAGAACTTTGTAGACTCCTACTTTGCATCTTTTCTTAAATCATCATGGTAATATGAAATAAATACTATCTTGATTCGCCAAGAGAAACATATATTACAAATTACTCCCTGAATATCTGGGAACCTAAAAATCCTTAATAATGGGGAATTTGGGCCTGCTTTTTAAATTTAAGTATATACAAAGGACATATTAAAAGAATATGTAGAAGAGACCGATGAGCTTGCCAGCAATTAGCAGAGTATGTGCTCCAAAGTATGAGTTAGGAAGCAGCCCACTCGATGTAGACGGTGTCTCTAAAACTTGGGGTGGTGACTTAGGTCCTGTAGTCGACGAGACCATCCGTGCCAGTGGTGATGGAATACGACGGAGAGTGTTCTCAGGCACCCGCGCTATCTAAGGAAATGGGTGTAGCATGTTAGCAGTCGGGGTATTTGAATTATTTTCTTGTTGAACTGGAGGCAAGTCTCTTAGCCTGCTTCGCAGCATGGCCCCTATTGATGGAGGATAAAATAACCCCTTCTCAGGGCGCCTGGGTGGCTCAGTCGTTAAGCGTCTGCCTTCGGCTCAGGTCATGATCCCAGGGTCCTGGGATTGAGCCCTGGGATCGAGCCCTGCATCGGGCTCCCTGCTCGGCGGGATGCCTGCTTCTCCCTCTCCCACTCCCCTTGCTTGTGTTCCTGCTCTCGCTATGTCTCTCTGTCAAATTAATAAATAAAATCTTAAAAAAAAAAAAAAATAACCCCTTCTCTCTGTCTTCCGCTGGGAGAGACCACAATCCCAAGCATGCCAAGTGGCTTTGATTTGGGGGAAGGAAATTTGCTGTTTTTGAATCTCTGTTCTAGTCACATAGGGTCCATTCTTCATTCCAGCCAGTTAATGCCTACTTCCACCAAATCTCAAGTGTGGCTCAAACTCTACGCTCCAGAGACAAATAGGACTTGATGGATCTCTACGAACTTGTCCAGTGAGGAGCGGCATCCACTGTGCTCCCCACCACCTTCTGTCTCTTTGGTGTGTGTGATTTATACATTTGCTCGAATCCCTTGTTCTGGGAGTCATGGACACTGCAGAGGCGCTGACATTCTAGTGACTGTGGCCCAGCATGACACGAGGGGCTATTGCAGATGTGCTCCCCAGGCGGCAGATTCTGAGATGATGCAGGTTAGGACGACAGAGTGCAAGGGGCTTCTTAGGGGTGCTCCTGGGATCAGCACCTGGAAGGAAGAGGAAGCAGCAGGGGGCGGGGAGAAGCTCTTCCCCAGGAAGCTGGGAGCTGGGACGGTCCTTCAGTTGTCCCACATCGGGTTGAGCTTGGAGCCTTAGTACCCACTTGGTGATCAGCCACTGGATGCAGGACACCCCTGGAGGGACGTGTGACCTTGACAAGAGGATTTCTTTCAGCTCAAGACAATCCCCGAAGAGGACTAACAGCTTTGGGCCACCTTCCAGCAACACTGCCAACAGATGGGGGAACAGGTCCTTCACCAGCCGGTGATCTGGAGGGGGTGCATCATACTGACCATCACAAAGGTTTAGGGGAAATGGAAAAGGAGGCTTGTAGAGGGGATCACAGCCACCAGAATATCCACAAGGTATCTTTCCTGGAAGAAGTAAGTCTGTAAATGAACTCGGGGAGTTTACAAGACACTGCCATAGAAAATAGAATTTTGCATAGAATGTATGTCTAGGCAGATGGGACATTAATGTCTGTTATCTGGCAGATTTGGAGGATATGCATCATGTCGACGCTTTGTCGGATGTCATACACAAGAATTCATCTCCAGGGACAAAAGCTCTTGTTTGAAGGGAGGTCTATTAAGTATCAGTTCCAGAGTCAGAAAGAGAAGTGACTTATTTTAAAACTTTTTATCAAAGCGGTGCCTGGGTGGCTCAGTTGGTTAAGTGGCCGCCTTCTGCTCAGGTCATGATCTCAGAGTCCTGGGATCGAGCCCCGAGTTGGGCTCCCTGCTCGGCGGGGAGTCTGCTTCTCCCTCTCCCTCTGCCCCTCCCTCTGCTCGTGCTCCCTCTCAAATAAATAAATACAATCTTAAAAAAACCTTTTTATTATGGACATTTTTTAGTAATATATTGGAAATATTAGGTTCAAAGGTGGGAGAGACTACAAATCTCTTACATTTATAAATATCAGAAGGTCAAGGTGGGTAGAGTGAGAACAACATTAACTGCCTTTGGGGAAGGATTTCTGAGCCATCAGTATTGGTCTGCATAGGTTTTGCGGTAGGGCTGAATAGGTATCAGCAGGACATTCCCCGATATACTTATGATTTCTCTCAAATCCAAAAAAAACCCCACCTTATGCATGTTTAAAGTTCCTTTCTTTTTTACTAACCAGTCTGTATCCTAAAAATCAGCTCAGAATAGTAACAAACACAGCGTATTAGTGACAGGCTCGAGTTCACATTCAAATTCGTCTCCTTTGGAACCTGGGAAGGGTTAGTCAGTCACTGTGTTCCTTAGTTACTTTCTTCCTGAGTTACAAACGGGGGTGATGGGAAAATAATTCTTTCCCCAGGGTGACTGGAAGGACGCGCCGGCCAGCACGCAGTCCGGGCTTACTGACGACAGCCTCTTGGCGAGCGCCCTCTGAGCTTCCAGGTTGCGTGTGATTCCGCTTTAGCCCGCCCCAGCTTCTTGTTGGATCCGTGCTCTCCGGGTCGTATCTCTGTCTCGTCAGTAGTCTTCTGAGTTTTTCCTTTGACCACTAATGATGAGACGGAAAGGGAGAGCCCCCCCCCCCCGCCCCCCGCCCAGCATCTCACACCCTTCCTAATTCTCGCAGTCTCCCTCCGGGGCATCACTTTGGGGTGAACGTCCAGAACACCTATCCTCCTCTGGTTCTTTCCTCTCTGGTACCGTCCCACAGTGGGACTGCAATGTGTCTGACTCTTCTCTGTGCCCCGGAGCGCCGAGCATTGTACCCAGTGCAGCATAATTGTGGCAAAGGCATTGCAGATTTGACTTTCAGGAAGTGTACGATGAAAGTATATTCTCAGGATGCGTGTGTGGGTGTGTGTGACCCCGTAATCCTGCCACGTACCCCACTTGGCTCCCTGTTTCTCTCGCTGTCTATAGGAGGACACGTCGCTGTCCTGTTCCAGCACCTTCTACGCAGACCTCTGCTTGTTTTCAAGCATTTTCCTTTCTGGAAGATCATTGAGCCAACTTGAGCTGCCTCCCGTGTCATCTGGCAGTTGTGTATTCTCCTTAGAGAGGAGCGGCACGCTGAGAAAATTTGGCATTTTGATTAGGACTTGACTTTCATGAAGCACTGTCTTGGCAGCCGGCCCCTTTCACCAGTGAACTAGCTACACGATTAAAAAAAAAAAAAAGTGTGTGAACTTTCAGGGAGTCTAAATGTCTTGGCAGCCGGCCCCTTTCACCAGTGAACTAGCTACACGATTAAAAAAAAAAAAAAATGTGTGTGAACTTTCAGGGAGTCTAAATGTGGAGAGGAGCTCTATATGTTTTGATTCCAAGTCATCAGGTCTTTTTATGACTCATCTTTTCGGAATGAGATTCAACCACAGTAGTTTGCCACTTATTGCCCTGTCACCCCCGACCTCGTGGAAGACTAGTCAGTGACCGTGCTTTTAGGCCTCTGCATTGTTTGGTGTTCTATCTAAAGACTCTTTAGATAAGAGATAACCTACTTAGGGAGACATTTCTTTTAAGCCAGGGTTATTTTTACAAGAAGATAAAACATGAATGCCTGATGTTAAATGAGAGTATCCTACTAAAGTTTTCCAACACTAGTTGAAGGGTTGCCTGGGGTATAACAGATCTTTACGCTATGAAAACTTTTCTCCTGAGCCAGTGCTAGCTAAAAATGAAAATAGCTGCTTCAAGTAGGCTTGTTCTGGCTGCCCACATGGCCCCCATGATGACCGGGACCGTTCCAAGAGGGCAAAGGATGCGGTCTTTTTCACCGAGAGGCAGGTTGTATTTGTATATGTACTTTGCTTTTCTTGTAAGGAAGTCTGCCTCTGAACACTTTTTAATGAAAGGCAGAGCTAGAACGAGAACAGATTGGCCAAATCACGAAACGCTTGAGTAAGAGGATACATTTCGAACGTGTTTTTTTTTCCCTTTGGAACTTAAGAAGAAGAATGACTGCAATGCAAAACAAGGCAGCACATCTTGGCCAAGTTGGGAGTGTGGTTTTGGAACTTACCGCCTTCGTCGGTGATATGGATTCAGGAGAAAAGTTTCTAGAAGAATTGGGAGACATTCATAAATGATAGCTGTCTAAGGGGACAAAAGAAGCTTTGGGTGTAGGGTTCCCTATATTCTTAACCCCTGCAGGCTGGGATCTGGAGCATGCATCTCATGAAACGCCCAGGGACGCACAGCTGCCTCCTGCCCGCATGCTTGGGTGCTGTTTCTGCAGATGGCCCTGCAGCCTGCAGGCCTCCTGGGGCTTCCTCTAGAAGAGAATTTGACTGCCTGCTTGAAAAGAGTGGGAAACTCTTAATACCCACGGCTCTGAAGGGACTTGGTAATGCACATGCTTCTTTGAGGGCGGATTAGAAGCACCCCGAATCCCCAGGCATACATCCCGTTCATTTTTATATCTAACTTGGTCCAAAACAATGATCCAGATTCATTACCAAGAGTTTGGAGATCTATTCAGTGAACTGTTCTGCAACCCTCCCTTCTCCCCAAGCTAACAAACGTCATAGCCCTGCAGCCACATAACAAGCCTGTGATCAGACAGCAGTTGCTGGCTCCTGATTACCCCCTTCCTTCTCCAAAGCCTTTGATTGCCTTTTGGCCTCACCCATTTGTCATGGAATAAGAAGGTAGAGCAAGCAGTGGTGAACACTGCGTGGCTAGGTTAGGTGAAGTCCGGGTCATACACAGCAATCGGACACAGAAGGGGCTGGGTGATTCCACGGAGAGGAAACAGAACCGAGGATGGAAAAGAGAAGCAGGGGCGCCTGGGTGGCTCCATGGGTTAAGTGTCTGCCTTCTGCTCGGGTCATGATCTCGGGGTCCTGGGATCGAGCCCCACATGGGGGGGGGTCTCTGCTCAGCGGGGAGCCTGCTTCTCCCTCCGCCCCTCCCCCTGCTCATGTGCACTCTCTCTCTCAAATAAGTAAATAAAATCTTAAAAAAAGGAAGGAAAGAAAAAAAGAAAGAAAGAAAAAAAGAAAGAAAAGAAAGGAGAAGCAGACTGGTCACCAGTGACCCCCGTCTTCCTTTCCATTTCCTTACCCTCCCTGAGCCCACAACTTGCTGGTCAAAGCAGCCATTTTATGACAGAACTCAAATAGCTTTTATAAAAGTTGGATTCAGTAAACCCTTAATAAACGCCTGCTACACACCAGAACTGGTAGATGACGAGTACAACGCGGTGTTCCTCTTTCCAGAGCTCGCAATTCGGCGGCACGGGTGAAGCTCTGGGTCAGTGCGACGGGCTCACGGGGGTCTGGGAGGGCGCTGGACGGCAGGCACGCAAGGCGGCTCCGTCTTAGGCCTTCTTCACATTAGCGCCGGCGGACGGAAGTTGCAGGCAGCCCCGGAGCCTAGCGGTGATCCTTCGAAGCCATGATTCTTTTTTTTTTTTTTAAGATTTTATTTATTTGACAGAGAGAGAGACACAGCGAGAGAGGGAACACAAGCAGGGGGAGTGGGAGAGGGAGAAGCAGGCTTCCCACAGAGCAGGGAGCCTGATGTGGGACTCGATCCCAGGACCCCGGGATCATGACCTGAGCCAAAGGCAGATGCTTAACGACTGAGCCACCCAGGGGTCCCCGGAGCCATGATTCTTTAGATCTGTCATCAAAACTGGGCGCACATCTCGTCCCTCACTGTTTGTGTTGCTTTCCGGCCAGAAGTACAGGGTTCAGTTAGCCCTGGTGAAAACTCACCGCAGTGACCGGCTAGAGAGAACCATAATGAAGCCCCTACCCGGGTCTGTGGGGAGCGCCGTGGGCGCTTACAGAGTGCCAAGGTCAGCACAGCCCGGAGAGGCCTGTCAGGAACTGCATGGAGGCCCATGGTGACATGCTTCTCTGGGCCCCTGTTCGGCTTCAGCTGCGGGGCTGAGGGCGTCTCTCATCAGCTTAGGTCAGTGAAGCCTTGCTCAAGTGTCTGGAAGGTCATTTTGGTGTGTGGAAAAAGCCAATGTGAGGGGCGCCTGGGTGGCTCGGTGGGTTAAGCGTCTGCCTTTGGCTCAGGTCATGATCTCAGGGTCCTGGGATTCCAGTTCCATGGGGAATCCTTGCTCAGCGGGGAGCCTGCTTCTCCCTCTATTCCCCCCCACCTCGTGCTCTCTCTCTCTCTCTCACACTCTCTCTCTCTCTGACAAATAAATAAAATCTTAAAAAAAAAAAAAAAAAAGCAAATATGAACATCAAATCACACTCTACCAAAACAAATACTCTAGGCTCCCCACCTAAGAGACTGGCAGTTGAGAGATCTTGGTTCATCTCAAGAATATTTTTAGCCATCATAATCTTGTTTATGATTTTTTTTTTTTTTTGGTCTGGAATAGAGATGAATTCTACAAGTTCTTTTTTCTCTCTCACAAGGAGTTACCACATTGTCTTAATCTGCAGTTAAGCCAAATTTCTTTGTTTTTTAAATTTTGTTTATTTTAAGAGAGAGAGAGAGAGAGCACGCGCGTACGCAAGCAGGGGGAGGAACAGAGGGAGAGAGACAAGCAGACCTCATGCTGAGCATAGAGCCTGACGTGGGGCTCAATCCCACAGCCCTGAGATCATGACCTGAACCAAAACCAAGAATTAGTCACTCAACGGACTGAGCCACCCAGGCACCCCAAGCCCAATTTCTTTATTTAAATGAAAAACAAAACAAGGGGTGCCACGTTGGGCTCCATGCTGAGCATGGAACCTGCTTGAGATTCTCCCTCTCCCTCTGCCCCTCTCCCCACCCCCGCCTGCATTCTCTCTCTCTCTAAAATAATAAATCTAAAAAAAAATAAAACAAAAGAAAAAAGCTTCAGAACTTAATTCAGCATTTTTTTTAGGTAGCTGTTTTAGTATGAGTGTTTTAGGCTTCCTCCATTTTTTGTGTAGCCAAATGTCTTTTTCCTCTCTATATTTTCTCTTGAAATGAAACTCCTGTCCCAAATCTGCACTCCCATAGGCATATCTAGGACTGTTGATTTTCAGAACTGTTGGTAACATTTGCTATAAAAGTCTGTCATCCAGGGGTGCCTGAATGGCTCAGTGGGTGGAGCACCGACTCTTGATTCGGGCTCAGGTCATGGTCTCGGGGTCGTGAGTTCAAGCCCCATGTCAAGCTCCAAGCTCAACACAGAGTCTGCTTGAGATTTTCTCTCTTCCTCTCCCTCTGCCCCTCCCCCTGCTCATGCTCTCTCTCTCTCTCTCTCAAATAAATAAATAAAATCTTTTTAAAAATTTAAAAATAAAATCTTAAAAGTCTGTCATCCAGCTTATCTGGTTGTTCCTCTCAGAGCTCCGCTGGGACTAGGTAGACATTTCTTCTGTCATCTTCATGTAGGAGTGGACAGACATCCGCAAGGCCAGGACTTTGTCCTCCTCATGGGAGACATGTATAGCATCTGGTACAATTACTTTAGTAGACTTAACGTTTTGAATTTTCTGGTTTGAATATAATAGAAATTATTTCTTCACAATTATAATGTACATATTAGGGTAGAAATATATGTACTCTCATTCTTTTTTTTTTTTTTTAAAAGATTTTATTTATTTATTTGTCAGAGAGACAGAACACAAGCAGGGGGAGAGGCAGGCAGAGGGAGAAGCAGGCTCCCTGCCGAGTAAGGAGCCTGATGCGGGACTCAATCCCAGGACCCTGGGATCATGACCTGAGCCGAAGGCAGCTGCTTAACCGACTGAGCCACCCAGGCATCCCAGTACTCTCACATTCTTAAACAAAATGGTATTTCCCTTGGAGACTTACGGACATTACCTGAAGTCAGCATGCGGGGTAGAATGGGGGCGGGAGGTATGGTTTTCTAGAGAGTTCTTATAGATCTGGAGATTGATAGCCCAAATTGGTACATTAAAAACACCATTCATAGAAAGGGAATTTAAGGGGCACCTGGGGGGTTTAGTCGTTGGCGTCTGGCTTCGGCTTGGGTCGTGATCCTGGGGTCCTGGGACTGAGCCCCGCATTAGGCTCCCTGCTCAGCGGGGGGCCGGCTTCTCCCTCCCCCACTCCCCCTGCTTGTGTTCCTTCTCTCTCTTTGTCTCTCTCTGTCAAATAAATAAATAAAATCTTTTTTTTTTAAGAAAAGGGAATTTAAAAAAAATTTTTGGCTGTCAGCCTATTTCCTTCCAAATACTAACACAATTCTTCAATTCCCTTCTTCATTTCCTATCTACTTAGTTCTTTGGGACTAAGTTAGCAAATGCCGCTTCCAAAAGGCCCACCGGCGAAGCAGGGACCACCACTGCCAGGGCTCCCTCCCTCCTCCACGGGGGCCACGAGGCCCCTGCCTTCCTTGTTGTTGTTTTCACTCTGTGACCGCTCTATTGAGGTATCATGCACATACCAGACAGTTCACCCGTTTAAAGTATGCCCGTCGGTGGTTTCTAGTAGATTCCCAGAGTTCGGCAACCTTCATCACAATCACATTTAGAACATATCCTCCACCCCCAGAGAAACCCCTGCACCAAGTAGCAGTCACTCCCTGTTTCCCCCAACTCCCTCAGCGCTGAGCAAACACTCACCTACTTCCTGGCTCTATCGACTTGCCTATTCTCAGTCCCCTGCTTTTCATGCTCTGCCTCTTCACCAAGGCCCATGCCTTCCTCTTGCCTTCCTCTTGTCTGAGGAGGCTGCAGCACCAGCATCTCCGGGGAACTGGAGGAGTAGATAGGAACCCTCTCGCACAAGGGCACGCACCCCTTTTCTGACCCTGAATAACCTGCTCCCTTGCCCTTGGCACTCCGACTTTTCTTGGTTTCTGCCTTCATTCCTCTCCCAGGTGTAGGCAGAGGGGGGTTCATGTGGAGGGCAGCTTCTTGTTTGGGGAATTAGGCAGCAGACGGAGCCCACAGCTCTTTTTGGCTCTGCCCCTTAGGTCAGCACTCCAGGCCAGGCGGAGCGCAGACACAGTGCGTGGGGATACACGCCAGCCTCACGGCCTGTATGTGCTCCGGCCTCTAACTCCGGGGAGAGACCTCAGATGGGTTGGGGATGCAAGAATCTGAGTCTTCCAGGACCCAGGCCTCTGATCTTGAATAAGTATGTGATTAGAAACAGAAATGAATCTGATAAAAAAGCAAGAACAGACTAGTCGTAGTCTTGGCCACTCTACTGAGTAGTCGTATGACCCTTGGGGTCATTTCACTGGCCCTGAGCCCAGCGTTCACATCTTCCAGTGATGGAGCGGGGCTGACTGATCTGTGTGTTGTGTCTTTCAACCTATGGGTCCTACAGCCTGTCCAAGAACACGGAATGGTTGTGTAGGAGCTGCCCTTTCTAAGCCCATTTTCCAAATGCCATCTTACGTTGGGATTTCTTGCTCAGAGGTTGGATTAGATCTGTGGGGCTTATATACACTGTTCATAGTTTCTGTCCCTCACTCAGTGTGGGAAGTTGGCATGTGTCTTAAGCTGAAGGTGTGTTGCAGGCCAGTTGCCCATTTAATTCTGCTGTCTGTACACCTAACCAAAATAGATTATCTAAAAATCTTGTGCATAGCCCTATTGAAACACTGAGTTGGGAAAGGCAAAGTAGGAGGAAGAGGGAAGAGAGCATTAATTTATTTCCTTAGACATTTTGTTTGGTTATAGTTGTTATCATCATCATGTCATCCTAACAACATCCGTGATGGTTGTAATTATTATTTTTTTTTTTTTTTTTAAAGATTTTATTTATTTATTTGAGAGAGAGAGAACGAGAGACAGAGCATGAGAGGGAGGAGGGTCAGAGGGAGAAGCAGACTCCCTGCCGAGCAGGGAGCCCGATGCGGGACTCGATCCCGGGACTCCAGGATCATGACCTGAGCCGAAGGCAGTCGCTTAACCAACTGAGCCACCCAGGCGCCCCGATGGTTGTAATTATTAACTACAGGGACCTTTGTTATGCTAAGAGCCCTAATGATTTTTAGACTTGCAAGTTTTTTTCCATTGAATCACTGAGCTAAACTACTCTGCATGGATAGGAGAAACATTTGAAATGTCTTCGGGTGAGCCTGGGAAAGCAGGAGAGTTAGGAGCGTGTGTGCTGAACGGATGGGGGGCAGGATGGTCTGGCAAGAATAAGGTGTGTAGAGAACAGATGAGGCAGGAATGCCCTACACCATCCATGGTGACCCTCCAGATGATCCCACCAGTCTTCAAGAAACTAGAAAAATCACAATATGAATGGTGTCACTGGATTTCATATGAAGCTTTCCTGTTCTGGTTGCCAGAGGGACAAAGCAGACAGACATGTGAAGAGGCAGCTGACAGTTTGGTCCCATGACAAGACCGCCTGTAAGCTCTGGGGTGGTCTGGGGGAGGGGGCATTGGCTATATGAGGCCTCTTTTTAAGTGTGAAGTCTAGTAGAGCTGGAAAGCTGGATGATGAACAACTGTAGTTGAGAATTTAAATGAGGAGCTGATTCTACATTTTAAATCTCCCTGAAATCCCACCTCCTTCTCTCTCTTCCCATCACCCCTGCTCTGGTTTAGGTGACCTTGAAGTCTCATCCAGATTGCTTCCCACGTTTGATATTTCCCACATGATAGGCAACATGATCTCTCAAACACAGATCCACCTACCCCGTGTCCCTTTGTGTTTGACTCTCACCCACTTCTTTCAGATTATTGGCAGATATCATTTCCTCGCCCAAGTGTTCCAGATCAGACCCCTTCCCCAAAAGTGTGGATTGACACCCATTTCCTTAATACCCTGTGGTCACCTCATTGGAGCCATTTCCAGACTCTGAAGTAACTACCTCTTTTCTTATCTAAAGCCCTCATTAGATGGTCAAGTAGACAGCAAGAACATTATTTACACTGTTATATTTACATTGCCTGATGCTTAGTAGATGCTCAAATATTTGAATGTCTGATTCAGTAGATGCTATGGAGTCGGCTGGAGGGGTGGTGACATTGGAGGTGTGGTGACCACGAAGGATAGGTTAGATGTGGCCATGCGGAGACAGGCACTGCTGACATGAAAAGGCACAGGAGATGGCAGGTGGTTTGATGTGATTAGAGCATAGAGCAAGAGTTGGAACACCACAGCCTGTAGGTCAACTCTGGCCCCCCATCTGATTTTGTAAATAAAGATTTATTGTAACAAAGCTAGGCTTATTCATTAACACACTGTCTATAACTTTCACACTACATGGACAGAGTTGAGTAGTTGTCACCATAAAGCTTGCAAAGCCCAAAATATTTACTCCCTGCCCTTACAGAAAAAGTAACCACCCCTGGAATAGAGTAGAAAGGGGAGAGTAGTAGGTGATGAAATTTGAAAAGTAGGTAGGGCCAGATACTGGAATTCTCAGAATAAAGTATAAATTCCTTAGTCACATGTTCTGTAGATGATGGTACTGGGTTTTTTATTTTTATTTTTTTAAAAGATTTTATTTATTTGTCAGAGAGAGAGAGAGAGCACAAGCAGGGGGAGTGGCAAAGGGATAAGCAGGCTCCCCGCTGAGCAAGGAGCCTAATGTGGGACTCGATCCCAGAACCCTGGGATCATGACCTGAGCCAAAGGCAGATGCTTAACTGACTGAGCCACCCAGGCATCCCCGTACTGGGTTTTTAAAAACCCATTTCTCTTTCCCTTGGTCCAGCACTCAATAGAAAGTACTCAGTCAGGAACACTTTATGTCCATTTTCCCTCATGGTACCCTGCCCCTCTTCTAATGCCCCTGACACTGACCTTGTTCTTAGAGAGAAAATTGAAGCTCTCAGGGACTATCCACTGCTAGGTATGCAGACTGATCAAATTACACAGACCTAGTTAATATGAACTTGCTCTAATTTCAGCTGGAGAAAAAGTATTCTTAAATTTAGTCTTTCCTCTCCCCCACCCCCACCCCCAAAAAAATCTCAGGAAAGGTGGAGCAAAAAGATAAGCTAGGAACTAAAATTAAAATCTTAGGGCATATTGTTTCAAAAGTTGACATTTTAAAAAGAAGGGTATACAAAACCTGATCACAAAGAAAGGAAAACGACAAGCCAATCGGTCTTGTGAATACAGATGCAGAAATTCTAAACAAAATATTAGCAAATCAAATTCAGCGATGTATAAAAAAGATAACATCACGACCAGATTGGACTTGTTCCCAGGATGCAAGGTTGGTTTAATGTTTGAAAATCAATCATTGTAATTCAGTTCATTAACAGAAGAAAAGAGGAGAAGTATATAATCATGCCTCCTCAGCCTCCTCCGCCAGATGGTTCTTTCTGTGGGGAGCTGTCCGGTGTGCTGTAGGCTCTAGATCGCTCCACCCGCTAGATGCTGGTGACACCCACCCAGCTGTGACAACCAAAAGTGACTCCAGACATTGCCAAATGCTGTGTGAAGAGCAACGTCACCCCCAGCTGAGGATCACTCTAATACATAAAGAAAATGATTTGACAAAATTCAAATCCCATTCGTTATACTAAAACCAACATACTCAGCTACTCAGCAAACTAGGAATAGAAGAAAATTTTCTTAATCTGATAAAAATAATTTTAAAAAAAAATCTACAACAGGGGCGCCTGACTGGTTCAGTTGATGGAGTGTGGGACTCTTGATCTCAGGGTTGTGAGTTCAAGCCCCAGTTTGGGGGTAGACTTCACTTAAAAATAAATAAATAAACAATAAAACTTAAAAAAAAAACCCTATGGCAAACATTATACTTGATGGAGAAATATTGAAAGCTTTCCCTCTGATACTGGGACCAAGACAAAGATGCCGTTTCTATTCAGCTGACTTGAGAACCCAGCCGGTACGATAAGGCAAATGACAAAAATGAATGGGTCACAAAAGGAATGGAAAGGAGGAAATAAAAATCTCTCATTTACAGACACCACTGTGTATGTAGAAAATTGAAAACAATCTACAAATAAACTGTCCGGATCACACAGCAAATTGGTTGAATTTACTTATTACAAGATCAGTGTACTTTATATTTCTGTATACCAGCAGCAATTAGAAAAATTTTAGAGTGACACCATTTAGGGGTGCCTGCTGATTTAGTCGATGGAGCATGCAACTCTTGATCTCTGGGTTGTGAGTTTGAGCCCCACGTTGGGTGTAGAGTTTACTTAAAAAAACAACTAAAAATTAAAAAAAATTTTTTTAAAGTGACAACATTTCTGTTAGCTTCAAAAAACATCAAATACTGGGGCGCCTGGATGGCTCAGTCATTAAACGTCTGCCTTCGGCTCAGGTCATAATCCCAGGGTCCTGGGATCGAGCCCCGCATCGGGCTCCCTGCTCAGCAGGAAGCCTGCTTCTCCCTCTCCCACTCCCCCTGCTTGTGTTCCCTCTCTCACTGTGTCTCTCTGTGTCAGATAAATAAATAAAATCTTTAAAAAAAAAAACCATCAAACACCTAAGAAGACATATAATGACAACTGCATAAAATCTCAGACTTGACACTAAGACATTCTTGAGGAAAGTTGAAGAACCAAATCAATGCCTATCTAACGTTAGTGCATCAGTATTTCCCAGAGTGTATGTTAATGCACAGACCGGAGGCCCTTAATGCTTTTGATTCAGCAGATCTGAGGTAGGGCCCAAGAATTTGTAGTTCTAGGTGCTGTGCCGAGGTTCTGCGGTTGCTGGTGAAAGGACCACAGCTCGAGAGCCACTAATCTAAGTAAGTAAGGGTGTATACCATATTCGAGGATTCAAAAAACACTGGAAAATTCAGTTCTCCTCAGTTTGAGGAACTTCTGTTAGTTCCAAAGTCCCAGCAGAGGGTGTGTGTGTATCTGGGTGTATGGAAACTGACAAGCTGAATCTAAAATTTACATGGAAATAAAAAGGGCCAAAAGAGCTCGTGCAGACTTAGAGAAGAATGGCAAAACTGGAAGGCTTTAAACTGCCAGATAGCGACACTTATAATAATTAAAACAGTGTTTAAGGGGCACCTGGGTGGCTCAGTCGGTGGCACGTCTGCCTTCAGCTCAGGTCATGATCTCGGGGTCCTGGGATCGAGCCCCACATTGGGCTCCCTGCTCAGTCGGGAGTCTACTTCTCCCTTTCTCTCTGGCCCTGAACCCAACCCCACCCCTGCTCGTGCTCTCTCTCACTCGCTGTCTCTCTCTCTCAAATAAATAAATGAAATCTTTAAAAAAATAGAACTGTTTAATTGGTATACAAATAGACAAGTAGACAGATAAGAGAATTCATAAACAGACCCAACACGTCCAAGGGGACCTGTAGGGGAGAAAGGACGGTCTTTCCAAGGCATGGTGCTGGAACAATTGGGTATTACTTTAGAAAACAAAGACTCTTGACCTCACACCATACACAGAAGTTCATTCCAGATGAATTGTAGCACTGAATAGCAGAAGCCTATCCGACCAGAATGCCTATCCAACGTTAGTGCAGTGAATAGCAGCGAATAGCCAGTGAATAGCAGAAGATATTTGCAACAAATATAATCAACAAATGGTGTCTATCTAGTACGTGTAGTACTATATTTTTTATTTTTTTATTTTTTATTTTTTTTAAAGATTTTATTTATTTATTTATTTGAGAAAGAGAGAGAGAGAGAGAAACAGCATGAGAGGGGAGAGGGTCAGAGGGAGAAGCAGGCTCCCCGCCGAGCCAGGAGCCCGATGTGGGACTCAATCCCAGGACTCCGGGACCATGACCTGAGCCGAAGGCAGTCGCTTAACCAACTGAGCCACCCAGGCGCCCAGTACTATATTTTTTAAAAGACAACTTGATAGAAAGAGGAACAGGCAGCACTTTGTAAGAGGATCTCCAAATAGCCAGCTAAGTATTATGAAAAAAAAAAAAAGTGCAACACTGTTTTCTTGGGAGCGGATGGAAAATCACAATGGGACGCTGGTGCGTGCCTGCCACGGAAGGAGAGCCAGCAGGCCTGCGGGCGGGAGCGCGCCTGGGACAAGCACTCGGGAGAGCTGTTTGTCGTGTCTACCAAAGCAGACACTCCTGTGACCCCGCAGTGGTATGTGGCTTTATATCTGGCGGGTGTGTGTAGCTGCTTCTCCCTGGCCGTGCTCCGCTCTGTCTGCTGACCCAGCCCATGCCATTCCGTCTGTCTGCCCACCGAACCCGGCTGTGGGCAGTCACCTTGCCCGGAGTCCTCCTGCCTTCAGGATTAAACTAATATAGCCAAGCCGGCTTGAGAAATTTGCATGTATTCTCGGGTTAATCATACTAAAAACAAAGGAATGCCTTAAACCGTCTCTAAATTTGTAAAGCCTGCAGGCTCTCTGATGGACCTGGGAGTCAGGTGCTTTGGGTGGGTGGGCATTTGTGTAACCTCTCAGATCCCAATGTGAAAAGCATTCTCCTGCACCACCTGGGTCAACAATTTTTTTTCTTTTTTCTTTTTTTTCATTTTATTTTAAGTAGGCTCCACGCCGAGCGTGGAACCCAACCTGGGGCTTGAACTCATGACCCTGAGATCAAGACCTGAGCTGAGATCAAGAGTCAGATGCTTAACCGATGAAGCCACACCCAGGTGCCACCCACCCACCTCACGCCCCCGCTGGGGTCAGCTGTTAATCACGTTTGCTTCCACCACTTTTTTTGTTGTTTTATCAAAGTTTGCACTCATAGAGGGTCAAGTAGTTTCACAGGGTTATGAAAAGCACCCTCCTCCCATTTCCTACTCACTAGAAGACATGACTTTTTTCTTTAAGATTTTATTTGAGAGAGAGGGAGCAAGCAAGAGAGAGAGAGCACGAGCGAGGGGGGTACAGAGGGAGAGGGAGAAGCAGACTCCCCACGGAGCAGGGAGCCCGATGCAGGACTCGATCCCAGGACCCCGGGATCACGACCTGAGCCCAAAGCAGACACTTAACCGACTGAGCCACCCAGGTGCCCCTAGAGGACATAGTTTTTAACTCACCCCGTTTCTTTGTTACTTGACTTCACACCCTCCCACTGCCACTATCGACATTTTACTATATATCTTTATCCTTTCGGTATTTCTGGTGTGGGGGTAAATATTAAGTATGCATATATTTAAGTCAAATTGAGAAAGCTCCATTTTTCCATATGCATTTTTTCCACTTAGCTTTATATTCTTTTGAAAACACCGTTTATTATTCTATCTGTGAAGGTGCCTTGATTTGTTTAACCACACCCTTATTGTTGGACATTTTCGGTGGTTTCTTGTTTTGTTTGTTTTCTTGCTACTATGAATGCGAATATAATTCATATGTCTGTGTGTGTATGTGTGCTTATTACTATAGGCAAATAGATTCATAGATATATGCCTTTTCTCATAACTTTAGTTTTCTGTGGTTAATAACTGTGCAGGTTTTATTTGCTTGCTTCTCATTCTTCGCCCCCTGGAGTGCTCTGCACTGGACTGGTTGTTCACTGCACCGTTGACATCCTGGGGATGTCACCAGCATCCTGGGATTCCCTTTGGCTTTCTCTCATTCTCTCCTGGTCCCCAGCTCCCATGTCTTTGTTTACTCCTTTGTCTGGGGGAGCAACCCCACTCCCCCACCACCCTGCAGAAGCTTCGTGAGAAAGGCATACGTGGGAGATCCATTGTGTAGACCTCACCTGTCTTAAAAGCATCTTTATTTTACTACCGCCTTAATTTGGTTAGGCATAAAATTCTAGTTCTCAATTCACTCAGAATTTTGAAGGAATCATGACGTTGTTTTCTGGCTTCTGATATCGCTGCCGGGAAGTCTGTTGCTGTTTCGATTCTTGGTCTTTTGTTTTGTGACCTGATGTTCACTCTGGAAAGATTTTGGGATCTTGGTCTTCAGTATCCTGAGATTTCAGTGATGTGCCTTGACATAGGTCTGTTTCATTCTTGTTCATTTTGTTGTTCTAATGGTGACTTTTGTATCTGGAAACTCAGAGCCTTGAGTTGAGGGTCCTCTCCTTGAATTCCTTTACTTGTTTATTTTGATACTCTCTTCCCCTCTACTTTTCTGATTTATTTTTCTGGATCTCTCATTATCAGATGTTGGCCTCCCATACTTATTCTCTAATTTTCTTGTCTTCCCTGTTTTGTTTTGTTTTTTAATTGTCTATTTACTCATTTCTCTACTTTATCTTGTAGGCTTTGATTTCATTTTTCAGTTCTGCTGTCCTAGTGTTAATTTCTAAGAGCTGTTTTTGGTCCTCTGGGTTTTTGTTTTAAGAGCATTCTATTCTTGATGGATTCAGTATCTCCTCATCTCTCTGAGGACATTAATAGTCCTCTTTTAGAAATTGTTATCAATTCTGCTTAGTTTGTTTTTGTAAGTTGCTTTCTTTTCCTTTTTGTTTGTTCGGGTATGTCTTTCATGGTAAAGGGTTTTTTCAGCTGCTCAGTTTCTGCGTGTGCACATATTTAAGAGAGGACGTTGAGAAGCTGATTAGAAATTCTATGTGGGGGTTTGGTGACTGTGCTCTTCGTCTGAAGGGGGAATCTTGCTGAGCTGCTTCATTGGGGAACCGATAGGGTCGGCCCCTTTGGGCCCTTGGACATTCAGATGCCCCAGGGAAGACTTCTGGGTTTCTGTCCACAGGGCATCTGTTTGGCTTCATTTACTCCCCATTTCCATCACGATCCTTCACGATCAGCTCTCTTCAAATCCCTCTTTAACCTTCTTTAAGAAAAAACATCTAGTTTTCTGCCGGGGTGACCTCATTCCTGCTGAACCAATTCTGCTCTTTCCACCGTCCTCTTGGCCTCCCCTCCCAGAACTGCTCTGCACCCCCAGTGCCTGAGCAGGGGGCGGGGGGACTCCGCTGTCCTCAGAAGGGTGGTCACTGGCATCCGCGGCTGCCGGCTGAAACCCAGCTTCCCTGGGTCTTTGGAGTCGGTTACACCTGTCCTGCTACTGCCTAACTTCCCACATTTCGTGGCTGATGTCTCCTTTCCCATTATTTTTGTCTTTGTGATTTGTGCCTTTAAAACAATAAATCCCAGGGCGCCTGGGTGGCTCAGTCGTTAAGCGTCTGCCTTCGGCTCGGGTCATGATCCTGGGGTCCTGGGATCGAGCCCCGCATCGGGCTCCCTGCTCCGCGGGAAGCCTGCTTCTCCCTCTCCCAGTCCCCCTGCTTGTGTTCCCTCTCTCACTGTGTCTCTCTTTGTCAAAAAATAAAAAAATAAAATCTTTAAAAAAAAAAAAGGCTATGTACTAATCAAATATCCTTCCAATTTAATAAATAAATAAATAAAAATAAATCCCATTGTTTTAGTGAGGTTTCCAGAGGAAGAGGACATAAATATGTGCATTCACGTCACTATCTTCAACCAGAGATGTCCCCCACTGCTATTATGGGAAGACGTCTGAGAGCAGTCAGTTGAGAAGAGTGTTCCAAGGAGGTTTGAAGAAGAATTATTTTTTTGGTCATTGACTCACCAGGAACCATTAGGCTAGAGCTGTTAATAGGTTCTAAGACCCTGTATTTGCTGTAGCTTCTTGGCAATGTTCTTTTTCATGCAGGTACAATGGGGAGGGACATGTTTGTCCATGGGGCCCCCTGAATGGCAACTTTCCCCAACCGGAACTCTGAGAGTCGCGTGGATTCTACCTGGGGCTCTGCACAGATCCCGACTTTGTCTTATTTTTTCTCCTCAGCAAGATGACTGTTTGTTTTATCCCTTCTATTCCCAATCCCCGCACCTGTTGTATAGGATGATGAGAGCCTGAAGTACCTGACCCATGAGGAAAAGGATGTCATCCTGTTTTTTGAAGAGACCATTGATTCCCTGGAAGACGACTTTGAAGAGCAAGTCCTGTGTGATGGCCACTCTCTGGGGTCTCTGGGAGAGCGTGCTTCTGGTCAGTCTGAGCCAGGAGAGGTCATTGATTTAGTGCAGCCAGCACTGGAGGCAGGGGAACCGGAGTGCCTCCCAGCTGGGACGGAAGCAGCAGGTGAGGAGCGAAGCCCAATCCCCAGGCCTCTGGCTTGGTTCGTTAGTGTCTTCGAGGACACTGTGGTCTTCCCCTGTGTGCGGCCAGTATGGATGCTGTGCGGCCTCATCAGGTTTTTGCAGGGTAGAAGTATGCTCTTGGTAGTTTGAGTGTCCAACCAAGTGGATGCTTTCGTAGCGTATTAGGAGACAGCCCATGAAGGGAAATCCCAAAAGGGCCAAAATAAAGAATGAGACTAGCTGGCCACACGAATCGATTCGTGTATGTAGTAAAAGAGAAAGAAAATTGGAAATGACTTCCAGGTGTTAACAATTCATTTTATGAAGAAAACAGACAAGGTACTTCTATTTTAGCCCTTGGGCTTGATCTCAGATTTTGAACAATCTTATACCCCTGTTTCTCTAGTATGACTTTTCAAAGTGGGAGTATTTGGACTGAAAAGTCCGCTGGTTCAGGAAAACCGGAAAAGAGCAGACAAGAGTTTGGCTCGGCATGTAATAGGTTGTAGGTTTGTAGGTTTGCTTGATTCAGGGCGGCCTCAAAGGAGAGGCATGCTTTTTGTCTTTTGAATCCTGTGAGACCAGACAGGATGGACGAGGTGGGAGTGTCTGGCACTGTTTTTCCTGATTGGAAGAGATACTGGAAATAAATTTGGGCAAGGGGATGAGGATTGGAAGGATGAGGGAGAAACAGAAGGGAAAGGATTTTGGCTCTTACTACAAAACACTGCCTTTTGTCACAAGCCTCTAGAAATATATTTTCTTTCGTGTGTGTGTGTGTGTATGTGTGTGCAAGGCCGTGTGTTACATCAAATTTCATAGACCAGGGTTCTCGACTCCAGGTGTGGAGTTCCGTGTGCAGCCACATCAGCAAAGGAGAGACTGAATAAGAATTTCCCATTTTTATCACACTTCTTTGAAGTGTAGTTCCTACAGCTAACTTGAACCTGCTGATCCTTTAAAAATGCCAGATCGTATACTTGTGCCAAGGGAAACACTTAGCGAGGGAAAGCCGCCCTGCCCATCCGTCTCTTACGTGACATTTTCACAACAGTTGCAAGTGCCTGCTCTGGCAGGCATTGTGTGAGATTCCAAGGATAGGGACAAATAAGATACGGCTTGCGGTTCTGCAGCAAGAGACAGGTGCGTGCATGTAGGCGCGGACAGCGTTGGGTGACCTGCGATCCGTATCTGGTAAGGATATTGCAAAGCCTCAGAGGCTGATGTATTGAGTTCTGCCCGGGGCTGTCTGACACATCCAGCTAGGCTTCATCTAGAAACACCTGATGCAGGGGTGCTCCCCAACCTTCCCACCTCCATTTCCCTTGGCAGCACCCCGTCCTAAGGCAGGTTGTTATTCCCTCCTGGTATGCGCGTCCTTAGAAGCCTGAATGCCCAGTGTGCATCCCAGGGGCTGAGCCTTCAGACCGGAGTCTTCCATGGTCACCGGCTGATGCCTTCTCATCACGTGGTGGTGAGACTCACCTAGAATGTTCTCCTTCACTGGGCCAGGGAGTTCAGCTGACGGGATGCTGACATTGCTGCTGACGTCGGCTTTATGTCCCTTGGAGGCCATCGTAAATTCAGTGAGAAGGAAATAGGATGCATTTATTTTTACCTAAGGTGGGAGCTGATGAGGATTCTGCCTCCTTTTCAGGGGCTGGCCCTGTCGGGAAGGAAGACATTCCTGTCTTTGAAGGCAGGAACCCAGAAGCCGGGGGTCCATCCTTGCCAGACTCTGCAGGCCCACAGACCCCTCCTGTGCCACCCTCTCAGCCTGTGGCCGCAGCGGCAGCACCCCCCAGGAAAGAGCTGCCCACCCCCGGGCCCCCCGCAGAGCACCCCAAACTGCCCCGCTCCGTTCCCACCCCACTGGTAATCGCTCAGAAAATGTCCGAGAAGTTGGCAGGAAATGAAGCGCTTTCACCCACATCCCCCTCCAAGGAGGGCAAGCCTGGGGACTGGAGGACACTGCCTTCGGGGGCCCCTCGGAACGGGGACTCCTTCTTGGGGCACAGACACACGGCCCAGCCCGCGCCCAAGATCCACCGCTTCCCGAGCAACATCAGCGTGACCAACAGCGCGGGGAAGGAGTTCAACAAGACCATCTCCAAAGCAGCCGTCAATGTGCAGGAGCGGAAGGCCCGGGTCTTGGCCAACATCAATGGCGTCTCTTTCCTGGCCTCCGGGGAAGCGGAATACCGGGCCCCCAGGGCTGATGTCGCCGAGCAGGGGACGCACGGCCAGAGCAAGCCCCACCCCGTCCACGAAACCGTGTCCACGCGGGCCGGCAGCCACGCCAGCACTCAGCAGCAGTCCAGAGGCGTGCAGACAGAACAGTGCCTGCCGTTGCCCAACGGCTTCCAGAGCATCCACGACGTCCTAAAGAGTGAGCCCAGTGCCTTCGTCGTCTCCACGGGAAAAACTGTCACCTTCCGTCCAGACCCAGTGCTTGCCGGCAAACTTGCCCGCCAGAATGCCAGCAGGAGCTTTTACGAGCATCGGCAGCCGGACTGTGCCCAGGATGCCAGGAAGCGGTCAGGTTCGCTGCCCAGGGCTGTTGGGTTCAGGCCCCAGGGCATCACCGTCCAGTTCTCCGGCCGCGGGTCCACGGAGGAGGCCCGCCGGGAGGCCCTGCGCAAGCTCGGCCTTCTGAAGGAGAACTTGTGATGGAGGATGGGGTGGGGGGGCTGGAGAGGCACGATGGCCAGGCTTGTGAGGCCTAACATGGATGTGGCCGCCCGAGGAGCAGTGGCCACGGTTCCGGGGAGGACGACAGATGACAGGTGCCAGGACTCCGCGGGCCGGGCGGAGGGAGTGGGGACAGGAAGTGCCACCCAACTCCGCTGCCACATCTGAGCAGGGCGATCCTTCTGGGAGAGTCCGGCCCTGTATCTTGTCTTCCTTTTTCCAGGAGCTCAGAGAAGAACCCTGAAAACCCTAAATGCCATATGTCTTTTTTTTGGATTTAGAAGGAGGGGGATTGGGTCTGATTTGTTATTCTCCCGTCTCTCATCTAGACTCTTACCCCAAGGACGTGTGACACCCAAGCCAGGTTAGATCTCTTACATTCAATTATCCATGAAAGGGATTTTGTCGTCCTTTTCTCTGTTTCCTAAAACAGAAATGCCTGTTCAATTTTCATAACATCTCAAAGCATCTCCTTTGGTTTTTCTGTTTGTTTTTCAGGGGTAAAGTTTGGTGTGTTAACCCTAGATGTGTCTTTGTTTCTGGATATGATTTGGTTTGCCCATTTGTGTGTTTTGTTTTTTTTTTAATTGAAAATTGAACCCTTCAGAGTATGATTTACTGTAATTTTGCGTTACGGGAGTGGAATGGAAAGGTTGGATTTGGAAAAGGTAATTTTCAGGAAGCAAGTCCCATCAGACTGCAGGGGCTTTGTCACTGGGAGATATGTGGGTGAGCGTGAATGGTGTATATACCTGTACATGATGTGTGTTTACAGAAACGTGTTCACACGCACATACATGTGTGAGTCCACATCTGCAAACTTCTTAAGACCCTTTCAAGTGACTACAGGATGCAAGCCCTTCCCTCTCTCTTGACGGATGCGACCATCGCAGCTGTGACGGGACACAGAGATCGGAACCTCTAAGGGCACATCTCCATTTTCTCCACAATCACCCATGTGTCGCTCTGTACCCAAGGAAGGTAATATTCCAAGTAGGCTTCCAGAGAAGCAAGACAGTTCCTTCTGATTTCAATTTATCACCCAATTCTAGTTGTGCATGTTGCAAGGTAGCTAGTAAACAGAAGGAAACGAAAACATTCTTGAGATCCCTCATGTTCTGTGAGTAAGATCGCAGGATTAGCTTTAAAGGGGAAAAAAACCCCAGCAAACTAGGTTCCACAGTCTGAGAAGAACTGCTTTTCTCCCAGGCTGTGTGTCACATGCTGAGTTGTAGCCACAAGCATTATTATTAAAACTATTTAAGGCTGGAGTCTTAGGCCTCTAAAAATAGACTGGGAAGGGCCCCAGTTGCAAGTCATGCCCTTCTGTTATTATATCTCAGCCAATGTCACAGACTCGGTTTCCTCCTGTTGAGTATTATTTAAATTAAAATTTTTAAATGCGCCGTAAAGCACGTCTTTCATAGTATTCAATTTGCCTTGTAAGTTCCATAAAATGATGGTCATTTTTTTCCTTAGAACTATGGTATTTAGTGTCTCATCCAGCCCGTGTCTTCCTGAAATAATCTTATAGATTCTCGATGGTCTTAATTTAAATAGGTGCTTTGATTTTACAGGTTTTTAAAATAGTTTTTATTGTGCTCCTGTTTGTATTGGATTTTGTTTGAAGAATTCTTGAGGGCTGTATTACCTTTCACAAAGTGAGATGCCATACACAGTGTTTAAAAATAGAGGGCCTTGATATGGCTAACATTTTAAATATCCTTTAAATATGAGAATTATCTCTATCCTATGACTTCACTGTAATTAAGGTCAACGTGACTATATTTGTTCTCACAATGATGTTTTTGAAAAATAAATTTAGAGATTTATCTTAAGTATAATCAGCTTTGTTTTTGCATTTTATACTTGGCGCTCAGTTATTTTCTTTTAAATGGTTACATCCTTCTCTTGTATTTATTCATAATTATACTGGTTATTACTCTGGCCATTTCTTGTGCCCAAAACCCTAGTAATTAAAGCCATGTGTTTTGTACGAGGTTCAAATGATAGCTGTTAATGCAGTAACCTGTATATGTATCATGTTAACAAAAACATCTAGTTTGGGCACGCCTGGGTGGCTCAGTCGGTGCAGCGTCTGCCTTCAGTTCAAGTCATGATCCCGGGGTCCTGGGATCGAGTCCCGCATGGGGCTCCCTGCTCAGTGGGGAGTCTGTTTCTCCCTCTGCCCCTTACCCGGCTTGTGCTCTCTCTCAAATAAATAAAATAAAATATAAAATAAAATAAACATCTAGTTTGCAGAGAGGTATTCGTTCCCCTGCCATAACTACATGATAGGACATTCACAAAGGCTCATCGTCAAGCGAATGTTAAGGACCACATTTCAAAGCAAAACTGTAATGAAAAGAAAAGATGAATTTCAAGTGCCCAGGTTTTTTTTCCTTCTTTTCAAAGTGATACCTGTAAATCACTCCCCATTTTTGTGAAACTCTTTATCTTAATGCTCAAAATCAGGGGAAAAGAATTCTTTGCTTTTAGGAAGGTAGGTACACATGGCCAGTCTCGTCCACACACAGCAATACGTCGCAGATACTACAGTAACAGTCTGCACACGGGGTGTCTTGAGTCTGTCGAGGTGCTTAAGGTGGTGGGTCGGGCCTGAGCCCACTCCTGCTCTTCCCTCCCTGTGCGGCACACACGGACATGGAGGGTACAGGATTCTTCCCACGAAATTCCTCGTTGGGGGGCTCCTAAGGTTGGCTCCCTATTTTCACGAAGAGCTTAGTGGAGTTGATAAAGTGAGGCCTCAGGAGACCCTCAGGATTGGCTTTATTTGTGAAAAATCAGAAAGCATTCTCTTTGTTAAATTCCCACAGCTCCGGCTCTGAGGCCTTTGACCCTACAGAGGATTTGGTGGTGATGTTTTTGATGTAGGTGATCTAAGAAATCAGTTCTTGATGTTTATTCAAGAGGAACGAAGAGAGAGAAGTAAGATAAATATGAAAACAATACACTCGTACCTGCTGTGCTGGGTCCCTAATGGAGGCGGCAGAATGGGGACATTGTTTCCCTAGGAGGGTTTTTGATTGCCCGGACAAGCTGTAATACACTTTTCTCCCTCGGCTCTCCCTTGAGATATTATATGTTTGTCATCAAATCCTCATGTTCCCTGAAGGCTCTGGAGCTGGTTTGCTGTGTTTTTCCCCTGCTCCGGCCTGTGACCCCCGCTGCCTGCCCTGGGGGGGGGGGGCAGTCGGAAGGGGAGGCGTGTGAGGAATGCTCACCTATGAAAGGTTCGTGTTGTCACTGAAATGACAAGCCACCAAACAGGTTCTGTTTGTTCTCCTCACAGCAGGGCTTTCTCCGGCTTTCAAGTATGGGAACAAGTTGGCATATCCTCTTCTAATCTACTCTCTGGACAAGCCCTGCTTTCAGATACCTGAGAAGAGAGAAGGCAGGGCTGTAAGCTGCCGCAGCCTAGGAAGATGGGGACTCGAACTGCATTTGCGAGTGGGGGTGCCGTGTGGCCGGGCGGGAATGCGGCCCCCTGCCGCCTCGGCTGACCAGTCTGGTCCAACCCCTGCTCCCCGGCCCCTCGCCAGGTTCTCCCTCTTCCCCAAGGGCAGCACAACTGCTGGCGGAGAAACCATTTGTCTGCACCAGGAAAAGGCCCGGCCACAGGATAATGACCTAAGCACACTTCCCAGCCCATGCTTTTCAGCATAAAAAGGGTCAACCTTTGGGTGTGACGTTTGCAGTCCTTCTAAATGTCTCTTTTTTTAAAAAAACAGATAACGAAGCTCTTCCCTCCATATTCCAAATTCCCTAAGGCTTAAGAAATGCCAACCACTGCCATCACCAGCGGGCTCACTCGCTGTCCTGGCTACTGTCCTTCTAAGGAGGCCACGGACGACCCCAGGAGCCAGGCAGAGCCCGCCCCATTGCGATACCATCACTGCACCAACCTGCCAGCCCAGCTCTGTAAAGATCTCCTTCAGGCCCGGAACCTTCTATTCAGCAAAGAGCTAAAGGCAGGGAAACATGGAGCTTTCCGGAAATGACCCAGAAAGCCAAAATGGCAAACACGTGTTCTTTGGAGAACTTAGCTTAGGCTGGGTGGGGGAAAACCACAAATGGCCCTAAGTTAGGGGCAGGGTCCACACCCCACTGCCCCGCCCAGAAAACTGTGCGATCCTGGGACACCTCCTAGTGTTGCTTTCTGCCTTCTGATTCCTCCACGGGCCCTTCTGCTTTGGGGGCGCACCAGGATCCAGAGCAAAGCTGAGGCAGAAGGAATCTCCCCGCCTCCATGGTTGGGTTCGATGTAGGTTTTCCTGATACCCACTGCTTCTTCGAGATCCTTAAAGCCAGCCATTTCCCCAGCTGACTGTGTTTCTGAGGTTCAGAGAACATTTCCAAAGGGGAGACGTACCCTCGTTTTGTGGAGGGGCTCGGGGGTCTACTTTCTGGGCACGGGAGCTCCTAGTGTGGCGGCTTAGGTTCAGTATTCAGGGGTCACCCCCTCCCGACACCCCCTGCTTGCAGTCAAGGCGGGGGCTGTGCCAGTCCGGCCCCGGGCCAGAGGGAAGAATTCACATTCAGAAGCAGAGGTTAATGGAACTTAGTCATTGATAAACACGTCACACTTCATAAACCAGCCTCCCAGTATTTGTGGGTGAAACACAGCTGCCAAGGGTAACAACCGAAGTTCTGGAAATAACCTTTAAGGGGTGGGGTGAGTGAACAAGGAATCCGTGTGTCAGACAGAGAAGCTCCAGGGCATGAGCGTGCACACGCGCTTCTAGGCGACTGGTGGGTTTCCGTCCGCGGCATTCGCTGAGTGTCGCTGAGTGGTATGAGCCCCTCGAGCGGGGGACATGCAGCGGGAGGCTGGCCCTTGTTACCAGAGATGCATTCCAGTCTCCATGGTCTTTGTACAATCAATCACATCACTCCTCACGGAACTCACACCCCGACGTTACTGGGATGATAGAACGTTCTCTCCTGCTTCCAACTGGTCTTTCTGTGGTTATGTAGCTTCCTGGTCCATGAGATAGGACAGAATATATACTGTCACTTAGACATCCTTTGGTGTCTAAGCATTTTGAAGTTGGAGGGAAATAACCTTTGCCTTGTGAAGACAATTTCAAAGAGGAGGAAAGTGGAAAGTTCAGGAAGGGCCTCCCCAGCCGGGCTTGCTGTGGAGGCTGGGGAGCCTCACCTCCCTGGGGCTTGCTTTCTAAACCCAGCCCGGGGAACCTCCACCAGGCTCTTCCCAACTCACTGTGCATGGGTTTGTGATACTTCTTCTAAGGAATCTTAAAGACCAAAGGAGCTCAATTGAAATGTTAATTATGGAAAGCAGTTGTCCGAAACTAATAATTCGCACAGCTTAGGAGGTGAACCAAGTGGTCCTGAATAGGACCGTGTTCGCCAATTCGTTCAGCAAGTCTTTGTGTCCTTCTGTGGGCCCCATGCTGTGAGTGGTGCTAAATGTCACCACCTGTTCCTCATGATGACCTGCCAGGTGGGGTGTGTGTGTGTGTGTGACGACCTCTTACAGATGAGAAAACGCAGACTTCTCTTCACAAGGGGTTCCTGGGGGCCAGTGGGTCCATACCCTGGTGGCCTGATGTGCAAACTCCCTGCTTCCCGCACCTTTTGTGAAGCTGCCCGCGCCTCGCCAGGCTGCTACCTTCCAGCTGTCCCTTCTCCCGAGTGTGGAGAGGGCTGACCCTCCTCAGTGTCACCGAGAGAGACCACAATCCCGTTTCTCCCCTCCAGAGCCCTTCTTGTCCCCCGCGGAGCCACTTCCTGTAGTGTTCTGTCTGCCCCCCCCCCCCACTCGCTAGGGCCTGTCCCCGATTTACGACTGTGCCTCAGTTTACAGGGAGTGGAGGGCGCGGCATGGTTGGGGAACAAAGGGGAGGCAGGTGAGGACTGTCAGTTCCGCAGTCTGGATTGGTGTAAAGAGCATTCCAGTGGCCTGCACAGAGCTGGAAAGAGGAGAGGGAATTGGGGTGTGTCCCCCGGGCCTGCGAAGGACCCTTCGGCCGGGGCTGGGGTTGCTTGGACCTGCTGCTGCATGTGACCTCTGCCTCGGGGGATCCAGTTCAGAGCAGGTCCTTTGGCTCCATGCCTCCACGTCTTCCTTCAGGACTTGCTTCTGGAATCCGGAATTGCCAGTCGTGGTCTCCAAAACCCCCGTGTGCAAGACTCCCACGCACACACCGCACACCCAGCCAGCCGAGTTCCCCGGGGACGTTGCCCGGCCTGCTCCTTGGCAGTCCTCTGAAGTTGTGGTTGTTACTGGAAAGGCCGCCAGGCTTCAGTGGAAAGTCCGGGACCTGGTTGCCCCAAGCATCAGGGCTCGAGGCAGGGCAAGGCAAAGCGGAAGCCCACGCCCAGCCTCAGCCTTGCCCTCCGCCGGAAGCCACCCAGCTCCAGTGGGAGCCGCTCCGGAGGCTTCTGGGGCTGGACTTGTTCTCCCCATTGTAAGTCTCCAGCCACAGTCCACTCAGGACACAACTGCAGCACAAACTGGTGGTCCTTCCCTGATCGTGTCGGGGGTTATTGCAAATCTGCCAACACTTGTGGGTGGCATTGTTGAAGTTTTGTCTACATTTTATTGGGATGCACCAGCTCTCAGAGACCTGGGCATCTCCTTGCCTTGAAAGGCTCTACACTTTGTCTAATAGTGAATGTTGCTGGTGTTTATTTTTTTTAACTATTTATAAGATTTTATTTATTTGAGAGAGAGAGAGTGAGAGAGCACAAGCAGGGGGAGCAGCAGAGGGAGAGGGAGAAGCAGGCTCCCCGCTGAGCAGGGAGCCCCACATGGGACTCAGTCTCAGGACCCTGGGATCATGACCTGAGCCGAAAGCAGACGCTTAACCGACTGAACCACCCAGGCACCCCGTTGCTGGTGTTTAAATTCTATTTTGGTACATTTCTTCCAGGAATAACTTCTTTCAGTGCTAGTTTGGGCCAGATTTAAAAATCACCCAATTTTATCTTTTAAGCCAGCTTTTTTTCTCAGCTGAATCATCCACGTGCACAGCAATTCCAAATGACCACTTGCTATTTCTAGAAATCAGATCCACCTTCAAAGGTAGATTTGGCCCTATGTGCACTCTGCCCGATTCCAGACTCCACACTGAAACCCAACGGGCTTCATGAGGAGCAGAGACTGCAGAAAGAAAAGACTTGAGAGGCTTACAAGGCGGTCAGAACAGAGAATCCTGTGCAGCCACAGAGATGACACAGGGCAGATTCCAGCTCCATATAGGAAACTTTCAGGGCTTTGAGCTGAGTGAAACGGAGAGAACTGTTCATGGGAGTGTGAGTCCCATCTCCGTGGAGGTGTGCGAGCAGGGACTGTGCAAGCACCCTGGGACAGGAAGGTGACAGGAATTGTACTCAGTGTCACCCCTTCCAAATCTGAGATCTTGTCATGGGTTCATAGAGAGCAGGCTTTGTTGTTACCCTGACCTGAGTTTGAATCCCAGCCCTATGATTGTTGGCTGTGTGACTTAACTTCTCTGAGTCTCACTTTCTTCACCTGAAAAAATAGGGGGTGACCCATACTCACCCCATAAGGTTGTTGTGGGACTGAATGAGATCACATATGCTAAGTTTGGCCTGGCACACACCATCACCATCACTATTATCACCATCCCCACATCATCATCATCACCACCATCATCACCATTAGCACCACCATTGTTACCATCACCATCACCATTACCACCATCACCACCATCACCATCACCACCACCATTGTCACCATCACCACCATCACCATCACCACCATCACCACCATCAGCATCACCATCACCACCATCACCATCACCATCATCACCATCACCATTATCTTGATCACCATCACCTGCACTATCTCCACCTCCATCATCATTATCACCACAAAGTCTGTGCCAGAATTCCTATAGAGCCTTCTGGAATGGCCCTGTGCTAGTCCAGCAGCAGGAAGGGTGAGCAGGCACCAGCCTAAGAGCCTCATTCAGATACCACCACTCACCACGGTCCCATTCCTACCTGTAGTCCAGTGGTTACTTCAGCAATGAAGCAACTTTTACATTTAAAATCCACTGCCTACTGAGAAACAGAATTTTGCCACTTTCTAAAAATAGGTCTCCAGAGTTTATTTTCCTTCCCCAGAGCTGGGTAGGTCTGGCTTCCTGCTTAGATACACAACATCAGAGGACTCCCTCTTCCAAGTTCACACTTTTCCATGTCTCCTTTCCTTTCCGCCTGAGACTCACAGAGCTCCTCTCAGAGCTGAGCTCTCCCGCCACCTCCCAGGGCCTCCTCCCAGATGAGGAAGTGCCCAGCCCAGCCTCGCGCCTGAAAGGCTCCAGGGAACACTGGGGGATTGTCCAGTCAGAGCCCCTTGGCCGCCTCGCTGCCCAGGAGGAAATGCTTATTTTGAGTTGCTGGGCTGGCCAGACTGCGGCCCTCAGACTTTCCACCCTACACAGCATACTCCCAGCCAGTCCTGGCAGAGGGAGGTGCTAGGGCAGAATGCAAGGAGGGGGACTCTTCAACCAGAGCCTCCAGAGCGGCTGCCGGGAAGCAGGTGGAGTGATCCAGGCCCCAGTCACACCTGCCTCAGGTCAGAAGGCCCCTGGGCCAGTTCCTTTCCTTTGCAGCACTACCTCTGCCTTGCTCTGCATTCCAGGTGGAGGGGTCCAACGGCTAGTTCTTGCACCAAGTCACTGTTGCTCAGCCCGTCGTGACCCAAGCAGGTCTCCTTCTAGAGCCCAGTGCTAGACCCTGCATCCCTCCCTCCAAGAAAAGTCCGCCTGGAGCCCTCCTCTGCAAGTCGATGCCCCCTTGCTCCGACCAGACCCATCATATTTCTCAGCACTCCTGTGGTGCTGGGGATGGCAGGTGCCACCAGGTGCCATGAAGAGAGGCCAGCATCTCAGGAAGACCTGGCCTTAAGAGCACTCACCAGTTGTGTGCACTTAATGTAGTCGGGTGAGAGATTCTGAAAGACTGAACAAGATAAGAGATGTGCCTAACTTCTGAAAACTGCAAGAGTGCTGTAGTCTTGGGCAGTGGTTCTCAGAGGGTGGTTCTCCTGGCCAGCAGAATGAACGTCATAGGGCAATTTGTTAGATCCTGGAAGGTCGGGACCATGTCCTACCACGTGCATCCCCACTGCTGGATGTGGCATCTGGCACATAGTAGGTGTTCATTTTATAGCTCTTACATAGAATAGATGTGTGAACACTGAAAGACAAGAGTAGCTCAAAAGTCTTACAATGAGTGTATGTTATTTTTATCACTGAGAAAGAAGATAACCACATTTGAGGAAGAGAGGGGAGTGCAGGGAGACAGAAAAAATAGACATGGGCCATTCTCTTGGGCCTGCCCACGATGGCTATAGGAGAGAGGATCAGTGGGAAACTTCATCCAGAAAAGGAGCCTACATCCCCCACTGCATCTCTGGGTCTCCCTGGAATGGACTAAGAGGTCACACGTTGGCTGTGATCAGCATCCATTGGTTCATCTTCTGAGTATTTGAGCACCTATGATGTGCTGTCCTAGGGGCTAAGGATAGTGCAGTGAGCAGGGCACACACAGTCCCATGCTCCCAAGCTGGCAGTCCAGGGAGAAGACAGGCACATACACACACTCGCTGCAAGAAGGCAGAACAGTATTGTGACAGGGGAAGTATTGGGGGTAGGGGACAGAGGATGGGGCAGCGGCCAGGGAAGGGATCTGGTCAGGGAAGGTGGCCAGACTGACTTGAAGGGCATGCAGGAGTTAATGGGACTACAAGGTGAGTAGAGTGTTCCAGGCAGAGGGCACAGCCGGTACAAAGGTCAGAGGGGAGGGCACACATGCGGGGCTGTCAGTCACCCGGTCCTGGCATAAGATATGGTGTGAGGCAGGGGTGCAATCCCTGCCGTTCAATGAACACTGTCTAGACGCTGGGGAGACAGCAGAACAGAGACAGAACCCAAAATATGACCCTGGGGGGCTTACGTCTTAGTGGCCAACACAGAAACAAACCACAAAACCAAGAGCAGTGCTTCAGGGGGAGAGGTAAGCCGATGTCCTGGAGGGAAGGCAGTGGGGGGGGTCCTCTTTTTTCCACTTGCCTTTGGGACCTGAGTTCTATGCCCTGAGAGTATCACTTCCAAAACTGGTTCTCTCTCCCTTCAAGTCTTAAACCTGTTTGGATACACTCACAGGGAAGTGGTAAATGACAGGACCAGGGAGGGGTGCTTGTGGGTGAAACATCAGCCAGGCTAATGACAGTTAATGGGAGACTGAATCCCACACACCAGCCATACCTGTTGATCCTTTAATGAAGGAGGATGTTTGGTGGGCGTGCCTACTGGGCTGGTGGCCTCAGGAGGCCTCACCATATGAGTGGGTCCTAACCAGTTAGCCTCTGAAATGGGGCTTTGAACAAAAGCCACCTTGGATTCACACTTTATTCTAAACTTCCAGAAAAGTGTTGGGAGGCAGTCTGCATAGGGAAAATGAAGACGGGTTCTTGGCCTGGCCCCACCACTAACATGCTATGCAAGCTGGTCCCAGTCCACCTGCCATTTCTCAGTTGCTGTCCCAGTCCACCCGCCTGTATTAGTCAGGAGAGGTTAGGCTCTGCTGTGGTAACAAGTGAACCCCAGGATCTTAGTGGCTGAACAAAATAAAAGTTTCTTTTACTCACCTTGTGGGTAAGGCATCCCCCCTCTGTCATGTGGCTACCCGATCAGGAAGACTTGGCCTCCAGGGTGCCCATAGCAGAGAAGGAAGAGGCTTCTGGAGGGTCTTGTCTGAAAGGGGCTGGCATCCCCCCTACCACACACACAGCAGTCAGCTGAACTCATCACATGGCCACACCCCAGTGTAAGAGGGCCTGGAATGCGGTCCCTCCCCAGGAAGAGAAAAATGCATGGAGAGTGCACAGCGTCACCTTCACTCGCTCAACTATTAAATCCAGAAAGTACTTAGTTACGTTTTAGGAGAGGTACATAATATGTGCCATGGAATTAAGTGTTAGAGCTACAGAGATATCCTTGTCCTCAAGAAGTTCAGTGGGTGAGACGGACTACACAGTCTATCGTGGGAGCAGGAAAAAGAGGCACCCAACCCAGCCTGGGCCAAGGGGTGGGCCGCAGTTCGTGCATAAGAAGAGTTGCATGTGCCTATGTATACGCAAACATGTTTATCATGAACTTTCCTGATGTAAAGGATATGTAGTATGCAATTTATAAACAATGCTGAAATATACAATAGTCTACACTATGCACAGCCAACTGATTCTCATAGAATGCCTTCATCAATTTTTGCCAAACTCTTGCATTTAACCATAGGTTGAGAAGCAGAGTTGCATCCCAATCAGCTCTCTCCCCAGTAAATTTATTGTCCTTAAATCTGATGTCCTTAAATCATAAACTATCTCTCCCTTTCATATTAATTATATCTATTAAACTGAAACAATTTTTTTAAAAAAAAAGATGTATTATCTACTGAGAAAGAGAGAGAGAGAACAAGTGGGAGGGGCAGAGGGAGAGGGAGAGAGAACCCCAAGCAGACTCTGCATTGAGCGTGGAGCCTGATGCGGGGCTCAATCTCATGACCCTGAGATCATAATCTGAGCTGAACGGAGTCAGATGCTTCACCAACTGCGCCTCCCAGGCGCCCCTAAACTGGAACCTCTTTAGACATGAGCAACTTCTTTGCTAAATCAGTTAAGTTTTCAAATGCTGAGAAATATTCCCTCCATTTCGTGTATTATTCACCACGTAATGGCTAGGGACCCAAAATATGCTTTTTTAAGTTTAATTTGAATGACTAACATTTTCTTTCTCGAATCACTTTCTGAAGTATAGACAATCAACAAATCCAGCCCTGGTTTATAGCATTCGCCATTTCAGTGGTATTACTACTCCCGCTGTGGCCAGTTCCCAGCTACGGAGCTGACATCGCTGAAGACAGAGCCGGAAAGCAAAGTGCGGCAGTGAGCCTGGCCAGGGTATTTCCTCCGGACAGACAGAGTGGACATAAATAACATCAAGAGCCTAGAAAATAACAGTGTAATTAGCAAGTGATGAATTTAGGGTATTTATCGCCTTATTTAATGGTGAGTTCATATCATTTAATTTTAGGATGGTGGCTGTGTTTAACAGTTGGCCTGTAAAATTCCTGAAAACTTCACAGTCCGGCCAGCCAGGGCAAGCCGGCTCTTGCCGGCACCCAGGGGCAGGTCCGAGGAGGCAGGAGCTCTGCCCGAGCTGAGTGGACACAAGCGTTGTTGTGCTTATTCCAGAAGAAGAAGGAAGAAGGGCCGTGCAGGCTGGTGGGAGCTAAGCCAGGGAAGGATGGAATGACTAGAGCTGGAACAGGGTGACCACCTAGCCGAGCTTGCCCGGGACAGTCTCTGCCTGTGCTCATTGTCCCACAGCCCCCTTTTATTTTCAGAAGGGCTTGGTTAGGGACAAAAATGATACAGCCTCCCTCTACTAAGCGAAGAGCTGCAACCCTTCTAGGACCCTGGAATTTCAGTGTGCATGGGATAGGGGAGGGGGGTGGGTAGGAAAGGCTGGTTGGTGGGCAGGGAAGACAGGTAGCAGGGTAGGGAGGAGAAGCGGGGAAGGAAATGGTGGTGGGGGCCAGGGAGGTCGCGTTCTGGGAAGTCAGGATAGGAAGGGAAGGCTCTGGGACGGCGGCTCGCGCCTAGAGAGGGTTTCTTCATGGGAGGAGCTGAGCTCTGAGGCCCAGCCAGGGCCCAGGCATGCCGGCCTCATCTAGAACCAGTGGCCATGCTGTTATTCACTGTAGCCTCACATAGCTGGCCAGGGCAGAAGCAAGAAATGCACGTGAAATTCAAGTGTCTAGCGCCCAGCTTCCTGACAATGAGGGAAGAGGTAGGCAGGGCGGTGCTAAGTGGAGTCACAATTCCCCACGTGGTCGATCTCCTGTGGGAGGCTTGAAATTCCCAGGACAGGGGCGCCTGGGTGGCTCAGTCGGTTAAGCGCCTGCCTTCGGCTCAGGTCATGATCCCAGGGTCCTGGGATCGAGTCCCACATCGGGCTCCCTGCTCAGTGGGGAGCCTGCTTCTCCCTCTCCCTCTGCTGCTCCCCCTGCTTGTGCTCGCTCTCTGACAAATAAATCTTAAAAAAAAAAAAAAAAAAAGAGGGTGCCTGGGTGGCTCAGTTGGTTAAGCGACTGCCTTCGGCTCAGGTCATGATCCTGGAGTCCCAGGATCGAGTCCCGCATCGGGCTCCCTGCTCGGTAGGGAGTCTGCTTCTTCCTCTGACCCTCCTCCCTCTCATGCTCTCTGTCTCTCATTCTCTCTCTCAAATAAATAAATAAAATCTTTAAAAAAAAAGAAAAAATTCCCAGGACAAAGCAGGAGCACCTCCCAGGTAAGAGCACCCTCTGAGGCTAGTGTTGGGGGGTTTTCCCACAAAAGTGGTCCATATCCTCCTCACTTTCTCAGCCAGCAACCCTCCTGAAGGCCCCAAAGCCTAATCCCTCCTGAGCACCCAGTCCTGTCATTTTCTCCCTCATCGAGACAGGGGACAGCAGGCCCTTCCCTTGGGGACCAAGCGGTTAGCGCTCTGCCTCCTGGGCTGCACACACGATCCCACGTGTCAGGGCGAGGCCACGCTGCTCTCTGGCAAAGCAGCCCAGGACCATACTCCCAAACTCCAAATGTTCTGAAACCTTTATGAGCCTTCCAAACCTTCCATAAATAAGGCAAAGAACTCAGGGAACATTCTTTGGCCTTGAAGAATGGGGGGAAGATTGAGGGTTCTCCAAGCTGCATGCCACGTCGCCATGTACCTTTCACGGCCGTGTTTCACAGGGAGCTGAATGGAGGGATGATACATCTAAGTGCTCTTCTGGGGACTCCTGTGTCTGTGTGTTTCAGATGACAGGTAGGTGGGCAGGTAGGCAGACGATAAAGTTCACATACACAGATGAATGTATCGATCCTCACATCAGTCCTCGGAGGGGACTTCCAGAATCCCACAGCTGGTAAATGTCAGAGCTGAGATTTGAACCCGGGCAGGGTTGCTCTTGACTGTGACACTAAGCCACCTGCCCACGCCCGGGGTGGGGGTGGGGGAGGGGGTCCTGTCATGGGGCCTTTCCCACCCCTCTGGGACACATGGGAGCTGGAGTCATATCCCACATGGCATCAGACCTGGGGTAGGCCCAAGTTGTGGGGCCCACAGCTTAGAGAATTTGGGAGATCCTTCTTTAAGACCAAGACTACAGAACCGTGACTGCAGATCACACAGGCTGTGGAAGAGGCCGAGCAAGTGAGGGTCCCTGCATTTTCAGCCTCGTTGGCCTCGTGGTGGGTGGGCTCCTGCCCTGTAGCCTCTGGGGCTGTTAGTCCCCAGTTATCTATGCTCAGGCTTCCTGAAGTCTCTTCTGTCCACTGGCACCTTGTCTGTCTCTTCCCACCCCAGAAGGGGAATCTGCAAGGGGGTCTGAGGGAAACCCCAAAAGAGCCTGCACCCCTCTCAGCCAGCCTTTGAGAGGAGCGCTGGAGGCTGGGAGCCCTGGCGGTGCTCAGAGAGATTCAGACCAGACTACTGGCACCAGGCCTGCTTCCCAAAAGCATGAACAGCCAGGAGGAAGACGTGGAAAATTTTCTGACCAGCCCCGAAGCTGGAGGGATCATTAAAATGTAACTCATCCAAGGTCACTCCTGTGCCCTGAAGCTCATGTGGAAGCACAGAAGGAAAAAAGGATCTATTCTCTCTTGAATGCCACCAGTAGCTCTTCTTTTTAAGAGGTACAGACAGGGTCAGAGAGGATCCAAGCCAGAAAGCCTCAGCCTCTAGGGAACAGTCCGCGTGAGCATCGCCACGGGTTGTCTTTGGTTCCTAAGCAGAGACTATCACCGCTGACTGGAAGATTCCACCGTCAAAGGCTCTCATAGGCTCTTCTTCCCTCTGCCTTCCCTACAACAAGGACAGGCAAAAGCCATGAAGGGGTTGGGGTAGGGGGGACAAGAAGGTAAGGCTCCATGGGGGAGGGACCACGCTGCAGGGGAGGTGGGGAGAGGGCTGTTAAGGATAGGTGGCCCAGAGCCAGGGAGGGTGGGGGGATGGCATCCTCATAAAAGAAAAATGGTTCGTGACACGCGTTAAGGATGGGATGGTGGATGACTCAGGGGGGATCTGTGGTAGGGGAGAGGGATCACACTGGATCCAACCCCAAAACGGGGAAGTCAGGGGTAAGGGGCATTCTTGCTCGACAACTCCACAGAACTCCTGCTGAACGTAGACCAGGGTGCTAAGGTGTCCAGGTTGGGGACGAGGAATTTGATCAGATAGCCAGGGTGGTTGGTGTGGGCCAGAGGGGTGGTGATACACTGACTTAGCACAGTTCTTGCTCAAAGTGGATTCCACAAGGACAGAGAGGAAGCCCATGCGGGGCCCAGCAGAGCAGAGAGCTCAGGGGAGCCCAAGTAAAGTTAGATCAAGGAGAGTCCCTGTCACCATCCACTGTCTGCCAGAAAGACTTGGGGCTTTTGAGAGGAATGGCCAGCTCCAGAGCTTGGGACAGGAAACTGGAAGATCAGCCTAAAACGTATTTTTGTGCCAGAGAATCCAGAAGTGCTCAGAGAATGATGGGGACACGTCAGAAGGACACAGAAGCCATCTGGAATGGGCTCCCACTGACCACACTGGGGACAACCTAAGCATCAAGATACATGGTAATAATAATGAATCATACCCCACGGGAGGGACTAGGAAACACGAGTCCACACGTATGCCAATTAATTAATTATATCAATTAGTTATCATCATAATCGTATTTTGAATTAATTAACTCTACTTGAGGAGTAAATGGATATTTCCATGGTTTCAAAGCGCCGCCCCACAAAAATACTGAATAATCACAAATGCAAACTGGCTTCCTGCGAGGACCTGGCCAATGGACCCTAATCAGGGGATCAATGATCCATCTGTGATGGAGCAAGTGGAGACCACATGCCAGTGGACGGGACTTGATGACCCGAACCACCGAGGGCCACCCCATACGGAGTCTGTGGTGCTCAAAAGTCTAGACACCGCGCAAGCGCACAAGACTCTTACAGACAGTAGGAAACTGAAGAGAGCTCACAGCCAAACGTGATGCATGATTCTCTGCTGGGCACATCTGGTCAAAGGCCTGACTGGGGACAGTGGGGGGATCTGAAGGGGCCAGGATGACCAGGTGGTAGGAATGGAGCGGACACACTCCCGATTGACGGGTGTGTTGTGGTTATGTAGCAGAATGTCCTTGTGTGTAAGGTGACAATGCCGTAATGTCCAGGGGTGAATGCGGCACCATGTCAGCCATTTATTCCCACATGGATCTGGACAAATATTTATACCGTGCTTGCAACTTCTCTGTAAAAGTTTGAGGTCGTTTCTAAATGCATCAGTCAGTTTTCTGTAAAATTCCATAAAAACGGTTCCCAGGGATGGCAGGGGGCTCGAGAGATCAGTTGGTCGGGTCCCCTGTCTTAGGGCCCAGGTTTTATTATCCCCATTTCACAGAAGAGATAGTTGAGACCGAGCGGGAAGCGCAATGGGCCTGTTTCAAAGTGCAATGGACTCGTTTCATAAATGGAGCTGAAGGAGGGGATGGCAGCACTCAGACATAAAACCCCACAGGCTGCCCCTGCACCTTTTCGGGGGTCACCCCTTCCACCGCGACCCTGCATTATGCCGTGGGGTCCTTTCCAGGTCAGGAAAGGTCCTGGATCCAACCCCAACACGGGGAAGTAAGGGGCATTCCTGCTGGACAACAATCAGAAGAGGAAAACATAATAGAATTAAGTGTGGACCTGACAATCAGGGCTAAACCTGGATGGCCAGGGACCTCCCATCAATCTTTAGGTTTCTCTCAAGAAGAGAAGCTGCCTCTGTGGCCCATTCAAGCACCGGGGTCCCCTTGGGGGCATGGGGGGTCAGGTGGAGAAGGAATTCAGGAGAAGTCTTCTCCAGGAGAGAGGTAGATATTGCTCGTGAAAAGACATTGATATTAGGGGAGACAAGGATGTGTACTTTAGGGGACGGAACAGATAGAAGGGGAGGCCGTGAGTTTGGTGGAAAGTGGCAGGAGACACATGGTTCTCCCAGGGAGGCTGCCTGCGCCGCTCTGGCCCTTGACCGTGAGACGGTCCCGTCTGTGCCAAGCAAGCCCCAGGAGACCACAGATGCTGGAATGCCACGCTCATGATTTAAAATGGAACACAGAGGTTGCTGAGGTCCCGTGGTGGGATGACTCCGAGGACGCAGGGGTGGCACCGGGCTGCAAATCCTTACACCAACATGCAGAAGGGCTTTTCCCCCTTAAGTCAGACTCCTTGAGACATCAAAGCAAAGCTGGCAGTCATCTTTTAAAAAAATGCAACCTGCCAGAGACTTGAATAGAAAGAGTGCTCCCAGGCTCCTGAGGGACACATCAGGGTGAAGAGTGGTCACTGTCATTTCTGTTTTTACACATAAAGAAACTGGTCCAGGGCCACTCTGCCACCTGGTCAGGACCAGAACATAATCCTTCCCCCTGCCCTTAGGGTTTTTCTTCCCCTACCAGCTGTTTTTATCAAAATAACCTCAGTTTGAGGGGCGCCTGGGTGGCTGAGTCAGTTAAATGTCCGACTCTTAATTTTGGCTCAGGTCATGGTCTCGGGATTGTGAGATCGAGCCCCGCCTCAGGCTCTGCACCGTGGAGCCTGCTTGAGATTCTCTCTGTCCCTCTGCCCCTCGCCCCTACCTCGTGCTCTCTTTCTCTAAAACGATAATAACAATAATAAAAATAACCTCAGTTTGAATGAAACAGAACCACATCTGGTCCCATTTTTCGTTTTTTTTTTTTTTTTTTTAAAGATTTTATTTATTTATTTGTCAGAGAGAGAGAGCGCGAGTACAAGCGGGGAGTGGCAGGCAGAGGGAGAGGGTGAAGCAGGCTCCCCGCTGAGCAAGGAGCCCAATGCGGGACTCGATCCCAGGACCCTGGGATCATGACCTGAGCCAAAGGCAGACGCTTAACCGACTGAGCCACCCAGGTGTCCCCTGGTCCCATTTTTCTACAAGAACTGACAGCCTGCCTGAAAGCTGTCACAGGCTTGCAGGGTAGGAGGCTGCCTGGGCCGGTCTTCTCTCCTGTCTTCCTATAAACTCACTGCAAAATTCGCTCCCTTTGAGACCAGGCAGATGAGGTCCTGTGTGTGCAGAGCCCTTACAGCATGGTGTTTCATAAACAGGAGAAACGACAAAACCATCACACCCAAAGGGCACCTAGGGAGCCTATCTGAGCTTCGAGCTGCATGAGTAGGACATCAGCTTGCTTGCTGTAACAAAGAGACCCAGATAATATTGGCTTAGGATAGAAATCTGTACCTCTGTCCTGTGAAAGTTCAAATGGGCAGGCAGAGCTAGGATAGTAGCTGCACAACCCTCAGGATCCAGGATCCTTTAACTATCTGCTCTGCCAGCCTCAACATGTGCTTCCATCTTGTGGCCCAAAATCGCAGCTCCGGTTCCTGCCATCATGTTTGCATTCCAGCCATGAGGAAGGTTGGCCTGGCAAAAGGCAAGGGCACACCACTTCCTTTCAAGGACATGCATGACCCAGAACTTGCACACACCTCACTCCCATGCACACTGCATTTGCCAGAACTTTGTCACGTGGTCACAGCCAGCTAAAGGCGAAGCTAAGAACCTAGCAACTCTAGTACTATATACTATGTAATAATAAAGTACTACGCAATATAGTACTATGTGATAAATGCATACTGGAGCATTGACTAGCAATTCTGCCACATGGGTAATGCATCTTAGCAGCTCAGAACAGAGAAGTCTTTTTCTCCAGTGCTCGCACTTTCAGGCCTAAGCTGGACCCAATTTTTCTCTGCTCAGAAGTGCACACTTGGATCTGAGCCAGACTAGATCTGTGTGCATGCCTCGCCTCTCTCAGGAATCTGTCCTGACATTCCACACTCTCTTGTCTCGTTTGCATGCTATCTGCTTTGGACTCAGCCCGGGGCCTCCTGCTCTGTCATCAGGGGGAAGCTGGCAGGCACCTCCTTCTGCACATTAAGACTTCGCCTGCCTCCATCTGGTGGTGACCCCCAGCGCCACCCCCCCCCCCCCCCCCCCCCGCTGCCCCAGGAGAAACAAGTCTCCCTTGGCCAAGGGGGACTTCTCCAGCTCATCAAGCAGCCCCCAGTGCAGCCTGTGCTGTGTGCCGGAGTCAGAGCCAACCTGGGCACGTAGGGAAAGGGTAAAAATCACCACCCCCCGCGTGTTGTGTCCTGTGTCAGTGGCGGATGCCCAAGAACAGCAGGGATACCTGTCCTCAGCTGCCAGGCTGAGGGCCCAGCTGCACACGTGGCTGGCAGATGCATCCCTGCATTTCTTTTGCAACTGAGCCACTTTGGAGCATCCTCCTGTACTGAGGGAGGTGCCGTTTGGCCTCAGACACTGGGCATTCAGGGCGGCTTCAGCAGAAGGCAGATGTGGGAAGTCAGGGTCCTGTGTTTAAAGACTCTGTGACCTGAAGGGCAGAACAGCGTGGTGGTGAAATATACAGGCTTTGGAGCCAGAATTTCTAGACTCTGGTCCTGGCTCCAGTGTTTATTACCTTGGGACTATGGGTAAGTTACCTGGTGAATCTAGTTCTTGGTTTCCCATGGGTAAAATGGAGATCTTTGTGCCTACGTGGGGGGATTGGTAAGTAATAAATGGGTAACACAGATCAGTGTCTGGCCTGTGGTAAGCTTTCCATGAGCATCAGCCACTCCTATGCCTTAATCTCTTTGAGCCTCAGTTTCCCCTTGCACATAAATGAGGAAACTATTTCTACAACTCAGCGTGGGACATTAAGGATGAAAATGTCTTGCATCTCTAGAAGGTTTTTGATGTATACATTTCCTTCTCTGCTTTCCTGGGTCTGGCTTCTCTATAAATAGCAGGAAGAAAATGATTATCCCCTCCTGCCCCCCAACAGCATTCACACTGGTGCTCAATCCGCAGAGGGGGTCCTGTGTTCATCTGTGTGGCTTTCCTGCCCTTTGTGCTGTGCTCTGGCCAACCCATGACCCCAGTGACTGCCAGAGTGCTACCATCACCAGAGGACAGAAGGAGGCAGGCAGGGCACCCCAGTGCATGCCGGGACCAGTGGTCTGGGAAGCACTTCTGGCCTCTCGAGAAACATCTTCACTGTCAGTCCTGGAGCCCACGGGGGTTGAGGGCCTGCTGGATAGAGGCACGCCAGGACGCCAGGGGATCTCAGGAGAAAAGAGGAAGGTTCCCAAAAGGAAGATGCCAGTTCTAGGAACAGACCCCCATGAGAAGTGAGATAGGACGGAGTCCTTAACAAAACAATGCATTTTACTTATTTTTTCACTTGTCTCACCATAAAGGCAACTAATCTCATTCTTCCCAACATACGTTTTGCTAATTACAATATTGGAAGCTTCGAGAACACCACCATCGGAGCAAATATAAGCTTGGGGAAAATAGAAGCAGATACTGTCCAAGTCAGTCCCCGTGGCTTTGACTGTGAAGCCGACTAGATGCTAGGGAACCTTCTCCCTCGAAAAATACAAGGCATGCTGGGTGTGGGTGTAGAACGAGGACAGGGTCCCAGGTTGCTCCTCATGGCCTTGATTACAGCTTCCCGGCTCTCCCCATCCAGCTCCTGTATGACGGGCCTGCTGCTGCCCCTCCCCCCTGCTCTCCAAGCATCAGCTGTCCCTGGAGCCTGTACTCTCTACCAAGCTTTCATTAAAAGTTTTCCCTTGTGATTTTGCAGTTTTTATAGCTGGTTCAGTCCTGTTTGCCCTTCTGAAAACGTGTAAGCCTTTAAGTAAACACATGCTCAGAAAAGCAGAACATTCTTGTGAATTCCCTTTAAGCTCTGTGCTAGGTTCAGTATGGGTAATATGGGTTTATGCTGATAGAAAAGTCTAACCTTAATTTCAAAAACATTTTGTAAATGTTCGGAAAAGAATGTAAGTCTTGTATACCAGGGGTAACCAGGTATCCCCAGAGATTCATGGTTCAGAAGCCAAGACTAAGGCCATGTCAAGCCTGTTAAAAAGACAGACAGGGGGATGGCAGAGTGCTGCCAGTCATTTACACTGTAGTCTAAATGCTATAGTCTAATAAAGTCTGCCTTTCCCTGAGGAGAAGTTTTCAGGTCAGGAGAGGAGAGAAAAAAGAGGACAGGGATGGGAAGGGGCAGCCAAAGGGGCGGAGAAGGAGGGAAGCTGGGATTAGCAAAGTCAGCCTTCACCTCTCTGCATCTGGGTCAGTCCTGATCCTCTGACATCATGGACCAGGCGTTTGCAGCATGCGTGACACACCTGCTGGTCCCAGAACATTCCATTCTGAGGCTCCTTGCCAAGAGAAGGCTGTGTGAAGCCCCAGGGAGAGCAGGACCTGGCTGGGACCTGGTTGGAAGTTCAGGCCACTATAATTATCAAGCTGGGCAGCTTCCTCGGGAGATCCTTTCAGCTCCTCATTCAGCTCCTCATTCCCTCTTGGCTCCTGGGCTGCCTGGGCCCCACCCTTGCGGAGGAGGAGACCCCAAATGGTGTGGCCAGGCCCACCCGAAGATGATTTACAGGCCAGGCCAGAAACGACATCATGCCTCCCCTAAACCCCACCCTGTCCCCAGGGCCCAGAGGATGGTTTGCTGCAATGTCTTCACTTCTGGTGGCCATGCCCGGGCTCCCAGCTGCATATCCTTTCCTCAGGGGGTTTTGGGAAGGGGATTGAACTGGCTCGTTCAGGTTAGTGCAGCCCGTTCAGTGAGTCGCTGGGCCCCAGGAGCCCTTTCAGTTTAGGATGACTTTAGACCTGTGGGGTCTTATGAATAATGCCCCTGGGCCTAAAGGGTGTGCTAAAGGGGGTTGGCATGGAGTTCACATATTTAAGCTGAGTTTGTAATTTAGGGCCAACAAAGCCCGTCTGAGGTAAGGCTGTTTCAAAGCCAAGTGCCCAGCACTCAGTTTGACAAGGCCCTGTGGACCCCCTCACGGCCAAATGACCCCTGGCTCGCTGTTTTCCTACAGCAGACATCTCGGACTCGGTCCTGACCCCCCTCAGCCAGGAGCAACATGACCGACGGCCCCCGGGGACCACACAGGCAGTGCATGTTTCTGCACCAGGTCTCGTGCTAAGGGCTTTCTGTGGATCGCCGTGACTCCTCTTCATGACCAACTTGTGAAGTAGCTTCCCTTATCATTTCTAGTGAAGGATGAGGAAGCTGAAGGTTAGAGAGACCAAGGTCCAAGGTCACGGGGCCAGCAAGTGACCAAAGAGACTGGGCACCACACCAGTTGTCTGACGCCAGCCGGCCCACCCCATCCAGTGTCCTGTGTGTGGGATGAGATTGCTCCAGGGGACACAACAGGCTGGTGAGGCCGCATCCACATGTCTGAGCTCAAGCGCCTGGGTCAGGGGCACTGTCCAAATATCCTGTCCAGCTGGGTAGGATGTTGGTCAAGGGCACTCAAGAGCTCATTGGAGGAGATTACATTCTCCATCCCTGCAGCCCAGAGATCTCAGTCACACACGGGACAGGATCTGGAGGCGGGGCGGCGTCACACCCACATTCTCAGGGGCACACGGGCATAAAGAATAACGCTGACCCCGGGTCAACAAGGCGAGCCCTAAGAATGGAAACAGATTCTGCCACATCAGCAGGAAGCCTTGCCTTCCTTGGCAGGGGCCATTCAAGTCTTAAATGCACTCGTTTCTTTAGTAAACCAAACACCGTGGAATGAACGCTATGTGCCCACAGACCACATCTCCCAAATCACCAGTCTCCCCCTAGAGCCGCCTCTAGGGACAGTCGAGCCGAGTGTCTGAAATCGGGATTGAACCAACACTGGGTCCTGTGGCCTCTGGACATTCTGCCTCCCTCCTTTGCCCACGCACCTCCAGGCGCCCACCAAGGCGGGTGGGGGGGCATAGCCACAAGACACAGAGCCAACTGCCAGCCGGGAGTTTCTTCCACCAGCCTGGTGGGATGGAAGCATCCAGCACAGTTGTGGAAAGGGGCTGAGCGTGGGGTCTCACAGAGCATGACTTTCTCCCAGCCCAAAGGCAGGGTGTAAGAGAAGGAATCTGTGTTCTGAAGAGAGTCTTTTGGAATCTCTTTATAAAGAGAGGATGCTATTTATGTTGGCTGTGGCCTCCTAGGCTTGGGGGTGGGTGGAGACCTCAGCAACTGGCAGCCACCCAGAGATGCCCTTCCTGCCTCTTCCTTTCTTTCCTGGTCTTCAGAAGGCGGAGCAATGGCTTCATTACACTGAGCCAGAAAACACTGAGCACCGGTCATAATCAGGCTGTAAGTAAGAATAGACTGATTCATCCTTGTGCCTTCATGTGGTCTCTCCAAAGACCATGCTCTCCCACTGCCAGTCGGGAGTGACGCTGCTCCGGAATGCCAATCGCTCATACGACCCGACCGGGCAGGTCTCAGAATGTTCCTATTTTCCTGAAGATGGCATTTGTAGGTCTGAAAGGGACGGTGAAAATTCATTTTTCAATGGAAACATCATTTTGTAAAAAAAAAAAAAAGTCTTTTGGGCCTGGGTCAGTGCTGAACTTTGCTGTCAGGGGTATGTGGTGGGGAGAGAGACAGAGACAGAGGAGAGAGAGAGAAGGAACATCAGAGTTAAGGCTGTCAGAGCAGAAGTCCTGCAGAGCACAGAGGAGACAGAAGGGATGCCTGCTGGGGAGCTGAGGCCTCTCACCGGGACTGCAGCTCCCTGGCCCTCCCCACCCCCAGCCCCTGCACGGGGCCCCGCCCTGGGAGCCAGCCGCCCACAGCTTCTCCTGCCTGCTCTGACCTGACCTTGCCCACCCAAACATTGGCCCCCGCCTGCAAACACAAACAGGGAGACTTATCTGCATTGCCTAACCAAGGTAAACAGCCCTGCACATGCCTGGTCCCTGCCCTCCCCCCAAGGTCAGGCTGCTGGGCCAAAGGTATGCTCGGAGAGATTTTTTCAGGGACTATTTCCTGCCAGCAAGACTTCTGGATTCAGGGAGTTTCAGTGGAATAGTGTCCTAATCGGCATAGAAACCTAAGTCTAGAAGGATCTTCACAGTTATGAAGTCCATTCCCCAGCCCTTTGCCAAACTTTCTGCCATTTTCTGAGAAAGAAACAAAAAAACAAAAAAAAAAACCAAATCATAATTGCCATTGGACACACTTGGTGGGGACTCAACTTTTTCAAACAGAAAGTCTTCCTGAGATCTAAACTAAACCCTTCAGGTTTCGGGGTGGGCCTGTTCCTCTTCTGCTCCCTCTCTCATGTAAACAGAGAGTTGCTGGTGAAGGTGCCTATGGCAGGCCTCGCCGCACACAGCTGCATCAGCTACAAGACACTGTCCTTTCCGCCACACGTCTGGGAGATGTCAGGCCCGACTTCGAATTCTGGCTGGGATGCTAGCTAGCTGTGTGACCTTCAGCAAACTGCTCAACCTCTCTGAGCCTCAATTTCCTCATCAGGAAAATAAGGAGGCTGGACTAGAGGGTCTCTTAGGTCCTCCTATGGACCGAATTATGTCCCCTCGCAAATTCATATGCTGAGACCCTAACTCTCAATGGGACTGTATTTGAAGATAGGGGTTCTAACCATTTGCAACAACGTGGATGGAACTAGAGGGTATTATGCTAAGCGAAATAAGTCAATCAGAGAAAGATAATTATAATATGATTTCACTCATATGTGGAATTTAAGAAACAAAACAGAGGATCATAGGGGAAGAGAGGAAAAAATAAAACAAGATGAAATCAGAGAGGGAGACAAGCCATAAGAGACTCTTAATCATAGGAAATAAACTGAGGGTTGCTGGAGGGGAGGCGGGTGGGGGGATGGGGTAACTGGGTGATAGGCATTAAGAGGGCACATGATGTAATGAGCACTGGGTGTTACATACAACTGACAAATCACTAAACTCCACCTCTGAAACTAATAATGCACTCTATGTTAATTAATTGAATTTAAATTTTAAAAAATGGAGATAGGGGCTCTAAGGGCTTCTAATTAAGGTTAAATAAGGCTGTAAGGATGGGGCTCTAATCCAATAGGGGTGGAGTCCTTATAAGAAGAGAGACACGAGAGACCATGTGTGCTCTCTCTCCCCTCCCCCTCCTTCTCCTGTAAATGACAGAGGAAAGGCCATGTCAGGACACAGCAAGAAGGTAGCCATCTGCAAGCCAAGGAGAGAAGCCTCCCCAGGGCCCAGCCCTGATGATACCTTGATCTGGACTTCCAGCCTCCAGAGCCATGAGAACTAAATGACTTGGTCATGGCAGCCCAGGCAGACAGGCTCTTCTCCCTCTGTCATCCTGGGTCTCTAAGTGGATCTGCTCTTCTGTGCTACAGAGTTTGGTTGGAATGAGACCTAGGCCAGGTCTGCTGCCACTCTCATCTTTGAGAGACATTAAGATGGCCTGAACCCCAGTGGGAAAACCAGCGACCCCCAGGCTCTCCAAATATTCTTAGCAGGGGATCTGTTTCTGATGTACTCTCTGGCAGGGAATGTCTGCTTCTGCAGAGTTCTTTCAGATATAGATCATCCTTCATTGGCCCCCCACACACCACTCCAATCTCTTCACTGGCAAAGGGCCACTGACCCGGAGCCCGTGAGGACCTGAAGGCACAGGGGACCAGAAAGAGGAGGAGAGAGAAGAGACCATGCGTGTGTCCCTACTGTTTGTGACCAGGGACCCAACTACACCTCTTGAGCCCTTGTCAACCCAAACATCCAGCAGCTACCCACGTGCATCGCACTGCTGTGGCTGACTTTTGCCCAGGCAGTGCCCTCTAATTGAATTCTTCTTTATCCAAGTATCTGCCACTACTCTTTGAAAGCTCTCAAGGGTCCCCTCCTTCAGGAAGCCCCTTGCCCACCCTCTTCTGTGCTCACATGGAACCTCCACACATAATATGGGTTCATCAATCCCACTGGCTCTGGGATCTGTGGGTGGAAAGCCTGGGTCTTCTTCATCCTCCCCCAGGGTCTAGAGTGTAATAGGCATCTAACAAATGTTAGTAGATGGCAGACAGATGATGGATGGATGGGTGGGTGGGTGGGTGGGTGAATGGGTAGCTGATCAGGTGGGTGGGTGGATGGATGGGTAAATGGGTGGCTGAATGGGTGGGTGGGTTGGGGGATGGATGAATAGGAAAATCACTCTGCCTCTAGTTGCCCGGCTCTGTCTTCCTAACGTCTGGATTGGCTCTCTTCATGACCCAAATACCTTCAGAGGTTGTGCACTGCCTGCCAAATACAGTGTAAACTCCTCAGGCTAGAATCTGGCCCTACCTATTTGTCCAATTCTTCTGTCCTTCTCTCCCACTACTCTCCCAGCCAAATCAGAGCAGATGTTCTCTGCACCCTGGGTACTCAGAGCCACCCTCTGACCTGTAGCATCAGCTTCACCTGGGAGCTTGTCAGAACTCTCAAGCCCTCTCCAAGACCTACCAAATTAGAATCTGCATTTTAACAAGATCTCAAGTGGGTCATGCCCACGTGAGCGCTTGATGATCTACTCTAAGCTATCCCCAAAGCTCCTGACAGTTATCTGTCAAAATCCTGTGCATCTTTTAAGGCCTCGCCTGTGCCTTCCCACATGGAACTCCCCTGCTCCCACTTACCCTAACCCACCCCCCTACACACACACACACACACACACACACACACACACACACACACACACCACACAACACACAGACATGCTGTTTCCTTTCTCAGAATGACCACAACAGTTGGTTTATGCCTCTCTTGTCTCAGAGCTCACACTGTTCCTGGGGTGTAAGTATTTGAGACTAATGTCTCTGTTGTAAATGACAAATGTTTGATGAAGAAGGACCTTGTTAGTCTTTTTCACCCCATGCCATGTCTCAAAGATGCCTTGCATCTAGCCGGTGCTGGACAAACGCATTCAGTAAGGGCAGGGATTATTGGAGGAAGGAACAAATGAAGGTCAGTTTCCTACTACAGGAAGAAGACTCATGGGTCCCCATTGTTGGCAGCATCCCCAGGACAAGGGTTCCATGTGCTGGCTTCCGGCTTTCTTCCCTGGAATAGTGGGGAGCATCTCAGTTTGCCCGCCCAGCCCCAAGGCTGCTCCATACCCTGGAGTGATGGGAAATGAGACATCCCCTGTGGTGGCACAGGCCCCTCTGGAGGCTGTCTGGCTGTCTCATCCAGGATTATGGTGGGAGGGAGAGATCTACCTTGTTGGGGAAGGACAGCAATGCCTGCCACAGCATCAGTGGGCCTGAGTCCAACCTCTTCAGCTACCAGCTTCAGTACTGGAAAGTCAGGACAAACCCACAGACTTCCTGACCTCGGCGAGCTCATCCTCCCAAATCATCTCCTCGGGAAGCCTTTCCAGATGCCCTCGCCCAACCCACCCACCCCCTTTGTCAAGAGATTAGTTCTTGGTCAGTATATGGTTTTCTCTACATTAGACTGCATGGTGAAAAACAGAATGCTTCCTTCTAAGATCAGGAGCAAGGCAAGGATGTCCACTCCCAACATTTCTACTGACTATATACTGGAGATTCTAGCCAGCGCAATCAGGTAAGAGAGGGAAATAAAAGACATCCAAATTGGAAAGCAACAAGTAAAACTGTATTTGCGGAATGACATAATCTTGTATGATGAAAATCCTAAGGAATCCACAAAACAACCACTAGAGCTAATTAAAGGGTCAGACAATGTCACAAGATACAAGACCAAAGTAAAAAAAATCGACTGCATTTCTAGATATGAGCAATGAACAACCTGAAAATGAAGTTAAAATAATTCCATTCACAATAGCTAAAAAATAATTATGCAATTCTTATCATCAAAATCTCAGCAAAATATTTTGTAGACACAGACAAGCTTTTTCTAACATTTGTATGGAAAGGCAGAGGAACTAGATGAGCTAAAACAATCTTGACAAAGAAAAATCAAATGGGAGTTACCACTCTACCTGATATGGAGGCTTACTACAGAGCTACTGTAATCAAGAAAGTGTGGTATTTTGCAGAGGGAGAGACACAGAGATCAAAGGAACAAAATAAACCAAAAATAGACCCGCACAGTATGTTCTGTGGTTGGTTTTTGTTTTTTTCTGACAAAGATGCAAAAGTGATCCAATGGAAGAATGATAGCCTCTTCAACAAATGGCATGTAACAGAACATCCTTAGGCAAAAAAATCCTTGCCCTGGGTGCCTGGGTGGCTCAGATGGTTAAGCGTCTGCCTTCGGCTCAGGTCGTGACCCCGGGGTCCTGGGATCGAGTCCCGCTTCAGGCTCCCTGCTCAGCGGGGAGCCTGCTTCTCCCTCTGCCTCTCTCTCTCTCTGTCTCTTATGAATAAATAAAATCTTTTTTAAAAAAAAATCCTTGCCCTAAATCTCACACCTTACACTAAAATAAACTCAAAATGGATCACAGACTTAAATGTAAAATGTAAAAACCATAAAGCTATTTTAGAAAGGAAGGATGGCAGAAAATCTTTGAGAACTGGGGCTGGGCAAAGAGTGGAGTTCTTGGGCATGAAATAACTTATGGGGGAAAAAAAGGTAAGTTGAACTTCATCAAAATTTAAAACTTTTGCTGACAAAAAAATCCCATTAGGAAGATGAAAGACAAGCTACACACTGGGAAAAAATATTTGAAAACTATGTATCAGACTTGGTATCCAGAATCTATACAAAGAATTCTCAAAACTCAAAAACACAAATGCAGCAAAAACACCAATGCAAGCCTGCTTATAATCAAATTAGAAAGGCCAAAGACATGAACAGATATTTCACCAAAGAGGAGATATGATTAGCAAATGGACACATTGAAAGATATTTAACTTCCCCAGTGGCTAAGTGCAAATTAGAACTACAAGGTGATACCATCCCACACCTACAATAGTAGTTAAAATAAAAAACAGTGGTTAAGACCAGAAGCTAGCAACATGGAGAAACTCCATCTCTCATACGTTGCTGGTACTGTCACTCATTTCTTATGAAACCAAACATGCATTTACCATAGGATCCAGCAAGTGCACTCTTGGACATCTGTCCCAAAGAAATAAAAACTTACATTCACACAAAAACCTCTACATACACTAAACTGTACACTGAAAAATGGTTAAAATGGTAAATTTTATGCATATTTTGCCACAACAAAAAAAGAACCTGTACACAAATATTCATAGCAGTTTTATTTAGAATAGCCCCCAACTGGGAAGAGCCGAAATGTCCTTCCTTGGTTAAATGGTTAGACAAACTCTGGTACATCCACACAACAGGACACTGCTCAGCAAAACAAAAGGGAATAAACTATTGACACGCACACCAGCTTGAATGGATTTCTAGGGAATCATAGGTCCACAGTGTATGATTCCATTTATATAACATTTTCAAAATGGCAAAACTATAGAGATGAAGCCAGATTAGTAGTTTCTAGGCATGATGGTTAATTTTATGCATCAACTTGACTGGGCTAAGAGATGCCCAGATCACTGGCAAACATTATTTCTGGGTCTGTGTATAAGAGTGTTTCTGGAAGAGATTAGTATTTGAATCAGTTGACTGAGTAAAGAGTATCGCCCTCCCCAATGTCAGTGGGCATCATCCAATTCTTTGAGAGCCTGAATAGAACAACAGGTGGAGGCTCCTTGCTTGACCTGGGACATCTGTCTTCTCTTGCCCTCAGACACAAGGGCTGGTAGATCTTAGGCCTTTAGACTCAGACTGAATTATATCACTTGTTGTCTTGCTTCTCTGGCTTGCAGAAGGCAGACTGTGGGACTGCCCGGCCTCCAGAACCCCAAAAACCAATTCCTATACTAAATGTCTCCATACATGTCTATAAATATCCCACTGGTTCTGTTTCTCCGGAGAACTCTAATCTACCCGACAACAAGGGATAGCTCATGAGTTCCTCTGTGGCGATGGGAGAGTTCTGTGTCTTGACTGCAGAGGGGTTACACGAATCTATACATGGAATTGCATTGTACAGAACCACCCACACGAATGTGTATGTAAAAACTAGTGGAAACTGGACAGTCTGTAGTCTGTCAGCATTGAACTAAGGTCAGGTTCCTGGTTTTGATACTGTACTATCGCCATCTAAGATGCCACCACTGGATGAAGGGTTTCCAGGACCCTGTCCTGTTTTTTGCAACCTCTCAAGTTTATAATTATTTCCAGCTAAAAAGATTAAAAAGTCAAAATGGAATTAGGGATTTTGTGCATATTTTAGGTTTCCTTCCCAGTCACACAAGGGGGTTGCCCGCCTTCCATGCATTTAATCTCCGTATTTGTTCTCAGACTGGAGCCAGCAGGAACCGAGAGCGCTGGGAGCCCATGCAGAAACGCTGTTTGACTAGGGAAGGGGCAGAGTCACACAGAGATGGCACTATAAACCCAAATACTTCTGCCAGCCACAGGTTTTCTCTCTCACCTTCTGCCTCTCTCCCGACAGGCTCTGAGTAAGCAGAAGCCTTTCTCCCATGGGGGCTGTCCGATCCGATGGCACCTTCTCCTGGTTCCTACTGCAGTGGGCAGGGGAGGGGGAGGGAGGGGACAAAGGCCCTGGGTGGGTGAGGTTTGCCTGGTGCTGAACCTTCAGGAAGCCCAGGGCTTTACTGCTGAGGCGCTGGCCTCAGAGAGGGACACCCGCAGGCTGTAGCTGGGGGACCTCCAGCCTGATCCAGGTGTGCAATGACACCGAGAGCCCGGCCTCCTGTTATGTCTCCTGAGTTGCTCAGAGACAATGCAAAGCAAACAAACAAAAGTGAAATTAAAAGGAAAGGAAAATCCAGGTCACACAGAACAGAGAGAGAGAGAGATCAGTTTGCAGTCAGCCCTGTTCTCACGGGTCTGCACAGCCCTTCAGGGAGCATTCCCTCACTCATCAAGCCCACAGGTCCCAGAGGACAGGCAAAGTCTGAGCTCTAAGTTTCATGTGAGGCAGTTCTGGAGAAATGGCCCCTGGGGCCTCCTTTTCCTTTTCCAGGGCAATGGGATCTCAGCTGTCTGGCCAAGACCTTTGCCTACCCACCCGCAGACTAGGAAGTCTCCAGGAGCCAGGTCCATTTGGCAATGCCCATTTTCACTGGCAGCCTGCAAAATCATGAGGCATGGGGCCCTGCTCTGAAAACTAGTCGAGCAGAGAAAGGAGGAGCCTCCGTGTAGCTCCCTTTCCCCCATGAATAACACCCCCTGGACACTGACTGCTTGCTCCCTCTCAGCACCCCACCACCCAACTGCTCAGGCCAGGGACCCAATGGTTCTTTCCCCCACCCTCCTCCATGGAACCCACCAGCTGGTCCTCAGGAAATAGGTCTGAAATCTGATCCTTCTCCCCACCCCCAACCCCACCCCATCACCCCCATCATCTCATCCTCTCCTCTGGGCTCCTGCCTTTCAGGTCTCTCCAGTTCCCCCATCATCTTCCACTCAGCAGTGAGTGACCCATTAAAATCAGATCAAATCAACGCTGTCACACCTAGAAGGAAGTCCAAATTTCTCACTCTGGCTTACGAATCCTCTCCAATATGGGCCCTGCCTCCTGCTGGTTTTTCCCTGAGTTCCTCAATGGGCCACGTTCTTTCCCTTTTCTCCAATCTCCTGTGGAATGTGTGTCCCCCACCTCCAAGGGCTGGTCCTTGTCTTTCGTGTCTTGGCTGAGCCCACTCTCCTTGCAGGGAGCACCCCTTCTCTACAGGCGCCATCTCAAGGAGCCGACTGACCACAGTGCCTCAGCCACACAGCACCTGGGTTACATCCATCCGTCGCGGCTTCTCTGACCTTTCTCTTAATTTTTTTTTTTTTTTTTATTACGTCTCTCCCTCCTAGAATGTAAGCTCCGTAGAAGTGGGATTTTGCCTTGTGTATCCCTGTCACCTCAGCCTAGCACATACCAGGTGTTGACTGAACGCTATATAATCAATTTTCAAAACCAACCTGGAAAATTCATCATTTCTCATTGTCCAAATGAGTTAAATGAGGCTTAGGTTATGGCACTTACCCAACAAGGGGCAGGACTGAATTCCAGCCGGCGCGTCCAGCATCCCTCCGCCACACTGGGGTCATGGAAGGGGGCCGTGCGGTAGTTGGTCCTGCGTTGACGTGGAAGGGTACACATTCTGAGTGCAGCTTTGATCAAGGTTATACATTTCTGAAGCATTTGGGCCATTCCTTACAATTCCTCATATTCTCAAGGCTTCATCAATGGCCCCTGTGCACACAGAAGTCATAGTAAACGTGGGCTCACTTATTCGAAGGGCCAAGCCCTGCATGGCCTGGTGCTATACACACAAGCGGGAAGTCAAACTGGTTAAACCAAGTAACTCCACTTTCTCATTTCAAAAGTGCTTCCTGTTTCGCCCCCTTTACTTCCCATTCTTTGTCAATGCCCTCTCAAAGAAGCCCAGCAAAAACCCCACCTTCGTCTCAACATGACTCTGAAGTATTTTCCTGGCCCACCCTGTCTGCTGGAAATAGTCGCCAGCCTGTGGTTTCAAGGATCCCCATCTCTTCCAAAGAGCACCTGGGAATTTCATCCGTCTGACCCCCATCCATGATACGCTTTGGGAAAACACTGGGCGTGGCCTGACCCAACAGCCCATTCTTTCTTGTTCAGGAATGTTAGGAGGACTCAGAAGGTACCCTACTTTTGGAGTCATATGAACTAGGACCACCACGCAGTTCTCCTTAATAGTCAAGTCAACCACCAACCCTCTGCTGTTGAGGAAGTTAGAGACAGGAAAAAAATTAATGGGAAAGTAAAAGGTTCATGACTGAATTTAAGTGGCTATTACTCCCTGGGGAGATGGGGACGTTATTTTTCTACTTGGCAAGGAAACAGGACTTAGTCCAGGCCAGAGTCACTTGAAGGGTGGCATTCCCACTCTTTTGGGGCACATCTTTTTGTGAATAATAACGTACACAGTTTGTTGGAGGTCATGCATATGATTTTAGCCACCCAGGCCTGAACTTGATACTCACTCTCTGTACACTTGAAGGCTTATGAGTTCTTCAAGGGCAGAGTGTGCCGGTCAGCTTTGTAACCAACAGTGCATCTGGCACACAGAAACCGTGGTACGATTACTACTTACTGCCACCACTACTACTAGTTAACCTTTACCGAGCACTGACTACAAAACAGCCACTGTGTTAAGACCGTCATGTCCATTATCCCATTATTTCCTCATACAACCCTAATAAGTTACCCCATTTTACAGATGAGAAAACTGAGGTCTAGAGGTTAATAACTACCTAAGGTCATATAGGAAGGAAGTGTCAAGAGATGGTGCTCAATATACAACTAATGAGTGAATGATGAGGGGTCAGCCTGGCGCCTTCACTGCCCCTCTGAACATAGCAGGCATTTCTTGCCTTTGGGCTGCTACTGAAAATATGTTCCAGACCTGAGCACCCCCTAATGGCAAGTGTATACAGGTGCACACAGCTCTTGATGGGGAGACACATTAAACCCATCTCTTAGATTATAAAAAGTTTGCCTCTTAGATTACAAAGCAAACAGTTCAAAGAACCAGAATGACATAAAAACATGAGTACTTGTACACACACATACACACTCTATGAAAATTAGAACAACTTCCAAGGAAACAAACATTTGAATAATCCAACAATTTTCAAAGGTATTCCTCCAGAAAGCATATCTATTGAGAAAACAGGTAGCTGAATGTCCTTTGGATTTCCAAAGGTTAAAGAAAAAAAATTTTTTTTCAATAAATGAGAATGTAAAAAATGTGATTTTACTATAGGATGCTAGGTATTTTAAAATTTGTTTTAAACGGATCCCACCTCCATTTTATTTTCATTCAAAACAAGTCTAAGGACAAGCATCAGATGGAGAGCTAGACAGTTACACCTCATGCAGCCACAAAAAGTGAAAGGGATGCTTTAATGAGAGGTTGTGTAGATAAAACACTTGGGGTTCTTTACAAACCAACTTGAGAAATAAACTTAGAGCTGTGTGGGAAACCTCGCATTTAAAATCGGAGAGAACCCCAATTTTGGAAAACTGAGTACAGGAATTGCCCCCCCCCCCCATACTTGGTGAGGCCCCTGCAATGGGCCCGCCCCTTGACCGCAGCTCACTGGCCCAAGGTCAGAGACTGCGCCAGCCGGGGCCAGCAGCACCGTGCATGCAGATGTGGCTGCAGACCATCAGGTCGTCTGTAGCTACAGCTACAAGACTTGATAGATGTCGGCAGCCAAGCTTACAGTCAATGCTGTGAACTGAATCTTGTCCCCTAACCCCAACCCCCAGTGTGACTGTTACTTGGAGGGGGCCTCTATAGGAAGTAACTAAGGTGAAATGAGGTCATAGGGTGGGGCCCTAATGTGACAGGAGTGGTGTTCTTACAAGAGGAAGACGCGGAGGACGCAGAGGGACAAGGAGGGAGGTCACTGTGAGAAGGCCGCCGCCAGCGGCAAGCTAGGGAGAGAGGCCTCCCCAGAACCTGACCGTGCTGGCACCTCGACCCTGGGCTTCCCCCCTCCACAACTCTGAGAAGTAAATGCTGTTTAAGCTGCCCAGTCTGTGGTACTCTGTGATGGCAGCCTGAGGAGACTTAAGACGGTGAGGAAGAACAAAGCGGAGGAGCAGAAAGCACACATGTCAATTTGGACTGCATTCAGTTACTTCTAAAGCCCAATATACTCTCATGTTGGTTTCAAACGTTAGAATTCTTACAGTCTCCCGTGGGTTTAAACAAATTCAAATTGGTTATCTTTCCTTTGTGACTACATAGCATACTGGGCTTCTGGATAGCTGGAAGGTCATCCATAAATGTGAAAAACCTTAAAACCATTTTAGAAGGAAAAATGTTTCACCTCTGCCTTTCATAAGAGATTTTTTTTTAAAACAAATGTCAAGTTTTCCATTATGAGTGTTATGAAGATATATATACTACAGTGGGTGTTATTAGGAACTCTGAGGTCTACCTCCCTTTGCTATTGGCCTCACCACTCTGGGCCCATTTCCTTCCTATAAAAAAGTTATTTCTGATTACAAAAATTCTGATACCACCAATGACTGACCTCACCACATTAAGTGGTGTGAATTCACCACACTTTCCAGGATGATTCACCATCTGCAGACTGTTTCTTCCAGTACTAACATCCCACACACTCTGGGACTACCACCACCCCAGAGGGCCTGGCTCTGCACCATGCTCTCTTATCTTGTGTGTGTCTGTGTCTTGCTCACGTGGTTGTTAGTTTTCTGGCCTTGCTCCTTCTCAACTCTTCCAGTTACTGCGTGCTACCATTGTCCTTCCTTCCTTCCGTCTGGCCGCGAGGTTTACATGGGCATGTTGGTGACGACTCTGAACAGTGACAGCATTCGAGGTATGGGCGACTCCCACAGTGAAGTGCAGGGACTCACCTGAGGAGGGACCTTTAGGCTGCCCAGAGGCCTTTTTGGCTCATTAGTTCCCAAAAGGAATCAAAGGCTCAAAGTCTGGTATTGGATTTGTTAACATCTGCTTACCTTTAACGGACCATAAAAGGGAAAAAGAGGCCCCAAAGAATGACAAAGTTATGAGAATCGGAATGTTTCCCAAAAGTCAGGAGGCTCTCCCCCTTATTTATTTTTAATAGAAGCAAGCTTGCTGATGGTTTACACATAACCTATCTTACATAGCACTAATCTTTTCGTCACCAGTAATCTATCTTTGTTCCAGTAATCTAGCTGAATAAAGTACCAATGTTGCACACCATCTTATTTGGTCCACTTTCTTTATGGTTCCCAAAACATAGGACACCTGCTACTGACCTTATTCTTTCTAGATGAAAGACTGAAGGTGAATTATTATCACAGCTGATTTTCAGATATTCTCTGCCTTGTGCATGATATACATTAGAATGATCCCTGGCTCCCTCTAACAATTTAAAACTTAGAACGTAAAAATAACAACAACTGTAAACCATTCTCCCCAATGTAGAATCACAAGTAATGGCATATCAAACAATGATAAAGATGGCAATGAGGGTGGGAAAATGGGGAAACAGAATTAAGTGGAGTTTGGAAACTTCTTTTAATTAAAAGTTTACTTCTTTTCAAATTCTAACGGCTCTTAGATGAATTTTAGAAATTTTAGCAATAGTGGTCACAATCATTTCTTCGGGATTGTGTAAGGCCACCTTGAAATGAACACCTGGAAAGAAACTGGAAACAATGGTTGTTGTGATTCCTTTCTGAGTTGCATAAGGGCTTTTGTTAATCCTGCTGCACACACATGGGTAAAACCATAAACACTGCCTCACGCTGGGCCAGGCCATGTCAACCTTTTCCATCCTAACCAGCTTTAAGCCTATTCTAAAAATGCTTATTCTACTGGACTCCATGGGCTACCCTGGAGTAGACCCCCAGGTGAGCTGACCCAGGCACCCAGGAAAACCACGCAAACCCAGAATGCCGCAGGGAGAGCAGCACTACCACTAATATGCCCAAGAAACCGTCTCTGAGGCTGCTTCAGAAAGGACGAGGATGACCTTTGAAGACACAGATCTACACATTTAATAAATTTCCAAAACCCAAACCAAATAAAACACAACCATGCCCAATCTAAATTACAACACTTTATTGCAGCATCGGCAAAGGTCAGATTTCTGAAGCTGGTGAAGATCGGGCAGCATTTCCATGTGAAATGTTACAACTTTACAAGTTTTGTTCTTATTTAATTCTACATGCAGAAACTGAAACATGGTAAAAGAAAAAATGCAAAATAGCTAGAAAAAAAAGATGTAATCAAGTTGTAGCATACAGATGTGCTCTTTAACTAAACTTACTACGCCTATCGGAAAGCAAACGAAAGACAACTATCTAATAAATTAACAGACTGCCAGAAACAGACTAAGAACCCTCATTTCTATTTAGTGGGGGGGAAAACAAAACAAAACAAAACAAAAACAAACGCAAAATAAAAGCTCTACTGTTTCCATACTTTGTTTAGAGACAGAGGCTGTAAACCCATGAAGGTCAACAAAATCTTCTGATCCCGTTCTTGTTGTCCTTCGTCCATTTGCTGTGACATGCTGACTGGCACGCTGTTTGTTTTCAATGATACTTACAATGGGCTCAACTCTCCCTGTTCCTGGGCTGGTGTCAGACTCCCCTAAGCCATCTGAACTCATTCTCTTTGTATAGTAGAAGTCTTCACATTTCTCTTTTACCCTAATAGGCAATTTTGTATTACTGACTCTGATGGATAAAATGGATTTTTTTTTCTCCCTCATCCCTTGTTTCTCTTGAAACAAATTCCTAAACAAAAGCCTTCCTGGTGGATTATCTGGTATTTGGTTATCTTTCATCATTTTGTTGTCCTGCATGTAAGTTTTTACTAGAAGATTTTACTGCTTGCTCTATACTTTTCTACTGCAGTCCTGGAGCCCCCAATTTTATCTTCTTCCAACATGGGATGTTCAATTCAGAGACACTGTAACTCAAATCAAATTTAAAACTCAAGTTCATTTCCCCCATACCATTACCATCACAACCGTTTCTTCTCTGGCTCAGTCATCTCATTGACACTCTTCTTGGTGTAACTGCTCAGTAGTCAAGTTAACCATCTCATTTCTTGACTGCCATTCTCAAGAGAAGATTAACCCTCACGTGATTTCCATTACAAAAGGCCTTTCCGCCTTATCTGGAAGCGTCGGCTTATTCCGGTGTTGGCAGAGGCTGCTGTTCCTGCCTCATGGCCCCAGCCTGTCCCAGGTTTAGATTCGCAACGCTCTAGACCGACATGCTGAGATGTGTCCACTGCTCTCATTCAATTGCTGGAGGACTCCACTATCCACAACATCAGATACAGGACCTAATGAAATGACACGTGCTGCTGGATCAACGTCTCCTGGAGGCACAAACAGGGCAACGTTAAAAAGAACTAGTACTGAGGGCAAACCTCTGGCAAGAAAAGGCCCCCTCAACAACCACCAACTGCTGTTTCCTGACGTCTCCCAGGCAAATCGGTGCTTCTTAAAGAGCACACAAACTCCTACTGGACTAAGAAACAACAGGAGCAGAGTGGCACTAAAAAGAGCAATTCTGATGGTGATCAGACGGGTGGTCCTGGAATCTTGCCCGTAACTACTTTCTAACGTGCTGAGTGTTTAGGGTTTGTGTAACGGTTGAACGGTGTCCCTCCCCACCCCAATACCCATGTTGAAGTCTAACGCCAGGACCTCAGGATGTGACCTTATTTGGAAAGGGTCAGTGCAGATGTAACTGGTTAAGAGGAGGCCACACTGGAGTAGGACAGGCCCCTAATCCAGTCTGTCCTTCAAAGGAGGATGCACTCAGAGGGAGAATGCCAGGTGAAGATGCAGGTGCAGGGATTGGCAGTGCTGCGGAAGCCAAGGGAGGGCCCCGAACAGACCCCCCCACAGCCGTCAGGAGGAGGCAACCCTGCAGACACCTGCCACCGAGGCAAGCAGTTCTGTGGCCACCGTCACCCAGCGTGTGCTGCTTCCTCTGGCAGCGCTAGCTAATAGTTCGTTGCTCACAAGAAAAGCTTACATGAGGAAGAAACTGATTTCTAAGAATAAGATGTGAATATGGAAAAGTGTATGCGGTGCCTGGGTTGCTCAGTCGTTAAGTGTCTGCCTTCGGCTCAGGTCATGATCCCAGGGTCCTGGGATTGAGCCCCGCATCAGGCTCCCTGCTCAGAGGAGAGCCTGCTTCTCCCTCTCCCTCTGCCTGCCGCTCTGCCTACTTGTGCTCTCTGTCAAATAAATAAAATCTTTAAAAAAAAAAAAAAAAAAAGAAAGAAAGAAAAGTGTATCTTTGGCTGGATATATCTGTAACAGGACTGAACTGAAGGGAACAAGGTAAATAACACAAGTATTCCCTGAGAGAAAGTCGCTCTCCTGAAGTCAAGAGAAATGGTTTAAAATAGAGTTTTGTTTTTTTTTTTAAAGATTTTATTTATTTGTGAGAGAGAGAATGAGAGAGAGCATGAGAAGGAGGAGGGTCAGAGGGAGAAGCAGACTCCCTGCTGAGCAGGGAGCCCGATGCGGGACTCGATCCCGGGACTCCAGGATCATGACCTGAGCTGAAGGCAGTGGCCTAACTAACTGAGCCACCCAGGCGCCCCTAAAATAGAGTATTTTAAATAAATACAATAAATGATAGAACAAAATGTCCAGTCTTTGATAAGATAAATACATCCCTGAATATAGTATAGAATGTCATTTGACTACTTTATAGGCAAACAATCATTTGAGAGATTTGAAAATTTAAGAGCTCAAAAAATACAGTATACACTTTGGATGAAATGCTATTCTACAAGGGACTCTATTTTACAACAAAAGTATCATTTATTTAACTTTACAATAAGGACATAAAGAAAATATCTAATAAAAAATGCACATCTTGGGGTGCCTGGTTGGCTCAGTCAGTTAAGCGTCTGCCTTCGGCACAGGTCATGATCTCAGGGTCCTGGGATCGAATCCTGCGTCAGGCTCCCTGCTCAGTGGGGAGTCTGCTTCTCCCTCTGCCCCTCCCCCTGCTTGTGCTTGTGCGCGCGCTCTCTCTCTCTCTCAAATAAATAAAATCTTAAAAAAAATGCATATCTCCTGGGGCGCCTGGGTGGCTCAGTCGTTAAGCGTCTGCCTTCGGCTCAGGTCATGATGCCAGGGTCCTGGGATCGAGCCCGCATCAGGCTCCCTGCTCAGCGGGAAGCCTGCTTCTCCCTCTCCCACTCCCCCTGCTTGTGTTCCCTCTCTCACTGTGTCTCTGTCAAATAAATAAGTAAAAATCTTTAAAAAAAAAAAAAAAAAAAAGGCACAACTCCTTAAGATGGGTTAAAAAAGTCCAGTAGTATAACACCCTACTCAGAGTGTGATCTGCATTCTAGAAGCTCTGACATCACCTGGGAGATGTTAGAAATGAGCGAGAACTAGCAGTTTTTAATAAGAGTCACTAAGATTAAATTATGTATTTTAGGGGCACCTGGGCAGCTCAATTGGTTGAGCAACTGACTCTTGATTTCAGCTCAGGTTAGGATCTCAGGACCGTGAGACTGAGCCCTGCATCGGGCTCCATGCTGGATGTGGAGCCTGCTGAGGATACTCTCTCCCTCTCTCTCTGCCCTCCCACCCCCCATCCCTGTTCATGTGCATGCTCTAAAAAAAAAAAAAAATGTGTGTGTGTGTGTGTGTGTGTGTTTTAAAGTTGAAGGAGCACTGGTTTAATTCATACGGATTTTAGCACAGAAACCATATCAGCACTAACACCTGCCAAAGATTTGAAGTTTCACAGTATTTTCAACACTGGCAGAGTGGAAAACAACCTTTTCTGCACTGATTAACTGTTTTACTAGAACACTATTGCCATTTTAACGCATTCTAAGCAAATGCCTATGCTTTGTTAGGGTATCACTGCCCAGTGAGAAGGGCTGCAATTTTAATTTACAGCCTATTTTAAGGATCCCTTGTGATTAGAAAAATTTTTAAATCATTATAATTAATGCCTGGGAACCTATCAAAATCTGTCTTAATAACCAGTATCCAAATGAATTTCCCCTTATCTGCCATATAACATGGACAATATTAATAACTAATTTTTTAAAATAAACAGTAGCCAAGTTAAAGAGTCAAGTTGAAAACAGTTTCTCAGACCTGACTCAAGTTTTCTTCTCCCTCCTCTGTTTAGGAATTCACCTCGCAGCACATTCTCCCTAAGGGATCTGAAGAACCACTGCCCTAGATACACATCTTTCTACTGTCTGGCCCAGTGTTAAAAATAGAAAATAAATAAAGAGGTGCCAAACCACCAGGAGATTCCACCCCACCAGTTATGTTCCTTCAAACAACTGCATTTCTTCAATTAAAACTTATGTTTAAAAAAAATGGCAAAGAACATTTGATGCTCGAATGGGTCAAAAACTTTTGTTTACATGATTGCTTGTTCCTCTCCATGTTCACTCACGACTGTATTACAAGAGCACTGGCTTTGAAAATACCATAATACTTTACAGAGAGCCACTTTTAAGAATGATGGACAAGGGGCGCCTGGGTGGCTCAGTCGTTAAGCGTCTGCCTTCGGCTCAGGTCATGATCCCAGGGTCCTGGGATCGAGCCCCTGCATCGGGCTCCCTGCTCGGCGGGAAGCCTGCTTCTCCCTCTCCCACTCCCCCTTCTTGTGTCCCCTCTCTCACTGTCTCTCTCTCTGTCAAATAAATAAATAAAATCTTTTAAAAAAAAAAAGAATGATGGACAAGTCAGCATTTTTTATTGAGTTATGATTTTAAGAATAGATTTAAAACAGGAAGAGATTGTAGCTCAAAAATTGGACTTTCACAAAATCAGGAAATGAGGAAAGAAGAGTTAGGGAGCAGAGCTTAGGGAAAAAAGTTTATTAAATGACTAAATACAGATTTTTACAAGTTTCTCTGTCCATTCAACAAATATTAACTGAGCATCTACTATGTGCTACGCACAAGAGCCACAGAGGAGTTATAACAGAAAACAAGGCAAGGCTTCATTTCTGCCCTCAATCTTCAGTCTCATGGGGGATAAAGACAAGGTAGTAGATGATTACACAGGACAAGGTCTGTAGAAATACAGCGAGCAAGGGCAGCATATATGCACCAACCTACGTCAGACTTGAGAATATCAAGGTAAGATCTGAAGGAAGAGCAGGAGATATCCAGAAGAAAATTCCAAACAGAGAACACAACTAGAAGGACTAAAAGACCAGCGTGGTTGGGAGTAGAGGAAGAGAAAGAGATAAAGCCAATAAGGTAAACAACCGCCCCCCTCCCCCCATCATGTAGGGCCACGGTAACCAAGTTTAGGAGTTTGGACTTTATCCTACAAGCCATGAGGAGCCACTGATGGGTTTTAAGCAGAAGAGTTCACTTACTCAGACAGCAGATGTGCATATTAGAAAGAACACTGCAAGTACAGCAAAGAGAATGAACTGGAAGGGGTTGATATTGGAGACTGAGAAGCAGATCAGGGGGCTGCTGGCAACAATCCAATAAGAGGTGATAGTAGCTTGATCTGGGGGTCTCAGCAGCGGAGGTAGAATAAAATAGGCAAGTGTGAGAGGCATTCAGTAGTACAATCAAAGGATTTGTTAATTAACTAGACACGGAAACTGAGGGAGAGAACAGTCCAAACTTAAACCTCCTTTTCTAGTGTGGACAACTGGCCCAGCAGTGCCTCCACTCAGCTGAGCCAGAGAACAGAGGAGGAGAGAGGCCTGGGGGCAGGGACACACCTTCTAGGTGGTTGTTTAGAAGACCAGTGAATGAATATACAGTCGGAAACTAAAACATGCGACCTGAGCTGGAGCAATGGATGGTAAGTTTGCCACAGGAGGGAAGGACACCTCCCATGGAGAGTATACAAGGGTAAGAGAGGAGGGCCTAGGACTGACCCTGAGGGACATGAGCGTCTCCAGGCAGAAGCAAGCTCATAACGAAGTCAGGAGACAGGAGGAGGAGTCAAGGAGGGAAGAGAAAGACCTGAAGAAAGGACAGCTATGTAAGTCCAGGGAAGAGAGTATGTCAAGAAAAAGAGGGTCCACATGCTGAATGAAACACTGGGAGGCACAGCTGGAGGCGGAGGGGAGGGAAGGAGGGCAGCAGACTGCAGTCAGCCACACCAGTGAGAGGTGAGGAAGAAACAGCAAATATGGTCAATCCTTTCAAGTTTGGTTTACTAGGGGCTGGAAGGAGGGAAGGAAAACAAGAAGTTAACGAAAAGAATTCTAAAACACAACTGAGTAACTGGTACCAAACTAAGAAAAGCGTACCTTTATGTTCATCTGTTACACATCTATTAGCATATGTAAGTTTACACATCTGTTTTCCCCTATTTTTTTTCCTATTGCTTAAGAAATGCCTGGTACTTAATAAACTTTCAATGAATTTTTAAAAAAATATATGACTTGGACAGAATTAGCTCTTTCAAATACCTATGCTTAGTTTTCCCACTAGACTGTAAGCTTGAGCATAAAGACTTGTTCTTTTTGTACTTTTAATTTGCCACAGTGCAGGACTGAACCCATGGCAGGTGTGGAATGAGTGAAAGCTGAGGGGGGCATATCGTACGGCAAGTACCAATTATGTATCAAATGTCAAACTTACTGATTCTTAAATCCACCCAAACATTTAAAAATGGGGAAAAATTAGGAAAATACACTATACTTGCATTATGTGACTAAAGAAGGGATTAGGTATTAATAGAAATAATGCCGTTCAGAGATGTGAAGCTGTAATACAGAAAGGTGAAGTTGGTGGAAAACATCAAGATAAAAATATTCTAATAGTTCTGTTTGCCAACCACGAGACAAGAGAAACGGGTATTATCAAGACACTGATATATATTTAAAGCTCTGTAAGAAAATGTAAAGAGCAGAAAACTAAAATTTTTATGGCTTGTTAAAACTACCTATGTTCTATGTTTTAGTGGCAATAAAAGGTTTTATTAAAGGGCCTTAATGAAGCTTGGATAATTAAAAATAACCTAGTATCTTATGCCTCATTAGATGGATTTGTACATCAGTTCTAGCTTGGATTTCTAAAAACACTACACTCACTAGATGTTAAAAAACAGACCCCTAAACTGTCATGACAAACCAATGTGCTAACCTGTAATCTGACCAGAGTTGTCTGAGCGTATAGGTCAAAGAAAAATGTTATCAGGAACACACAAACATAGATTGAGTACAAGACAGAGATCTGCACTTTCCCAGCCCTGCTGTCTACAGTAATGAACTATTCTGCTCCCCATCCCTAGCACACTTCCTCCCACACCCAACTTGCCTGCCCCGACATCAAGGTGACATCTTGGGACTGTTGTATGTCCTTAGCCTAAAACACCAATACCCTGAAGGAGATCAATAAGTAAGAGCAGCAAGGCCAATGTCATCTTTGATTATAACCCAACCACAAGACAGAAAATTGAGTTGATGGTATGGGTCTTTAAATCAGATCCCAGAAAACTTTAAATAATTTTCTCCCTTAAAAGAAGATGAATAAGGTCTTTTTAGGAATCTTCTATGTGAAATTCCTTATGGAATTGTAACTATTTCACTTTAAGCAACTCAAGTTTAAGTAGAACTGGCATGGATCCCAGCAGGACATTCTATAATTAAAAACAAACAAAATACCTCAAAACAAACTCAGCCTGCAGGCTTGAAAGTCTAGGAAATAGGTTTTGAGTTTTTGTAAGCATTACTCAACACTGACCTAAAAAATTCTAACACAAAAGTGTGTGATTTCTCTCAAACTCATCTATAACTAGTCATCTCTGTGAATGCAAAAGAGAAAATTAAAGAATCCAAAGAAGTCCACTCAGAGAGTGAAAGCCAAGATCAATGTGGCTGAAATTAAAAAACAAAAAACTGTAATTATTTTATAAATACGTTTTCTTTTCTCAAATGCCTACAACTCGAAGACTTCTCTATTTTGCTAAAAATTAGGCCTTTATCATTAAGTATAATCCAGAACTATCTAATTTATTCATACAGACATCATGAAAAACAAGTAGCTAAAGGAGGAAAAAAAGAGACCATCTTACCTCCCACCAGTCTTAAAGATTAGATCCGCATTAGGTGCTCCCTTTGGATGTTGGTAACGAGGCCGCCGCTCCCGATTGGTGTTTGCTGGAGCTGGGCGCTGGGCAAGAGATTGCAGCATTTCTGTAAGCAGGAGCAAAACAGAAAAGGTGGTTAACTGTGGTAAATGCACTCCCCTCTATGAAGCAAATAAAACCCTAGGGAGATCAAGTTTATTAGTTCAGTCAAGTAGGTGATTAAAGAAAAATAACAATTACACAGACTGCAATGATTAAGAAGTTCTGAAAGAGCACATCAAGAGAGGAGACATGCTCTTTAAGCATTTAATATCCAAAAAAAAAAGCATTTAATATCCAATATCCCCTGTACTGTCAATCTGGCCACTACATAAGTGTGAAGCGGTAAAACAGTATGAGAAGCAGTCTAGTTCAATAGCTACAAACACAGCATCTGGAGCCAGACAATACTGGTTCAAATCCCAGCTCTGCCACTTACTAGCCATGGGACTGCAGTTCATTTCCCTAAATGTCAAATGGGGATAATAATAAGCACTTATCTCCTGGAATTGTGGTGAGGGTTAAGTGCTTTGTAAAAGTACATAAGTCAGTGTCCAGCCCATAGTAAGCACTTACGCTGAGTGTTAGCTATTATTACTGATTGTTAAAAATGTTGGGTATCTACCAGAAGAGATTCTAGAAGAGAGATTCGAAGGTCAAAAACCAAGTATTTATTTACTTAACAATCTCTCTTGCACAGAAAGCAGTCTGTCAGTACAGTGCTATATAAACAGCCATGTTATGGCTCTAAAATCTGGGGGCCACAGAAACACCAAGAGGCTGGCTTATGAAGTTCGTGGACTCTATACATAAGGTTCCACTTAGTTGAAAAGTGCTGGGTACATCTGCACGAAACCAGAATCTTAATTTGGGTACACCCTCAAATCTGAAGAAGCATGGGGTCCTTGAGACAGGACTCCCAAACAGACAAATGAGATAATAAATATGTGTTGCATTAATTGCTCACAGATGACTGGCAACATGAGGCAATTAAAAACTGATTATCATCTCAGTTGCAAACATAGCTCTAAATAGTACAGACTTCAACTGAATTACGGAGTTAGCAAAATACGATGAAAATTACATTACTGTTATTTTGCAAGTTAAGTGAAGACAGAATGGAATATAAAAACAATTTCTTTTTTTTTTTTTAAAGATTTTATTTATTTATTTGAGAGAGAGAGAATGAGAGACAGAGAGCAAGAGAGGGAAGAGGGTCAGAGGGAGAAGCAGACCCCCCGCTGAGCAGGGAGCCCGACGTGGGACTCGATCCCGGGACTCCAGGATCATGACCTGAGCCGAAGGCAGTCGCTTAACCAACTGAGCCACCCAGGCGCCCTATAAAAACAATTTCTTAAGCTAAATATTTACAAAGATGACATGAAAGGGAGGTGAGGGTAAAAACTCTTGATATTCTGTATTTAAAAATCCCAAAGAGCATAAAACTTTTCTACTTCTGTCCTATAAAGGATTGTTTACCTTGATAATCTTCTTGCTCTTGCCGTTCATTGATATCTAATGTGAGCTTTTTCATTCTCATCCTCTCTTCTTGTTCTGCCTGTTGCTGGTTCCAGTGATTTGCAGCAAGTTGGGAAGACATGGGTACATTAAGGATCTTAAACTGAGAAAAAATAAGAAAGAAATAACAAATGGCTTGAGAAAATTGAAGAAAAAAGATTTCAAATAAAATGCTAAGTAGAATTAAACAAATTTAGAAAAATAATGTCTTTCCTCTAAGTCAATAAACACAGTATCATCTAAGAACATAAACAGATAATAGTCTTAATCTTCTAGAGACAAACCCACTGGGTTGGATAGGAAGTGGAAGACCATCAAGTTCAACCTCAAGAAAAGTAGAAGCTCCTCTTTCCTGCACTCTGTTTGGAAGCACTCATCTAGCAAAAGGGTATCAATTTCCATCATAAAGACTTTATAATTGTCAAAAAGACTTTTATATAGCAAGCTGTAACCTTCATCCTTTTCATTTCTATCCTCTGGAGCCAGTTCTGGCCTCCTGGACGATACAGATCAAATCTACTCCATCTTTAGTACCGACACACCTTCTTACTTCTAAAGAGAGAATGCAAGGTTGGAACAGAGGAAGAGTTAAGCAACTGCCCTACAAGATCTATTTCTCTGTTATGGGAGAGAGTCCTTATCTACGAAAAGTTTTGTTTTTAGCAGGATGTCCCTGGTTAGGATTGTGCAAGGTACACAAACCTAGATAGAATCTATGAGTTTAAGGGCTCCCTGGAAATCGTTGAGTAACCTACATAACTACGTGAACACAAAATGGAAATTCTCTCTGCTGTGTATAATGTGCACACCTCAGTTAAGAGACCTCCTCTAATACTCTGGGTCAAGGGCATGCCTGATGAGGAAAGAAAGGACACAGAGACCTGTGCTCAGGATCCCAGACTTCTCTGGTTGATCTATGCAATTTTGAATGCTTGCATCCTTGAAATTATTAGTAAAGCTTAACACTGTGTAAGTCTCTAATTCATCTGAATCTGATTTGACAATCTCATTCTTCATATTATCTCAGATGTCCTCTCTTTTGGTATTCGCTTTTATATGATGCACTTTAGTCAGTAAATATTCCTCTTAAAATGTAATACCCAGAACACTAAATGCACCAGCTCAGATACACTAAGGTGAAAAATACTAAGTGTGGGTAGTGTAGTGTAGAAACATCTACAAACCGGGCGCCTGGGTGGCTCAGTTGGTTAAGCGACTGCCTTCGGCTCAGGTCATGATCCTGGAGTCCCGGGATCGAGTTCCGCATCGGGCTCCCTGCTCAGCAGGGAGTCTGCTTCTCCCTCTGACCCTCCCCCCTCTCATGGGCTCTCTCTCTCTCCTCTCATCCTCTCTCAAATAAATAAATAAAATCTTAAAAAAAAAAAAAAAAAAGAAACATCTACAAACCCAACTAACTACATTTTTATCACAGTAGATAACCAAGTATCTCCTATATCAAAATAAAAATATGTTTAAGGTAGTCCATTTGGCTACAAGCCAGAAGACTTCACCAACCTCACCCGTTCTCCCCAGTGAGGTTAGTTTGATTTAATGTGCTCTTAGTGGTCAAGGACAGACTCCTTGCAACTATCCCTTTCTATTTTATGAGTTCAAAACCATCTTTTAAAGAAAAAAACACATACACATACAATCAAGAAAACCTCACTGCAATCAAGATAATGAGTATGTCCATTACCTCCAAAGGCTCCTCTGTCCCTCTGTAACCCATCTTTTCCTCTACCCCACCCCCAGGCAACTGCTAACTTGATTTCTGTCACTACTGATCAGTTTGAACTTTCTAAAATTTTATGTAAGTTGAATCATACAATACGTATTTTATTTTGCCCAGCTTCCTTTAATTCCCACAATGATTCTGAGATGCATCCATGTTACTGTATGCATGAATAGTTTGTACCTTTTTATCGTAGAGCAGTATTTCTTTGTATGAAGGTACTGTAATTTGCTTATCTGCTCACTTGTTGATAGCCCTTGGGGTTTCTATTTTAGGTTATTACAAATACATTTACAAACGTTTGTGTGAACATAGGTCTCCATTTCTCTTAAATGCAAAATGCTAGTAATGAAAAGCTGGGAATAGCTGGTGAATTTTATTTTTTATTCTTTTTAATTTTTTTAATGATTTTATTTTTTTAAAGTAAGCTCTATACCCAAAGTGGGGCTTGAACTCATGACCCCGAAATCAAGAGTCACATGCTTTACCAAGTGAGCCAGCCAGGCACCCTGTGGTGTGTTTTAATTTTCAAGAAACTACAAAAATATTTTCCAAAGTATTTGCACCATTTTACATTCCACTAGCAGTGTACAAGAGTTCTGGTTCCTCCACACCCTTGCCAACACTTGGGATGGCCAGTCTTTTTAATTTTAGCCATTCTAGTGAGTATATAATGGTATTTTCACTTTGGTTTTAATTTTCATTTTCGTCATCACTAAAATCATCTGTTTTAAAATTCAATCTAGAATTATGCTAGAAGTTGATATAAGTTTACCGGATTGTACAGTTTTCAGAATGTACTTTTCCCTTGCTCTTTGAACAAGGAAATTATTTGCCCATTATGAATCTTTTGACTACTGCCTCATTCTGAAAGACTTTTTCTAAGTTTAATGACAACTGCTTTATAATTACATATAGAAGTTATTTCAGTCTTTGAAGATATAATTTGTTTTTAACTAAAGACTGGGACTCATTTAAAGTAGATAAATTACCCCTTTTGACACTATCTAATTTTACCCAATCTTCAACTTAACCTTCCAGGTTGAAATCTTCCTTGTTGATAAAAGCGAAAGTGAATAGTTGGTTTTTGTTTTGTTTTGTTTTCCAAAAATCTCTCCACAAGCAGTGGGATTACCCTTCCTTGTTCTTATGACCCTGAACATAGCCTTTTAAAAAGTACTTCCTCTTGTCAACTATACTTCAATTAAAAGAAAAAGCATTTCCACATCCTCATTACATCTCCTTTAAAAACTGCTAGTTATAGACTGTTTATTTCTAAATTTTACTATATATGGTCTGAAGACGGTCCATTTCTCCTTCATCCACAATTACAAATTCTGTGCACCTACATCTCTAAATCCAGGTGCTATAAACTATTGGTAGAGAAAAGCTGAATTAAAACGGACACTGAAGGGGCGCCTGGGTGGCTCAGTTGGTTAACCGTCTGCCTTTGGCTCAGGTCAAGATCCCAGGATCCTGGGATCGAGTCCCACATCGGGCTCCCTGCTCAGCGAGTAGTCTGCTTGTCTCTCTCCCTCTGCTTGTGTTCTCTCTCTCACTTGCTCTCTCTCTCTCAAATAAATAAAACCTTAAAAAATAAAGTAAAAAAAAACAAAAACAAAAAAACCCCAAAAACAAGAACCCAGACATTGCAAACAGAGGTGGGCCAAATTATTATGACAACAGAGACAGAGATGTCAAATTCTAGAAAGACCACAACAATGAGAACAATTTCCAGAATGATGACTTGAAGCAATTTTCCAATCTTCCCTTAACAGAATAATTGTGAAATCTGGTTAGCAGACATATCAGAGCTACAAATACTCTAAATAAAATTTAATCTGCCAGTATAAATCAATAAAGACAGAGCTATATAAATTAATACATTAGTTTTAAAGATATAATTACACAAAAAAGAACAATGTCTGAAATACAGTAGGAATTCAATATGTTTTAGCTGTTACTGTTATTACCACAATTACTTTCTTATTTGTATTATTAGTAAGAAATCTGGGCAATGTTGAGTACTGTCTTCAGTGAAATACAAAATACTAGGTTTCAAGAATCACAGCTAAATTTTAAGTCACTCTCTGTTCCTAGTATCAAATAAGATGCCTTATTTGAGATGATAAGGATAAAGAGAGGTAAAAATCTGAGTTTCTCAAGGTAAATTACAGACTCCAATATTACAACGCTCTTACTTATTCAGCTAGCTGCTTTTCCTCAATAGCTTTACAAACTGTTTTTAAACATGTATAAATATATGCAAACGCATAAAGAGTGACCTACTGTTTCACAAAATACTCAAGGCAAAGCAGCCCAATAAGAAAGGCAGACAATTTCTTGATCCCCATAAAATCACAAGCTGCAATTCTAAGATGCTTCTCTGTCACCACATTAACACACTCAGAGAAAACAGGGTGGCCGTTTTTTTCCCCTTACTGGGTTTCTGATAAAAACATCTGAACTGTCCTTCATAATTTAGTACTGAAGAGACTAATAATGATGGTACTTACCACACTAATGAAACAGTATAAAACATTATTTCATAATGATTTGATCAAAAATGTGAAAAATGTAGGTTTCTATTCATTTATAAGACTGACTTGAGACAAGTTCTACAAAAGAAAATGTTCTCAAGTGCTTAAAAGGGATATGAAAGAGGGCACCTGAGTGGCTCAGTCAGTTAAGCGTCTGCCTCTGGCTTGGGTCGTGATCCCAGGGTCCTGGGATCGAGTCCAGCATCGAGCTCCCTGCTCAGCGGGGAGCCTGCTGCTCCCTCTCCCTCTGCCCCCCGGCTCATGCTCTCTCTCTCTCACTCTATCTCAAATAAATAAAATCTTTTTTAAAAAAAAAGGATATAAAAGAGATAGTAATAAATACAGAGAGCACAAGAGACCAATTTCCTGATGCCACCCTCACCAAGTGCCTTTATGTAAAGCTGCCAAAACATTTTTAAAAAAGAGTTACTACTTTATAGCAAATTAGATGACAAAAAGATTGAAGTCACTCAAACTAGATTTTCTGGAATACAATAATTGCAATAAAGGTGATTTAGGTTGTATTTTAAAGCTATTTCATAATTGTAGTTGAAATTGAAATACACACACACACACACACACAATCCCAAGTATCAATTGCTCCAGTCAAAAGATATATAAAACAAATGATGACTCTTTATAAATATTAACTGCAAAAAAATGGGTTGTTTACAAGTATTAAGCTATAATAAATATACTACACATTTGTTTAGAGCAATCAAAAAAGCTCTTTAGAACATTATATAATGGTTCTATTGAAACTTCTGTTTTAATGATCAAAACATTTTATTTCAATTCATTATTCTAATTCATAAATGTTTAAATCTAGAAAAATAAATTATGACTAGCATTATGCTCTTTTCAACTACTCATTTCATTGGTACAAACTTTTATTTTCCTAATGACTACAGAAGAAAGTTATTTCTGAGCACAAATCTGGTGCACAAAGAGATCATTCACTTAAGAACTAAAGATTCCTATAATGCAAAACATTTAATATTTCTAAAAAAACCGTTGCACCAGAAGGGCCAACACCCAAAAGTTAAATAAAGAAATAAAAATCAGAACAAAATAACTTTCTTTTTCAGACCACAAAGTACCAGTGATGTTTCTTCAAATAATGTTCTTAAAATTGAACATTCTCCAAAATTCCAAATAAAGTGTATGAGTTGAAAATTTACTTAATAACCAAGTACTCTGAACTCTCGTTTCATGCTTGCTAATATATTTTTAGTAAAGTTCAATAAAAATGTTTCCTTAAAAATTAAAATTTCACATTTTAAGAAATAAGGATTTCCAATCCTCATTTTGTGTAAAGTTATATAGTATATAATCTGTCTACTTTAAACCCAAAATATTCCTTCTAAAAAATAAACACTTAAGTTTTACTTTGGTCGATACAATTTAGAATTTAGGACTGCTGAAATGAATTTATTTTTCAAAGTTCAGAAGTTTCTTAGGGTAGGCTATGGTTTAATTTATGACTGCATGTCCTTTTTTAAAAAGGTCAAATGGGGGATATGAATTGACAAAGTTAAAATGAATTTTCACATGTGCCTCACAAAAGAGAGGGACAAATGAAGAAAATGGATTATTTAAATTTTGTGCAATTTGATCTTCACAGAAAGATATTCCTAAGCCCCTTTTAGATAAGAAAAATGGTTTGGGGCACCTGGGTGGCTCAGTCGGTTAAGCATCTGACGTCAACTCAGGTCATGATCTCAGGGTCCTGAGATTGAGCCCCATGTGGTGGGGGCTCCCCACTCAGTGGGGAGTCTGCTTGTCCCTCTGTCCATCCCCCCACTCCACTCATACTTTCTCTCAAATAAATAAATGAAATCTTAAAAAAAAAAAAAGATAAGAAAAAAGTATGCCAGTAATACAAATGTTCAGTAGCTGCACTGGATGGGAACCAGTGCATATCTAACTGAAGTTGCCAAGTACTGCCCTTCACAATAAAAACAAAAAACAAAAAAAACAAAAAACTCTCTCTTGTGCCCAGAAAATCTGGTATGGGGTGAGGGAGGAGCTAAGAGCTTTTAAAGAAAACAGAGAATGAAGCAGACCTAATATGTAATGACTGAAATAGAACAGTGAGACTCAGACAACGAAGTAGTCCCTAGGAAAGAAAAGCAAAAACTCTGGGCTTTGAGAATCCTGGGAATCAGGATGAACTAGCAGTTTCAGGTGCTCTGACGAGAGCAGTTCTGCAAAGATCTTGATTCAACACCAAGTTTAGGGTCTTGATTTAAAAAACCTCTTATTTTTCTAGGGACTGAGTGGAGGACAGGGGAGCGGGGGGATTGCCAGAGCTCAAACCTGGCCTGAGGGTGGGCGAAGGCAGAGCTCCCCTAAATGCACAATAACCCCAGAGGCCGGGATGGAGGGAAGGCTGGGACTGGAAAGGAATGATGAAGGCAGTGTTTCAAAGACACAGCAGTGCCCTGAGCCTGAGCCAAAGCCAAAGCCATACAACATGATGTGACGTCTTCCCCGGCCCCCCTTCCCAGGATTCTAATTGGTGCATGGTTTTTGGATCTGGAGATTTCCTTGCAATACAGCAAAATAATGGTATCCTGGACAACCCTGAGCCTCCGAGTATTTGGGGGTCATCTCTTGGCAGCTGTCTTGGTGGGAAGGGAGCACTCTATCCCCTCCATCACAGGTGACATCCCATTAGACGTCCTGCACACCATGCCCTTCAGCCCAGCAGGCTCCCTACCTCTCTCCCCACCTGTCTCTCTCGAGCCTCTATCGTGCTGCATTTCCCCCAACCCAACCTTATGTATTTCCTCACTGTCTGCCTCCCAGCACTGGAATGAAAACTCTCCCCCCTCCCACCCTCTCTGCCCAGCGGAGGGACTCTGGTGACTGCTGTATATTTTGCACCTGGGACAGTGCCTAGTGCATAGAGAGTGAACAACAAATTACCTGGGACATGACTATCTGAATGAATACAGAAGCCAGGTATTAGACTTGTCTATAGTAAGTGGTGGTAGCTACCATATTTCACAGAATCTAACGTTCCCTTAATTTTAAGAAGCTCCGTTACTATACACACCACTAAAACAGAAAATAATGCTGCCAATTATCACAAGAGCCCATCAATGCTAAGAGGCAGCTTGATTTCAGAAATGTTAAAATTTGGGAGAACTTTTATAGAATTGGTAATGGGTGATATATCCTAGAGTTGTGTCTGAGAGCTGGGTTTTTTTTTTCTTCATAGCACATTGCACTCTCTGCACATACATTCGTTTATTAACCTTGGCAGGATGTGACCTCACGAGGGCAGGGACTTTTATCTTATATAACACCATAGCCTCAGTACTTGGTATTTGGCACATAGTAGATGCTCAATAATCAATAAATATTTGATGCATGAATGTATGAATCAGTTTATGAATCCCTGAAGTAACAGCTTAGCAGTAAGGGAAATGATTTTGAGGGCCATCTATAAGATAAGGGAAAGAAGGGGGAAGCAGTATAAGGAGAATGGAGAAGGATTAGAGGTCAGAAAACAATGATTTTTCAAGAGAAATCTTAACTGAAAATTTTCTAGAGCTGTTATCTGTCAACATCCTCCTTTCTTTTCCCACCCTGAGCTTACTTATGAAAGCCTTCCTCCTGAAAGTCAAGGTATTTATATATTCTACAAATATTTATGAATTTATAATTTAAATGTCCTTTCCTTTAAAAAATATCCATTCAATAGAAGTCAGATGTGTCTTCCATACATATAATAAATAAAATTATTTCTACCACTGATACCATACATATAATAAATAAAATTATTTCTACCGCTGAATACTTTCAATGTTTCCAACTCTTTTCCCTCATAGGCAAAAGATAACTTAGAACCTACAAAACAGTTATAACTAACAATCAATTGTGAATACACAGAGGACAGTTTCTTACCTGCTGTTTATTGCCTTTTCTTGTTAACATGACAAACGGCATTGTGTCTGCAGACTCCGCTTCTCCCTCCCCACCACCAAGTGGAGGCCCTTTCCTCAGCTGGCTTTTGAGATGCAAGGGAATAGCAACATCAAGCTGGTGCACTTTGACAGATTCACCACTTCGTTGCTTAAAGACAGAAATGAAAAAATATAAGTACTCCAAGGTACATATGGATATATGTAAATAAAAATTTCGAACAATTCATTCCGTGCCAAAGTTCCTAAAACACACCAATCACTGGAGCCAAAGTAATCTCTCTGACAGGTCACTGAAATAGAGTTGGCCCCTCCCCTGCCCCCAGCTCTTACATATATGGCTCGGCAGACCTCTGTGACTGGCTCCTGTTTATCACTGCAGCCTCGCCTGAGCCCAAACACACAATGCTGTAGGTTCTCCTAACTTCACCTGCTCCGGAAATGCATACCCACACAACACATCTTCCTTCACAATTACCATGTGTCACAAGTGCCTGCTTCTCTGTGAGAATCCTCCACCAGACTGGTGGGGTTCAGCACTGGACACCCTTTCCCTGGTGTCCTCTAGCAGTGTTGTACAGCCCACAGGTGCTCAGTTAATGTTTAAGAATGAATGAAATCTATTAATGTTCAGATTAGCTTTATGTTTGTTAATACCCAAGTTTTTAACATTGACACTGCATTTATCAACCAATTATTTAAACAAACCTTCACTGAAGACTTACTGTGCATTAGGCTTTGAGGTACTAATCCTAAAAACACAGTCTCTACCCTCAGAGAGTTCACAACTTAAGAGAGAGAAATCAATTAATTACAATTCATCCAAGTTATATATAACCTGTGTTGGGGGTGGAGTGACTGTATATAGGCCTGGTTGGGAATAGGTGGATGCTGAGATTTCATAAAAGATTGAATAAAAATGGGATACTTGAAAATGTCTTTAAGGTTTCATATGATTTCTTACAAGCAAATGGTAGCAGAGCAGTCTGGGGGATATGGAGAGAATTTAGGAAGGGGAAAAACAGGTGCAAAAGCAAAGACATGAAACAGTATGGTGAATTTAGGGAACTGCACACAATTTTCTGTATTTGCTGAATGGAGCACAAATGAGGAAAGAGCTGAACTTGATTCTTCAAAGATAAGCAGGTAATGCTGAAAGGCCATGAGGTTTTGAAATTGCTTTACTACAATTTAAATGATTTTTTGATATAGGCTCCCTATTTGCAAGAGATTTCAAATCAAATAAAATGGTACTAAAGGTGTAAAGTTTTATTATTTCTAAGTTCCAATTTGTTAGAATTTGCTTTAAGTTCTCCCAGGTTTGTAAGATTTACAAAGACTTTTTACTTAAAATTTGAAAGGATCAGGTTAGATCACTCTTGATTTATAAATTAACTATTTTCTAATTATAAAATTAACATATTCTCTTTGTAAATTATTTAAATACAAAAATATATCAGACAATGTGTCCATACCAACCCCTTCCTCTACCCCCCTCCACCCACTCCAAGATGCAAAACCCAGTATCAATGGGGCATGTTCTTCCAGATTTTTCTTGAAAATACTAATATAAACATATAAATAAAAGGTGTAACTTTGCATATTGTTCTATACTATACACGTTTTTCTTCTTTTTGATTCCACGCCATGGGCATCTTTCTGAATATATACAGAGCTAATTATATGGCTATGCCCTTATTTATATAATTGGTCCTCTATTGATAGTCTAGACTTTTTTTTTTTTAAGATTTTATTTATTTGAGAGAGAGAGAGAGAGAGATCGTGCGCACAAGCTGGGCGAGAGGCAGAGGGAGAGGGAGAAGCAGACTCCCAGCTGAGCAGGGAGCCCAACCTACTGATACAAGGCTTGATACCAGAACCCTGGGGTCATGACCTGAGCCAAAGGCAGACACTTAACCAACTGAGCCACCCAGGCTATCTTTTGATTATCAGTGAGCTTTAGCATGATTTCACTTGTTTTTTCAACCAACAAAAAAACCCCGGGTCATTTATTTTTTTCTCATTGGCTTGCAGGATCTGTTGTTATAGTACAACTATTAACCCTGCATTGTATAAACCATATATATATATATATTTTAATTTTATATTACATATATACATATATATGCCCTCCCCTCCCCCCGGTTTGTCATTTCTTATGGCACTCTGTGATGGAAAGCAGAACAGCAAGGTGGCTGAGAACAGACTGTACCATTTACTAGGCTTACGGCCTTAACCGTGGCTTTAACTGAAACACGGCACTAACAGTATCTGACGGCAAGGTATGAAGAATAAACATGGAGTCTTAATGCAGTACTCAACAGTCTGAACAATTTTTAAGATTTCTGATAAATTTGCAATTAATTCTGGTGTGGAAATAAAACAGAAATTCAGCTTTATTTTTTACTGACCATTCATTGAATAATCCATTTTCCCTCAACTGATTTACAATATTATCTTTACAGTGTTACTAAATTGCCAGGTTTTAGGTCTATTTGGGACTCTCTTACTTCATTAATCTATTTACTGCTGTGTCAATCTATTACCGCGTGTTTAAAATGTTTTCTTTTCTTTTTTTTTTTTTTAAAGATTTTATTTATTTATTTGACAGAGAGATAGACAGAAGAGCACAAGCAGAGGGAGTGGCAGAGGGAGAGGGAGAAGCAGGCTCTGCACTGAGCAGGGAACCCGATGCGGGACTCGATCCCAGGACCCTGAGATCATGACCTGAGCCGAAGGCAGACGCTTAACCATCTGAGCCGCCCAGGCGCCCCTAAAATGTTTTATTTTCTTATAGAGTATCTCATCCCCCACTTTCCAAAAGTTTCCTATTTTGTTTATTCTTACAGATACTTTTAAGAATAATTTTGTTAAATCTTAAAAAAAAACAAGCCCTTTCTCTCTCTCAAATAAATAAAATCTTAAAAAAAACCTTTCTGCATCCATCTCCCTGTTCTTCTCCAACTACCCCCACCCCCAATCCCTCATTCCTGTCCCCTGCCAATCTTCCGGTGGGACAGAATTATGACTACACAAAATCTAAGGACCTGATTTATGGAGAATCAATATCTTTTATGCTACTGGGTCTTCCTGTGACAACTTTATCAAAAGAAAGAAACTCCTTATGGCTGTTTGCTTTGGGTATCTGACGGTGTTTGAAAATTAGTGCCTGGATATAGGATTAAGTTTTCTTAAGTGGAGTGGTTGTTAGAGCATACGTAAAGATGTAGCAATAAATGAGCCATCCACGTATAAAGTTTGGAGAGAGGGGGTGCTTGGATGGCTCAGTCAGTTAAGTGTCTGCTTCTCCCTCTGCCTCTCCCCCTGCTCGTGCTCTCTCTCTCTGTCTCTCATATGAATAAATAAAAATCTTTTTTTTTTTAAAGAAATAAACTGTTTATTATCTGTTTCTTTAAAGGCAGTATGATTATCTTATTTGATGACTTATGCTCCTAAATGACATGAATTTAAGACTTCATAATATTTCTAGATATATGAAGAAACTTTAATATACGTGGGAAGATGCAAATTGGCCTAACATACCTATGACACTAATTTGTACTTTATCATAGTTTTTGGCCTTGGTGACATCCATGAAAGTAAAATCCAGTATTTCTTCCCTAAAGGATTACTCCACCAGCACAGAAAGACTACAATAACCTTACATCTTAAAAATAATCCTCTTCGGGGGGCCTGGGTGGCTCATTTGTTAAGCGTCTGCCTTCGGCTCGGGTCATGATCCCAGGGTCTTGGGATCAAGTCCTACATCGGGCTCCCTGCTCAGCGGAAAGCCTGCTTCTCCCTCTCCCTCTGCCCCTGCTTGCGTTCCCTCTCTTGCTGTGTCTCTGTCAAAAAATAAATAAAATCTTAAAAAAAATAAAAATAAAAATAACCCTCCTCTTTTACCTCTAGTCACCTCTCCATTTCTCCCCCCTTTCTAGTAAAACTCAAGAGTCACTTGTCTCTCTATCTAGTATTTTCACTTCCTCCCTTCCCATTTTCCAATGAGCCTACAGCATGGGGCCCTCATACCCTATCTCAAAAGAAGCACTCTCCTCAAGTTACTAACAAGTTTAACAACAACCATAGAGAGGGTAGAAGTAAAGAGTCCACAGGATGTGACCTCTGATTACAGAAAAACATAATTAATCTAAATTGGGAAGACTGAGCTTTTTATAAAATCCAGTGTATTAATGTCAAGAATATATTAAACATTTCTTTAAACATCAAATGACCAATATTCCTCTAAATATTTACAAACAAGTTATTCAAATTTTATTTTTTTATTTTTACTTTTTTAAAGATTTTATTTATTTGTCAGAGAGAGAGAGAGATAGACAGAGAGCACAGGCAGGGGGAGCAACAGGCAGAGAGGGAGAAGCAGGCTTTCCGCTGAGCAGGGAGCCCGATGCGGGACTTGATCCCAGGCCCCTGGGATCATGACCTGAGCCAAAGGCAGACGCCCAACCGACTGAGCCACCCAGGCATCCCAGTCATTCAAATTTTAAATCAAACTTAAGAATTTGGTATATTAAATTTCCCCAAATATTTATCGTTGGCAAAGTTTGAATCCTAAACAAACTATAAGTAAAAAGGTCTTAGAAACAGAGATAGGACTTCAGAGACAAAAGGCAGAGACCGGTACAATGAAATTACCCTGTTCTAAGTCTTATATTTACTACATTTTTTCCCAGCGTATCTCAAAGAAATGTTCAAATCAGGATCTGGGATGTAAGAAGTACTGGCAACTGCAAGCTGTACACACAGGAAAAAGCTGCTGCAGAGGCAAATGTTTAGATGTGGAGACCCTGGTGTCAACCAGAATGGAATGTGCTGCAGTATTCTGTAGTGAGAAGACACTCTGGAGGAACCGTTCATACCTGAAGATTTTCCAGCATCATTTTATCCAGAGCTTGAATGAAGTCCTCATCTTCCACACAAGGTACGTGCTTAAGTCCACCTCCCTTAATCATTACCTCCTTATTAAAACAAAACAAGAAACCAGACCAGAAATTTTAACTATCATGTTTTGGATGGCAGAGTCTTTTGTACTGATAACTTGGTTCAATGTAACTCAAGGAATGAGTGAGTAAAGTATGTAACATTATTACATGTTAAAAAGAAAGTGTTAATACAGTAAAGTACTTACATAGGAAAACAAACAAAATGAATTTCCAAAGGAATATTTTTCAAATAATCACAAGAAACACAACTTCAGTGGCTATAACTGAAATAATAATGAGAATGTGGAATGATTTCAAAAGCCAATTTTCAGCCATACATACAGTATTTTCTTCATCGGTTTCGTTCTCTTTATTGGAGTCTGTAAGGTAATCAGTATTCTCTTCCTCTTCCTCCTCACCTTCATCATCATCATTATCAGAACCCTCCTGAAATTATTTAACATTAGAAGATTAAAACATTTTGAAAAGGATCTCTATTTTATATGCCTTAAGATTTAAAAACTTCTATATAATTGTTCCTTATTCTCAAGTTCCAGCCTTTTACGCAGTCTGCCTACGACTCAGAGCAAAGTCAGCAGGCAGCATTAGTTAAAAACTAATGCACACCAGTAGCCAAAAACCCATCTCACTATCTTCCGCTGATCTAATAATACAAAGATCCTTTGTAGAAATTCTTCCTTGAATTGCACAAGGAATGAGCTTCCTGAACCTTTTGCAGATTTCTCCTATTCTGAGACTGAATTTTTCATAGTAGTTCTTTAATACCCATCTAACTCTGAAAGTCAATAAATAGTTCAAATTTAACATGGTTAGCAGTTGAAAGCAAGAACACTAAATTTATAAAGCACTACGTTGTATAAAGCACCTCAGCTTGGAAGGTGCACTCACATACTTCATTTTGTTTGCTCTACTGAATTCTGAAGAAGGCAGGATAAGCTTTCATGTCCCCATTTTTATACATGAAAAAAACAAGGCTTGAGTAAGTTAAGTGACTTGCTCAAGGACACACTGCTTATTAAGCAGAGGAGCTAGACATTCTGACCCCTGCACTTCTCCCCATCCTCTCCTGTCAATGTCCCCACCTCCTCTTCTTCTTTTTTTTTTTTTTTATTTATTCATGAGAGTCAGAGAGAGAGAGAGAAGCAGAGGCAGAGGGAGAAGCAGGCTCCCCGCCTAACAGGGAGCCCGATGCAGGACTCGATCCCAGGACCCCGGGATCATGACCTGAGCCGAAGGCAGACACTTAACCATCTGAGCCACCCAGGTGCCCTCCCACCTCCTCTTCTAACAGCCAGATTTTCAAACAGAAGACTGGAAATTTTTTTTCAAGGTGATTTTTTCAAAAGGGCACACACACAAAAAAGACACAGTTGTACCCCATCTGTGTATTCTTCCATTTCCAACAACACAATTCATTCTTACTTAGATCTGTAGGTTTAAAAAAAGACTACACTAAATCCAGCTTCTCACTGTGCTAAGAGAAACAATGTGAATGAGAAATAATTCCTAAGAGAAAATGAATTATTTAAATTTGTTACAACTTTTTTAGTATACATAACAATTAATTCCAAAAATCCAAATAGTGTATTATAATTTACTATACAGAGAGAGATTTTTAGCATTTCTAAAGTGGAAATATTCTGGGATGTAAGAAATGCATTTACTTTTTTCAAATGTATTATCTTTTTTTTTTTTTTTACTTGAGAGAAAGTGAGAGAGAGAGAGAGAACACGAGCTGAGAGGAAGGGAGGGCCCGAGAAAGAGGGAGAAGCAGGCTCTCTGCTGAGCAGGGAGCCTGACGTGAAGCTCGATCCCAGGACCCGGGATCATGACCTCAGCCAAAGGCAGATGTTTAACCAACTGAGCCACCCAGGCGCCCCGAGATGTATTAGCTTTTTTATAAACATAAGTCTACAATTCAAAATCAAATTTGCAAGAGATGCTCTTAAATTTGCTTGAAAAAATTAATCATTTCTTACCACTTAAAAAATACTTCCTATTCGAGCAAGGCCAAAAATGAACTATTGGGACTTCATCAAGATAAAAAGCTTTTGCACAGCAAAGGAAACAGTCAACAAAACCAAAAGACAACCGACAGAATGGGAGAAGATATTCGCAAATGGCATACCAGATAAAGGGCTAGTATCCAAAATCTATAAAGAACTTATCAAACTCAACACCCAAAGAACAAATAATCCAATCAAGAAATGAGCAGAAGACACGAACAGACATTTTTCCGAAGAAGACATCCAAATAGCCAACAGACACATGAAAAAAATGCTCAACATCACTCAGCATCAGGGAAATCCAAATCAAAACCTCAATGAGATACCAACTCACACCAGTCAGAATGGCTAAAATTAACAAGTCAGGAAATGACAGATGTTGGCGGGGATGTGGAGAAAGGGGAACCCTCCTACACTGTTGGTGGGAATGCAAGCTGATGAAGCCACTCTGGAAAACAGTATGGAGGTTCCTCAAAAAGTTGAAAATAGAGTTACCCTACGATCCAGCAATTGCACTACTGGGTATTTACCCCAAAGATACAAATGTAGGGATCTGAACGGGTACGTGCACCCCGATGTTTACAGCAGCAATGTCCACAATAGCCAAACTATGGAAAGAGTCAAGATGTCCATCAACAGATGAATGGATAGAGAAGATGTGGTGTGTGTGTGTGTGTGTGTGTATATATATATATATATATACACACACACACCCATATACATACAATGGAATATTATGCAGCCATCAAAAAACACGAAATCTTGCCATTTGCAACGACGTGGATGGAACTGGAGTGTTATGCTGAGCGAGATAAGTCAATCAGAGAAAGACAAGTATCATATGACCTCACTGATATGAGGAATTCTTAATCTCAGGAAACAAACTGAGGGTTGCTGGAGTGGGGGGGGTGGGAGGGATGGGGTGGCTGGGTGACAGACATTGGGGAGGGTATGTGCTATTGTGAGCACTGTGATTGTGTAAGTCTGATGAATCACAGACCTGTACCTCTGAAACACATAATACATTACATGTTTAAAAAAAAAAAAAAAAAAGAAGGGAAAAATGAAGGGGGGGAATCAGAGGGGGAGACGAACCATGAGAGACTATGGACTCTGAGAAACAAACTGAGGGTTTTAGAGGGGAGGGGGGTGGGGGATGGGTTAGCATGGTGATGGGTATTAAAGAGGGAACATACCGAATGGAGCACTGGGTGTTATATGCAAACAATGAATCATGGAACACTACATCAAAAACTAATGATGTAATGTATGGTGACTAACATAACATAATAAAATAAAATTAAAAAAAAAAAACAACTTCCTATTCAAAAATTAAGCTAAACTAAGTTAAACTGCATTAACTTTTTCTCTTTACCCTTTATTTTCATATTACTCAGGCAAAATAAAATGGATTAACTTTTGAAATTGAAATGCTGAACAAGAATTCCACTATCCTAATCCCTATTATACATAATAATCTGTGGGATCTGGAAGTGAACGGACCACAAAAACTGGCTAAGGAAAGCAGGAGGGGCAGCAATACACAGGTCACACTGTCTGAGTTCAAATACTGGCTCAGCACTTACTACTATGAGATCTTGGGCAAACTAAACTACCCGTGCCTTATTTTCTCACCTATGAGAAATGGTTATGTAAATATTATTACTACTATAATGATAAATCTTGTACTTACTGTTAAAATATATAAATGCTACACTACAGAAAATTAGAATTTTAGCAGAACACTTACTTAATCTTTAAAGTTATCTTTAATTTACATAGCTGATATCCAGGAGGAAATATCATGGTTGTTAGGTGCTAGGAATAACTTTGAAAGGCCATATGGAACCAAGGACCAAGTTGAGGACCAAGACGAAAACAAAGAGCACAATTTTCTGAAGAGTGAACTAACTCTAGCCCTTTTCTTTCTCAGCTGAAGTTGTAGAATATCTCACACTGCTCTTATTAATCAACTATCTTCTCTCTTTAAAATGTTCTCCCTATGCTTGGAGAGCAGCCATGGGAAAGGGTGGTCTTGAGAGGGAGGAGGAGCAAACTCCTCCAACTTCATTTATTAAACCACATCTTTCACTTCTCCTCCTGGACAAATGAACATTGTGTTTTTCTACTTAGCAAACACATGCATATCATGTATGATATTCACAACTACGATTGGAAAAGTAAGCAATGGTTAAAAATGATACAACTTTAAAGTTATAGAAGTTCACTTTTGAAAAAGAGGAAATACATCCTAACTCTTCAGATGAGAAATACAGAAAAATGAGTCACTTTTCAATGACACATTTACTAAGGATGTTTAAATTATTAGATTCTGTTTATCTAATTAGTGCAGCAGCAAAATCTACTCTAAAAAAATGGTCCTAATAAAAAAATGTCCTATGATCTTCTGGTCAATACTATGATTTTCTTACTTAAAAAAAAACAAAAAAACAAAAAAAAACACCTTAATTCCATGGGTTTTCCAACAGACATATACTGCTAGTTACAGTTCCTATAATAAAACTAAGGAGGAGATCTTATTTTATACATTAAAGAAAATCTTGGCTCAAATAATCAAGATATTCTTGTACAAATGTACCTATTGGCTATAAACAAAAGTCATCACCTCTTCTTCTGGTTCATTTACTTCACTTTCATTTCCAGATTGTTCTTCTGTTTCAGCTCCTCCTTCTTCTTCTTCTTCATCCTCTTCAAGGTTTTCTCCTTCTGTCATAGAATCTTTTGAGTCTTTGTCATTTACTAGGCCTTGAAATGAGGAGAAAGTGGAAAAAAACATAAAAAGGAGTAAATTTTCAATATTATACCACTTAATTTAGAAGTATGTATTTTTTTTTTTAAGATTTTATTTATTTGACAGAGACACAGCGACAGAGGGAACACAAGCAGGGGGAGTGGGAGAGGGAGAAGCAGGTTTCCTGCTGAGCAGGGAGCCCGATGTGGGGCTCAATCCCAGGACCCTGGGATCATGACCCGAGCCGAAGGCAGACGCTTAACGACGGAGCCACCCAGGCGCCCCTAGAAGTATGTATTAAGTGAGAAAATTCAACAGCCATTTTCTCAGAATAGAATAAGAATACAATTTAAAATTATTTGAGAAACATTTCACAAACTAAAGAGACCTTCATTTCAACAAAAAAGCAATGACACATTATATATATATATATATATATATGTATATGTGTGTATATATAAACATATGTATTTTTTTTTTCTTTCACCTTCTGTTTATCTCCATCTCAGATGAACACGAACAAAACGTACCAGCATATAAAATGCAGCCTCAACCATGTAAGATGCAGCCTCGGTCACACTTTTTATCAAATGACATTTTAGAATTTCTCCAACATCAAAGATATAAAATTATGTCGCCTTCATGGAGAAATCACATTTGGCTATCAATCTGAGTGTCTGTACATTAAGACTAAAGGAAGGAGGCAAAGTTGTGTCACCAAAGGGCTTAATTTTTTTCTTCAGTATCATCCTCCTCAGGGAACTCCCTGGCTTGAATTTGCTTCCACCTCCCATGTTCATCTACACCTCCCTACCTAGTCAATTCCTCTTAATTAACATTTGAATTCCAAACCACTCGCTCTACTTTTAAAGATGCCTCGTCTGACTTGACTTTCCCCTGCTCTCTCCTGAGCCTTCTCCTATAGCTTGGGCCTCTTCTCTGTCACAAAGCATACTATCTTGGAATCCTGCTCATCTGATACTCTTCTCAATAGAGAATATCCTTCAATGTACACTTTCAAATCCTTCCTATAAATTCTCTGAGTTCAGTCTAAATTTTACTTCCTGCATAAACACAATGAATATCTGAATCTATTACTCTTCCTACTTGCTCCTAAAGCAGTTGGAGAATTTCTCATAGCACTTTACATTTAAGGATACACCATGTAATGTTTTTTTCCTAATGATTTCATAAACGTTACATCAAATTATAAGGCCCTTGAAGACAAAGAACTTGTTTTATATATTCATAACTTATCAGAGGCCACACATTGATAAATACACAGTAGGTGTTTAGTAAATACTTGTTTATTCAGACTCTTAGATGATTAGAGCAGAAAGAAACTTTAGCAAGCATGTAATGATTTAACTCTTTCGTTTTATGAGGAATACTGAAGCCCAGAGAATTTGAATAATTTAACCAATAAGAGTAAAAAATTATTCCAGTGTCTTAAGTTTAAGAAATTAACCAAGAACTGACAAAAATATGAAAGTACAGAGTGATTAAAGTAGGTACACTGAAGTTTGAAAATAAAAAAAAATTAAGAAAAGTTAGAAAATGCTCAGAGAAAGCAAAATTAATGCTGAGAAAAGAAGTTGGTGTTTCAGAATGAGAATCCATTAACTTAAAATTTCTCACTTACTAGTTTTCAGATGCAAATATAGATTTTATACATATACATTTTATTTACTTATTTATTTATAGGGACTTTAAGAAGCAGAATACTGGACTATTATTTAAGTTATCAAGGGCAAAAAAATATAGTCACAACTGTCTAAATCTTACATTCTGAGTAAAAATATCACAGTGCTGATAAACTCACACAGCATGAACTATCCTTACACCTTTGTTCTATCCACTTAAACATGCATAGTGGGAAGAACTATAATGTATAAGTTGCTTTGTTTTGATAGTCATACTTCTAATTTGTAAGGAAAATACATACTATTTCTAGCACACTTTCATTTGCATTGCAGGTTACTTTCAAAAGCAATTTATAAATATATTTTGCATTTGCTAAACAGTACAATAACTATCCAGCTGTTGATCCCTAGGACACTTTCAATCTAAAATAAACAACGGAGATAAAAATGTACACCCACAGGACATAGGGTTAACAAAATACAAACAACAAAATGCTGCTTGGTGCCCCAGTTCTCCTACTCATAACAGAAATAGTAATAATTGTAATACTTCCTTTCAGACTGCTTTAAATTATATTTTTCTGCTTACTCGACATGTTAAGCATTTCCTCTCATACTTAATATGTCAGAGAGAGCACAGTCTTTGAATTCTGGCTTGACAGGTTAGCCCAGTGTTTTGATTTGCCAAATAGGACTAACATTACCTTCCTGTGTCATTCTGGCATCAGACAGTACTCAATAAAAACACCAATTCTCCCCCCGCCCTCCCTTATGTGATTATGTCATGTTCATTTATCTATTAGGGTATTCTATTTTATTACCAATTTGCCTGTGCTCTTTATGTAAGTGAAACTAACCTGGCATGGAAGCTATTTTCACTTTAATTTTATTTTTCTAGCATATAAAAGCTTTACAAGCCCAAATCTGTTGCCATGTATATGATTTCTTCTACTGTTTTAGAATTTGGGAAAATTAACACCTCTCCAAATATTTGAAAATCAGATCTATTTTTAAAAATAAATTTTTTTTTAGATTTTATTTGTCAGAGAGCGAAAGAGGAGAGAGCGCGCACACAAGCAGGGGGAGCGGCAGAGGGAGAGGGAGAGGGAGAAGCAGGCTCCCCGCCGAGCAAGGAGCCTGATGCGGAACTCGATCCCAGGACCCTGGGATCATGACCTGAGTCAAAGGCAAACGCTTAACTGATCCACCCAGGCATCCCTAAAAATAAATACTTAACTCCTGAATCCATCTGGAGTTTGAGAAGATGTGGCTCTATATCAATTTTCCTCCAAAATGCTGACCTATTGCCCTTATCCTATTTTTAAGATTCCTAGTTCATTACAGATAAATTATTTTGTATTTAATTGGGGGTGCTTCTAGGCCTTTTATTCTGTTCTACTGATTTTATTTCTAATTCGTGAAGTATACCGTTGGCTTTATAATTTATTCATGTGGTTTCTTTTCTTTTTCACTTCTGTTTCCCTCATTTCTGTTCCTTATACTACAATACAATCTAGAAGTTCCAAACCAGATTATATTGCCTATAACCATTTTGGTTTTGTTCTTAAATTTAAAGAGAATGTCTTAGCCAGTAATTCTATGTCTGTACTGAGAAAACCAAGATACACACAAATATCACACAAAAATGTTACTTATAGTAACGTAAAACTGGAAATAACCTAAGTGTCAAACAATAGGATTAAAAAAATTATGGCACATTCATACAAAGGAATACAGCCAATTAAGAATTAGAAAAATATTTCATGTCAGGAAGAAATTTCATAATATATTAGGTAGAAAAAAATCCAGTTATAAAACTGCAAACATGTGAAAAAATTTTAAAAGAACAGAATATATACCAAAAAATGTTAACACATGATTATTCTTATGTATGGAATGGGACTTTTGTTTTCTTGGTATTTTTCACAATTTCTGCCATAAACAAGTATTACTTTTTTTTTTTTTTAAGATATATTTATTTTACAGAGAGAGAGAGTGAGGGGAGGGGCAGAGGGAGAGAGAGAATCCTCAAGCAGACTCCATGCTGAGCGCAGAGCCTGACATGCGGCTCGATCCCACAACCCTGAGATCATGACCTGAGCCGAGATCAAGTTGGCCGTTTAAAAAACCGAGCCACCAGGCGCTCCAAACAAGTACTACTTTTAATAATATTAAAATGACTTTCAAAATACAAAGGAACTTTGTAGTGCTTTCTCATTAACTATTATGTTAGCATTGGGCTGTTATAAAGTTAAAATAATATGAATTTACAAAGTGCTTGAAAACAAAAAAACTACCAAAGGCAAGATCCTGTATTATCTTATGGTTTATCAATAGGAAATAGATTTAATATAGATTCACTTATGTATATCTTCTTCCTGATATTTAGACTCTAAAACAGGAGGAAAGTGGGACAACTTGGGAGCATATTGATTCTAGTTGTCATCATCTTTAGAGTTTGATTCACAAATGGTGGCCTGTTTTTCCCTTCCCATATTCTAAACAAGAACAGACCCCCCCTCAAAAGAAGCCTGAGGTCCTTTAACTTAACCCTTTGCTCTATAAAGGATAAAGCACACCACACTCTGTACTGCTACCAAACTAGGTGTCAAACTAGTGTTACCCGTGCCCACTACACAGAGAGTACCATTTGTAAAAGTTTTTGGGAAACAAAGCTAAGACTTAACTATATCAAAGCACTTGAAGTAGGAGCACCTGCGTGGCTGTCGATTAAGCCTCTGCCTTCGGCTCAGGTCATGATCTCAGGGTCCTGGGATTGAGCCCCACATGGGGCTCCCTGCTCAGCGGGGAGTCTGCTTCTCCCTCTCCTCTGTCCTCCCCCACTTTCTCGTGCTCTCTCTAATAAAATCTTTAAAATAAAAAAAATTTTAAAAAGCATTTGAAGTAAATGAAATAATTAAGATAAATGAGTACTCTGCCTGAAATGATCATTTTATACAATTGGAAATCTGAAAAGGAAAAAAAAAAACCAGATAACTTGGGACAAAAGTTCAAAGAACACAGGGATCACATATGCCCCTCTGGGTGGAGTGGTAGAAAAGGGAATAGTTTCACAGTCAGTAGCACCTTTAAAAATACTGCTCAAATAGATAACAGCAATCATATTCTCCAAAGGAGGATGGACCTTTGGAGAAAGAAATCCTATTAAAATGCTGGATATAATATGTAAAAAAATAGTTTTAGAGGAAAAAAAGTCACAAATACCTTTGCCATGAAAAGTAGTTCTTTAGATATGCGACATAGTAAATTTATGCAGTTAGCATAAATGGTGAAGCTTAAGGATCTCCTAATGACAGACATATGGATACCAAGTGCTGGCAGGAGATAAAACACTAGCTTAACAGCCTAAAAATATGTTACTTTGAAATGACTACAATAAAACATGCTAACATGCTAAGAATTAATTAGCAAGCAAACCAGATTGGTAAGGCTGTACCTCATTCCAGTTATTTCCACTGACAAAGTTAGTCAGCTCCTACTCCCTGGCAGCTGTTCAAGAGCGAACTCTTCTTCCAGAACAGTCTCAGAAGGATGTTGAGAAACTAAACAGACCAACTGTCCTATAGCACGTAGTTCTCACATTTTCTCTGGTCCTTAGAAATAGAGACAACTTTCCCAGGGAATAAGGTCTGAAATAACACAGGGTAGTTCCAAAACTTCTAATAGATACTCTCCCTACAGTGTCTAGCCTGCAGTATCTTAGGAAATAATGCTTGTTGGAAATATATACTGTATATATAAGAGATGCTTTCATCAAAACTGTTTTGTTTTAGCAACCAAAAATTCTACTAATTAAGAGAGGCTGACAGGACAGTGTGTTTTGTTTGTTTGTATTTAAAGATTTTATTTATTTATTTGACAGAGGGAGAGACAGCAAAAGAGGGAACACAAGCAGGGGGAGTGGGAGAGGGAGAAGAAGGCCCCCCGCCAAGCAGGGAGCCCGATGAGGGGCTCGATCCCAGGACCCTGGGATCATGACACGAGCGGAAGGCAGATGCCTAACAACTGAGCCACCCAGGCGCCCCAGGAGGTGTTTTTCCATCACTATCCTTTCCTTCAAGTCTTACATGACTGTTTTCCTCTAAGTCGGGATTATTTAATGAGATCAAGAAGTATGCCACCCAGGTCTTACCTAACACTATTATGTAACACTCAACATTGAAAACAGAAAATATACAAAAGCAAACTCTGATAACAACATAAAGCAAATTCTAGAAACAATCTGGCAAATATCATCTTCATTTTCTCTCTGTAATTAATTGCTTACCTAGTTTTATTAAGAATTCTCGTTCCAAGTCGTGTACCTGCCTGAGGGATTCTTCCAGAGAATTACAGAGTTTGATCTTTGGTCTTAGCAGTTCTAGTGTATCACTGATCATGTAATCTATGTCAATAGGAAATGGATGGTCTTTTGTCCAAACCTCCAAACTTTTCTTCCACCAAACATAACGCTGATAACAAATGAAAAATAAATTTAGCTATAAGAAATAACAAAAATATTTAAAATAATAATCTACATTGTGATGTTACCTAGTTATAATAACTAAGCTAAAACTTAGTTGTATAAAACACCTACCATTTTTATTAATGGTCAACAGTAATAATCCTAATCCAGTTTCTAAGCCATTTGGTGATTTTAATTTTTTTATTACAACTGTCAAAAATCCCTTTTAAAGGCAAGGAAAAATCATAAATAAAATACCAAATAAATTTCCAGGTACTGAAACAAGGCAGAAACCCTACTCCCAAACCCCAAACAGGGTTTAAATATTTATTTTACAAAACAACAAAAGCAACCAGATTCAAAGCCGTAATTTTGATACGTTTTTATTATTTTCTCTATGCTACCTGCTCTGTTTTTTAAACAGGTCAATTAAAGTATCTGAAAATACAATTTTTGAAATACATAAAAATCATTAATCCACAAGCATTTATTGAACAGCTACTGTGTATATGGCACTGTTTAGAGATCTTCCCTCTCTTCTCCTAGCCTGGTTCCTTCATTCTATTTTCTACTTTGTAATTCGCAAGTTTAACTAAAAAGCACAACCCAAGAATTTGCTTATATATAAAAGGGTATTCTTCTGGGTGTTTTCTCCTCTCCAGTTTGTAGGTCTTTGCTACTGAAAGTGTGGACCTCAACTAGGAGCTTGTTAGAAATGCGGACTCTGGGGCCCCCACTCTAGACTAAATGAATCACAATCTGCATTTTAACAATATCTCCAGGTGGTGCATATGTATATTAAAGTTTAGAAGCACTGCTGCAGGTGGTCCTTTCTATCTGACCTTGCCATATTAACTGTACATTCTCTGACCTAGAACACACTGCCCTCATCCCCCAGACTTCACTCACTCCTTACTCCCAATTCCCTAGGTATACCCTGCTACACCTTTCTGCTTGTTAATCAAAATATACTTTTGTCTCTTTCTGCTCCTGGATATTTCTGAGTGGCTTTTTTCTCTCAGTCTGGGATTTCAGAGTGAATGCAAATAAGGATACTCTTCTGAAAGAGAATTTACTTTTGATGCTGATAGTTACAGCTGACATTTTGCAGCAAAACTTTGGTTTTCGATACAGTCTCCAACTTAAGATAGTCCTTATATACAACAGGGAATCTGACTCTCAAATCTGCAAAACTCCCCTCCCCATTTTCTTATCAATTCAGAGAACAAGGGAGTAACAAGTTGTCCTCTATTGCACAGGTACAGTGATAGAACAAAGTTAACAACTGATCTTCCCCCAGAGTATCTGCCCCCACTTAACACCAGCCACTATGTGGATATATTTTTGATACTTCAAAAGTTATAGTTTTAAATTTATTTTCTTCACCAATAAATAAATGAAGAAAACACTAACAAGAGATTATATAGAATAGAATGATCATATAGAATTGAATGGTACTTTCGGTACTTTATTTCAGTAAACCTGGAGAATTCAATAGTGAGCAGTTCAACCTAAACCTAAGTTAACTTTTGCAACACCAACCTTATAAAAGTTGTAGAACCTTCTCCATATTTGGTTCTGAATTTAATTTATTCTAAATCGTAAGTTTACATAATTAACTGAAATTAAAATAGGGAAGTACAACCCAAGAGTTTACCATGAGTGAACAAATATTTTTTCCTGTGTTGAAAATAACATATTTTCCCAAAAACTATAGTTTTTCTAAAAAAAAAAAAAAAAAAGTGAAATCGTTTAGAAACAAGAATTTTAGATGTAAAATCAGAACACAGATGAGTTAAAAATGTTATCAGATGTACAAAAATCACAGGTAATTTAATTCATAAATTACCATACCAAACACCATAATCCATAAATTACTATATCAAATTTATAAACCATACCAAAATAATTCCCAAAATTAACGATCATTGTTAATCATAAAAGTGACAATGCAAGTAGAATGTTTATATAGAATTCATCATATATTTTTAATCTGTAGCATACCCTTGCAGGAAGAAAAAAATCTAATCTAATGATGATGTGATATATGAATGCTACTATGTTTCTTCTCTAATACTTCTGTAACACAAGCAATGCATTAAATGATGCCAAACTGCATATTTGAGTTTACATACCTGAAAGTATACAAGGAAGCAATCAAGTTTTCGTTTACTGGAACCTCTGTCAAAGTACTGGCCACAGGTATCCAAAATAGTGCACACTAGTCTAATTCTGAAAAGGTGCTCAGGAGGATCTAGTGAACTTGGAGAGCCATCTGGGTTAACACCAAATGAAGTAAAAGAATAAAGAGTTCTAAAAATAACAGCTGATTCCACCATTCGATAATTATAAAGTTCCCCTAAGAACTTGGCACTGCTGATACGTCTCTGATTAAATTTAGGTTGATTAACCTAAAGAAAAAAAAACAACAGATTTCCATTAAAGAGTAGTAATGTGTTGAAAAGAGGTAAAATTCTCCCCTGTCATTTGATAATACCCATTACTGAAAGAACACTAAACAGAGAAAAAAAAAATGGGTTCTTTCCTTCTTTTCTAATAAAGTGATCACTTCTGGGTATCCTTTTTCTCTAAGAAATGGCTATCTTTAAAATGTTTTAATAAAAAGAACAAGTTAAATATTAAATTTAGTATTAAGCTATCACTAACTGAGTTGATGACACAGTTAAGATGTAATTCTCCCTATCAGCCCCCCATAACTTATTTTTCTGTAATCCATGATTAAGGAAACGATAAGACAACAGAAAGAGGAAACAGTTTACAGAAATTCTTATCAAAAGATTACCAATTCACCTAATTAAAAGATATATAGATTCCTATAACCTGAGTTCTAGTGCCCCAGAAATAATTAAATCTACTATACTCTTCCAAAATAAGCCTAACTGAACTTGAGAAAAAGAAGCAAAAAAACTTCTCCAGCAACAGCCTGAAGGACGACTAGGAAATCTGAGACAACAGGGTTCTTTAAGAAAACAGTAACTCTGAAGAAACAGTAAACTGACATCATAAGGGAAAAGGAAGGTTTCCAAATTATTATTTTTCAATAATCGGTTTAAAAGCTGTTTAAATTCTCCACAAACTCCAATTTGATAACTTTAAGGAAAGTGCTTATTACCTCCATTCCTAATCGAATATCTTCTAAAACTCCATCCACAACATGGATTCCAACATCTTCTTGGTAGAGGACCAGTCCTGCTAAAAGGTTGGCTACACAATGAATACTATTATATTTCACATTCCAGATGTTTATCATACAACAAATAACATAGTCTTTCACTTCTTGGTCCTGCCAGGGCAACTTTCGCATCTGTCTCAAAACCTACACAGAGAGAATTTTGTTTCAATTACTAAGATAAGTATATAATACTCCAATATACCCAATAATATAGATATTTTGATTTTGCAGTCACAGAACTTTTGAAATGAAAAATACTTTAGGGGCACCTGGGTGGCTCAGACGGTTAAGCGGATGCCTTTGGCTCAGGTTATGATCCCAGGATCCTGGGATCAAGCCCCACATCGGGCTCCCTGCTGAACAGGGAGCCTGCTTCTCCCTCTCACTCTGCCTGCTGCTTCCCCTGCTTGTACACTCTGTCTGTCAAAATAGATAAAATCTTAAAAAAAAAAAGAAAAATACTTCAGAGATCCTCTCCCAGCTTCTTCACTTTAGAGACAGGAAAAGTGAGATATTTCTAACTGTTGGCAAAATTTAGTCACATTTGCCCTACATCTCTTCATGATGCCCCTAAATTTCCTAGAGTTTCCAGATCTTCAATCAGGCTAATAGTATATACTCACAAAATCCAATCACTATAAAGAAGATGTGGTGTATATATATACAATGGAATATTATGCAGCCATCAAAAGGAATGAGATCTTGCCATTTGCAATGACGTGGATGGAACTGGAGGGTGTTATGCTGAGCGAAATAAGTCAATCAGAGAAAGACATGTATCATATGACCTCACTGATATGAGGAATTCTTAATCTCAGGAAACAAACTGAGGGTTGCTGGAGTGGGGGGTGGGGTGGGAGGGACTGGGTGGCTGGGTGATAGACATTAGGGAGGGTATGTGCTATGGTGAGCGCTGTGAATTGTACAAGACTGTTGAATCACAGATCTGTACCTCTGAAACAAATAATGCAATACATGTTAAGAAAAAAAAAAAAGAATGGGCGCCTGGGTGGCTCAGTTGGTTGAGCGACTGCCTTCGGCTCAGGTCATGATCCTGGAGACCCGGGATCGAGTCCCACATTGGGCTCCCTGCTCGGCAGGGAGTCTGCTTCTCCCTCTGACCCACCCCCCTCTCATGCTCTCTCTCTCATTCTCTCTCTCTCAAATAAATAAATAAAATCTTTAAAAAATAAAAAAAAATAAAAAAGAAGATAGTAGGAGGGGAAGAATGAAGGGGGGGAAATCGGAGGGGGAGATGAACCATGAGAGACGATGGACTCTGAAAAACAAGCTGAGGGTTCTAGAGGGGAGGGGGGTGGGGGGATGGGTTAGCCTGGTGATGGGTATTAAAGAGGGCACATTCTGCATGGAGCACTGGGTGTTATGCACAAACAATGAATCATGGAACACTACATCAAAAACTAATGATGTAATGTACGGTGATTAACATAACAATAAAAAGTAAAAAAAATAAAAATAAAAATAAAAACTATTTTTGCAACTGATAAAAAAAATCCAATCACTAAAAACATATACCCAAGGTTTACCAAAAATATTTTCTTTTGCATATCACTAATGTAAATAATCTCAGATACTTTTTATAAATCAAAAATTTCTAGTAAATAAGTAAACCCAAGATCAGTGGGTCAAAAGATAACTTAAGATGGACATCAAGACTAGTATTACACAGCATCCTGCTTCCTCATGTGTAAGGGGGGATAGTAACAGCACTTACTCCACAGTTTGCTGTTAAGGATTAGACAAGTTAAAATATGTGAGGTACACAGGAAACTGACTGGTTCACTGTAAGTACCACATAAAAGTTAGCCAGTGACTGTTTCAAAAACTCTACTGGTACTGAGATGGTGAGCAGAGTCCTACCTATAAGCATGTTCCTTCCATTTTTATTCTGGAAGAAAAAAAAGAAAAGAAAAAAAAGGATACTATTGGCAGATCTCAAAGCACTCTTTTCATCTCTATAGCCACCATCCATCTTTTTTTTTTTTTTTTTAAGATTTTATTTATTTGAGAGAGAGAAAAAGAGAGAAGGCGCAGCAGGGAGGGGCGGAGGGAGAAGGAGAAGCAGACTCCCCGCTGAGCGGGGACCATAATGTGGCATTCGGTCCCAGGACCCTGGGATCATGACCTGAGCCAAAGGCAGACACTTAACGACTGAGCCACCCAGGCACCCTAGCCACCACCCATCTTTCAAGCACTTACTATGTTCTCAAATAAGCTTCAGTGGAAATGTTAATGTCTTAACCACACAGCAACCTATATTTTTTAAACTTTTAGCTAATTCTAAAACTGCTTTCAAACTGCTTGTTGGAAACAACTATTATCTCTGACTCTCTGAAAGCTGAGTCCAATTTCCAAAGTCCCATGATCATTCTTTATCACCCATGTATAATGCACGTATTACTGCACACCTTTTCTCCTCCCCACAGGTTTTCTCTATCCAGCAGGTAATTTGTTTACATTTTTTTTCCTAAAAAGAAAAAAGTTCTACACTGTGTTGTTTCAACTTGCAGAGTTAACCATGAAATGTTCTGTTCAACATTTCCTACTTAAAAAGTGAAGTTTCTAACAAGGTAACTGCAATAATTAAGAAAACAGGTCAGCACTTCTTAACCTTTTCTGGAAACTGACCAAAATTATGAAATTTCAGAGGGCCACGGACCTCCTAAAGCCCACTCAAGGTTAGGATCCCCAGTACTGAAGCAGAATATTTAAAGTCAAATTCATTATAGAACATCAGAGACAAAGTAGTAATTTCAAATATAAACAGCACCAAAATTAAAATTACAAGAGTTACCACTTCAGAGTAAGACTCATAAAAGGAAAACATAAGTCCTATATATTATGTATCATCATATGACTTCCATTTTAGGATGACTTGTATAGAAGCAATCACAATTCAACTTGTAATCTAATCTTAACTCTCCTAAACTTCACTGCTGAAACTTTAACAGCTCTGCTTCAATTTCTCCTATAATGCAAGCTGCTTAAATTTCTTATCCATACTTTGTCAAACACTGAAGCAATCTATAAACAAACTGATCTGGAGAAACTGAAATATGTTCTTGACCAAAACAATTTAGTGCACAGGCTAGAAGCCAAGTGCACTGCTTTTTTTTTTTAAAAGATTTTATTTATTTGACAGAAAGAGACACAGCGAGAGAGGAAACACAAGCAGGAGGAGTGGGAGAGGGAGAAGCAGGCTCCCCGCTGAGCAGGGAGCCCGATGCGGGGCTCGATCCCAGGACCCCGGGATCATGACCTGAGCTGAAGGCAGACGCTTAACGACTGAGCCACCCAGGCGCCCCGCACTGCTCTTAATACTATAATCATTAGGATGAAAAAGAATTAGTTTGGTTGAATATTATATCATCTTAGCACTACTACAAATCTTGAATTGACTATTACTTTATGACTTCAATGAGATTTACCTTCTCAGTGGTAACCTTGGAGAGATCCTTGTACAAAAGTTTCCGGACATATTCCTGGAGAGGAGGACGTTTCTTTTTCACTGTTTTTTCAGCTGGAGGTGGGTTGCAGTAGTAATATGCATTCTCCACCATTGTAACATATCTTGCATCGAGGTGCATTGCTTGTTTCTTTCTCATCATTTGCTCCTAAAATAAAAACGTCTAAGTCAAAATACTTTTATTCTAATGTTTATCCCTAACCAAATTTCTATTCTCAGTGACAGAATTTCAGGATAAAGAACTAGAAAAGGAGGAAGAAAAAAAAAACCCAATCATTAGGTATTCCTAAGAATATACTAGCACACTATTATACCAAAACCATGTTTTTAGAACAAATCAGTCCATGACTGCTTGGTGTTAGACCTTAGGCTCTGACACAGCTCTATAAGCAAGAAAACTAAAAGCAGCCAAGGTTTATAACTTGTCCACAGCCCCTGAGCATCAACTCAAGAGGCGGTGATTCAAAACGGATCTAGTCAACCAGTGATAAAAGCTAGCTGCTTTTGCTATAAGAGGGGAAAAGATCTACTGAGCCAATCCAATATTCATCCATACCACCATGACTAGTAAATGTTTTCCCTAGCAAAAAGAGAGGATCCAAATACTGTAAATAAATACAAGACATTAAAAGCTAGCTCTATTACATTTTTATACACATGGTCTCATTTAACCGTAAGAGCCTGAGCCAAAGAGCAAGAAGAGCTTTTTCCTTGTTACGATAAAAATTTGAACTTGGAATGACTTTTGTTAGTGTGATATAAGCCTAGAGAGAATTTGGAAATCAATTCCATTTGACAGCCTCCACATTAATACTTTTGTTTATTAGAAATAAATTCTCATGTTTCTTCATATTAAGTATTATTGGCAGAGAATATTCAGGCTCACAACTGGATTCTAAAAAAAAATAAGTTATCTAAAGAAAATGATACAATCAAGACTTCTGTAACAGTAACACTGATGTAATGACAGTATATGCCCAGGGATTCCTAAATCTGAGCTCTCTTTAACACTAACGCCAATATTCACTCTGCCACCACACTTCCCACCCTCCCAAGGCTGCAAGGGAATGCATGGATATTATCAATAAGCATAATAACTTAATTGCTTAATAAACTTGATGGCCATTTCAGCATCCTAAGTAGCTTAAGAAAGAGCTTCTACCCCAAGTTAACTTTTCAAGCTTACAGTTTTTAATTTTTAAATTAAATTTTATATTTTTAAGCTTGTATTTTATATGCTTAAGACACTTTAACAATGGCTTCTTTGAACATTCAAGAACATCCGTAAAAAACGGCTCTAACATAACAGTATTAACAGTACTTGCTCATTTGCATCATTTATCAAAAGGTATTTGGGGTTGAACTTAATCCTCCTTTACAATACAGTGAACTCACTGGAAGCCAAGTGAGAAAAATTCCTACAACTCTCCTGGAATGGCCACAGCACATAAATATGGGAGGTTCTACTTTAGGCAGAAATGCTTCTATTTATATAGCAGAGCAAGATCATAGGCACTGGTCAATATTTCTAACCCCTGAAGTAAATCAAGAACCTCAAGCTCTTGGTAGGATCCTCAAGCCCTTACCAAAAGTACACTGGTCCTCAGGTGTGATTCTGGTGATCTGAAAAGAAACCTTCCACATGTTTCTAGTAGAGTACATGCCATTTCAATATGGTGATGGGAAAAGTCTGACAGAAGCATCTGCAATAATAATGATGATGAGAAAACACAAAGACAACACTTCAATCCTATTAAAGAAAGAAAATACAGATCTAATGTGTGTAACAACTTTAAAAATGTTATGTGTGAAAAACAAAAGTTAGTCTACTTTGGCTTAACAAGCTTCATTGCTGAGTATCTTGTGTTCAGCCACAAAAATTTTATATAAAATCGTCAATATACTTAATGCCTTTTCTTTAAGATAAATACATGAAAACTAGTATTACAGCCCTTTCTATATAATGACTATTAGATGCTATGTATTTAAACATCTATGAAATACACAGCTAACATTTTCTAAATCTTTTTTTTTTGTTTTGGTTTTATGACATTTACTTGTAAAATTCTGACCACAACAGGCTCACTGTATGAACAAACATAACATACTGCCATAGCATTTCAGTATTTATCCTCCCAATTTTTCTCTATGCACATTTTCTAAACCAAAACAGATTCAAACATATCACATTATTTAATAACTTGGTATTTTTTCAGCTAATATGACTATTTTGCTGTGTCCTTATTTATCCTTCTATGGCATGATTTAAAAGGGGCATATTACTGTATAATATGAACTACACTAAAACTTAAGTGATTCTTATTTATTGGATATTAAAATTTTTTACGTTTCTTGCTACTTAAAACAACTGTGGGACAAACATCCTTGTAGATAAATTTGTGCAAATTTATTTCCTTAAAACACACACACAGAAATGGAATTTCTAGGTCAAAGAAATGTATATCCTTCCTGTGTGTTTGTAATAATTACTATAAAAAAAAATATACTAACATTTAAATTGTTCCATGGTATGATTCCCTTCAAATACAGCATTGAGAAATCTTACATAATCACTCTTAAAATGCTGTCTAGAGTTTCCCTAAATGTATTCTGTTGTCTTCTGAGATGCTCCAAGTAGGTTTAGGAAACTTAACCCCTTGAATATCAATAATGACTATTAATATTTTAAACACTCTTAAGAAATCAAGCAGTAAAGAAACTTGATAAATTTGTTTAACTCGGGGTTTTCCAAATGTACTTGAATCCATGAGACCCACTTTGTGTAATATACCTAATATACTAAGGAAATCAATTTGATATAAAATTTGTCATTGTTAGTCATGATCAATTCCAAATGTAGAATTATTCCATCTCTGCTGCATCAGCTTTCCCACATATAATTACTTACTAATTTCTAGCTTAATTCCATTGTGGACAAAAAACACTCTGAATAATTTCAGTCTTTTCTAATTTGCTGTGATTTTTTTGTTGTTGTTAATTATGGTAAATGATCCATGTGCATCTGAAGAGATTTTAAGTTCTGATGCTATTGGGTATAGTGTCAATCAGATCCAGGTTGTTAACTGTATTGTTCAATTCTGTATATATATACTAATTTCGTCTGCCTCTTCTTTCAGTTAGTGAAAGGTGTTTCAAAGTCCCTCACTATGACTGTGGATTTCTTTCCTTGTTGATTCTTGTTTTATATATTTTGAAGGTCCCTTAACTGGATTCATACCAATTCAGAAAGGTAATGGGTAATAGTTTCCTGCTAAAATTAGCTCTTCATCATTATGAATTGTCCTTCTTTATTTATAATAAATGCTTTGTACCTTGTTTGATGATAATGAAAATAGGTGAATTTTTTTTTTTTTAAAGATTTATTTATTTCAAAGAGAGACAGATGAGCATGAGTAGGAGGGGCAGAGGGAAAGGGAGAAAGAATGTCAAACAGACTCTCTACTAAGCACGGAGCCCGACGCAGGGCTCGATCCCATGACCCCGAGATCACCACCTGAGGTGAAACCAAGAGCTGGACGCTCAACCGACTGCACCACACAGATGCCCGAAACCAGGTAACTTTTAGTCAGTGCTTCCATGGTATATTCCCCCCATCTTTTTATATTGGCCTTTCTGGTCTTCATATTTATCTTTCTTGTAGGCAGCCTACAGTGTTGTTTTAATCAAGTCTTATATTCTTCAGGCTTTTACTTCATGTATTTTGTCCTTTTACATGTAATTACTGTGATAGCTGCATTTCTATCTACCATACTATTATTTGTTTTCAACTCTGCTTATCTGTTTAACGTTCTGTTTTACTCCTTTCTTGTCCTTCGGATTAAACAAATATTCCTTATTTCAATTTTTCCAGCATTTATAACTAAAACTTTGTCTATTAAAAACAACTCAAAATAATGCAGCACTAACCTTTAAACAATGTAATGTATCATTTTTTGTGAACATCTTAAATTTAGTTAATTCTCCAATAAAACGAACAGTTTTGTTCTTTGTTTCAATATTGATCTGGTCCTTTTTTCGTACCTACAAAATCAGAGAAAAGAGACATTAGCTAGAGAATTAACATTTTGAAATCTATGTGATAAGAAATGTAATTTTAGTAAGATTGCATTTGGGTAAATTTCTTGCTATTCAAATTACTTTAAGTTAAGGTAAAATAAGCTCTGTGGAACACGAGTGCCGGGATATGATTTGCCAATAGTTCCATGGTCAAATAATTTGGGGAAACGATGCACTTTATTGGGCTTAAATTGGTTCTCAAATAAAGAAGCCTGTTTAACCTAATTTAATTCAATTTATCTCAAATTTATTTAGCAACATAAACCTCCTTTTGAGATGCTAGCAACCACTAGTTAATATCCCAGTAAATTAATATTTTAAGGAACACATTTTAGGAAATGCTGCTTTAAAAATAATAAGTACCAAGAGCTCACTTAAGCAAAAATATTATCAAGGCTTAGTATACTACACTTATGAACTACAGTATGCATTTTCTATCATAAACTCATTACAGTGGAATTTCTGATATAATCACTATTCTTTTTTATTGTAAATACAAGCCCTCTAACTTAGGCATACATTTCAAGAAATATTCAGTACAACAAAATCCTATTCCAATAGTACAATGCAAACATATGTCAAGATAAATGTAAATGGATTACATTTTCATGACAAAAAAACCAACAGTCTAGAAACCTTTTATGTGAACAACAGTGACAATAACATGGTGGTGCCTTGAACTAGTTTAATGTACTTTTTCAGAATACTCTCTTTTATTCAGTTGTTCAATATGGTGGTGCCTTGAACCAGTTTAGTGTTTTCTACTTTTCCAGATTACTATCCTATCTTATTTGTTCCACATAACAACATTCTGAGAAAGAAACAATAGCTGTTATAATCTGATTTAATAATTTAAACAACAAAACAACACAAAGCTCTTAAATGACTTGATGAAAGATCAGTACTAAAATCCCAGTCTCTTAACTATTACTTGAGAATTCCACTACCTTAGTATACGCTGGGTTTTAAAACAAGGCCTAAACTCACCAGCAGCTAGACAATTAATGAGTCATTTATATAAATACTAAACTTCTACGTACTCAAGGAGCTAACACTTAGATTGAATTTATCATCTTCATTTTTAAGGACCTACTTTCTACAGTATACAGAGATAGGTGTTAAGATTTTTTAGCTCTTCAGGGATAATTTTTAAACAAAACTATGTTTACTCATTTAAAGCATCAGAGCAAACTAGAAGCTCACTATTAGCATTTATTAAAGCATCAATTAAACTGCATCAATTAAAAATAAAATCATAAAATTCAACTCATAGACTTTAACCTTGACTGTTTCAGCAATTCAGAAAAGAGCACAGCTTTCATAAAGATCCTTTCAAAATAAATGTTTGTTAAGTAATGCATATGAAAAGCTCCTCATACTGATTTATCTTTTTTATGAACTCCTAGGATACATTAAGAGTATGGACTCTAGACCAGACTTGCTGGGTTTAAATCCCAGCTCTATCACTTACTAGCTGTTCCTTAAACTCCGTGCCTCAATCTCCTCATCTTTAAAATGGTACTAATAAAAGTAACCTACCTCATAAAGTTGTTGTCTTAAGTCAACTGATACATGTAAAGTACACACAATAGTGCCTGGCACCAGGAAGAGTTCAATAAATATTAGCTATTATTAATTTTATCCATCTTTGTATATTTGTATCACTAATACGTGGACACTAAATAATGCTTATGGAGTGAACAAAGAAATGAAAACACTTAATGTTTATAGATGTATCGCAGGGACAAAAAAGAGCAAATGATCTATAGTTAAAAATCTGAGCCCTTGCAGTCATTCTGTGCCATTTTGGGGGTATATTATCTTGGATAATTCATATAAATTCTCTGAACTGTTGGTTCACTTGGTAAAATAAAGATAAAAATAAGGATGGTGATGATGATGGAGGTGGTGGTAGTAACAACAGCTACACTTCACTTGATTTCTAAGCAACTAGTGTACAGAACAAAAGATTATATCCCCTTTAAAAAGATGTTTAAGAGGTGTTTTAAATGACGGCAGAATGCTTCTCAGTGAGAAATAAAGAATGGAAAATTATACATATACTATAAATTCATCCCCCCCCAAAAAAGCTACAGAGGGGAAAAAAGGTAAAGAAAATATACTAAAAGATTAATAGGTTTGCTTTAAAGTGATGAAATTATGGGGCATCCCCTCTTCTTTCTAAATTATGTATTTTATATTTTCTTAATAACCCACACTGAGCATGTGTTTCTTCTACAGCTGAAGAAACATGGAAGCAAAAAAATGTATAAGGAAATAATTAAAAAATAATATAATGAACCTGAGTCTTTAGAGGGAATAGGGCTGAGAAGTGTACAAACATGTCTTTAAAAATCTCTTTGGGTGATTCTGCATGTACAAGCTCTTAGTAACTGCTGTGGAACATTATACAATTTTAGGTATTACTGAGCATTATAACTTCCAAAACATGTAACATAGTGTATCATCTACAATTATTCTTATATATTATTGAAGGTAATGAGGTACAATCTAATTAACATGACAAAATTACAGAATTTTTTAATGAATTATGAAAAATCAATTATCTCACTCCCTCATTTTCAGATGAAAAAAATGAAGGCTTTTTAAAAGGCTGTAACTTAAAAAAAAGACTGACTTATTCTGACCCTTTATCATTTTCCAGTCTCATTTGTTGACTCCTTATGATCAAAAGGTATGTCAAAACACTTCTGCAGAAGCAAATGAATTAATGTAAAATTTTCTATATATTTCTAGTTCAATGTCTATTATAGAATTTTACTTACATAATCAATCTTCGTTAGCAAAAATGTTGCTTACAACTCATTTATTAATGACAGCTAAAATTGAGATCAACTAAATAGCTAAATTCATAAGCATTAATAAAAACTCTTCAGATACATCAACATATAAAAAGTAAGGATTTCTGAGGCCTATCTAGGAAGACCCTCCTCCCCAAACTGGTCCTTCTATAACTTCACCCAAATAGACATTATACATCGTCCTCTATAATTTGCTCATTTTGTTCTACATAAACTTTATTCATTTAATCATTCTAATTTTTTGGAAAATCTACTCTATGCTAGACACTAAGAAGGCACTGAGTCTATAAACAAGTAAATTTGCCTGCAAAGTTTATTTTATGCTGTGGACCACTGATCTCCAGGGTAGGGTGGGTAAGACTCTTGATCTACTAGAGTGTTGGAAAAAAGTCTTAGAACTTCTATTTATGTTTTTGATCTCATACTTTTCAATTTACTTTTATTTTATAAATTTACAGAAAATATTTCATATAATTGCAAATACATACAATTTACATATAAGTATGCCAAACTGGGATATGTGGTCAATTTATTTTACCACTAGAGAGATTTGATTTAAAAAGCTGAAAGACCACTAATTTTAAAAATGTTAGTCAGTCTGATATATTTAAATAAAAGCTGTCCCTTCACTGTTAAATAAGTAGGCTCTGTTGAAAAATTGGGGCATGGAAAATTAGAAAGGAAAAAATATTTCTTATTGCCCCACTATTCAAAGACAGCCACTGCTAACATATTAATATGTAATTCTTTTCTGTTCTTTACATTCCAAGCATTTTAACATAACTGTAAATTTATTGTGTGTAAGATTTTACAGCTTGCTTTTTTTTTTTTCCACCAAAAGAAGCACTTTCTATATGTTATGAAAATTTTTTGGTAAATATCACTTTCAATGGCTCTATATCATTTCAGCATTGTGACTATATGACCATTTTCTTAATTCACTGTTGGGCTTTTAGCTTATTTTCCATTTTTGCCCCACAATTTAGGATGTGAATAAAGCTTTTTTGGGTATACAGGATTACTTACTTAGGACAGATTCTCAAAGTTGTCCAACGTATAAATGCCTCTAAGAATCTTGAAACATATTACCAAATTCATTCTCCAAATTCTGACCTCAAGTGCAGATGGTTTCTCATTTCTATTATCTTTACTAATCTGTTGGTCAAATTAGCAGCTCTGTTGTTTTAACTAGAATTTCTGTGACTACTATATGAGATTTCATATAGTTTTGTTAACCAGTTTAATTTCTCAGGCGAGGTTCTTAGCAGAAGGTAAGTATGATTGTAACAATATGTTGGAATTAGAAGACAGAGACAGGGAAGCCTGAGTAAAACGCTATTCTCATAATTCAAGCTATGAAGAGGAGATGCTAGATTTAAAGAAGTGTTTTAGAAGACAGTACCAACAGAATTTGGTGAATGCTGGCTCCTGAATGTCTGCAGAGCAAAAGCAGAAGTATTTCTCTTAGGGACTAGAGAAAAAATATTGCAAATTTACAGAGAGAATAAAGGTTGATATGAGGAAGTGAAGGACAAAGATGTTTTTTGAGAAGTCATGAGTTTATTTTATTGGACATATTTAGCTAGAACTACATGAGAACTTTCTAAGCACCAAGAGAGAGGTTTTGGCAAGAGACATGTAATTGAGGTTGCTGAGAAAAGTCAACTAAAGCCCAGGTAAAGTATGTTCTGTCAAAAAGGAGGGTGAAGAAGAAAATATGGGGAACGCAAAGATACAGACTCAGCTGGAAAAAAGTAAAAGATATTTTACTATTGATAAAAGATATTGAGAATAGCAGTCATAAGTAAGAACCAGGAGAGAGTGGCGGGAGAGAAGGGATAATTATTATTATAATAATATCTATGTCTGAGCACTGTGTGATGAACTTTATATCCATTATCTAGTTTAATACATAAGAACAATCCCATTTGAAAAGATACCAGTATTATCCCCACTTAAGTAACTCGACCAGAGTTAACAATGCTAGCAAGTGGGAGGAGACAGAATGACAGAAAAAAGCAGAAGAGTCCAGCAGTTTAGAATCTGCAGGGACATCAACCAACATAAAGCAATTAAGAGGATACTACTGGTGGTTTCTGCCAGGGTGCTGTGATGGTAAAACAAAGGGTAAATGTCAGAAGCAGAAGAGACAAGTATGCTCTAAAAAAACTCGAACAAGAAGCAAATGAAAGAGGATGGGGGGTGAGGCTGAAAGACATTTTCTTGTTGCTATTATTTTATTTTCACTTAAGGATGGGAAAGTGTTGAGCATATATACAGACAAAAAACAAGTCACTGGCAAAGTCTGCAGATGTCGGGATGGGGAAAGATAGATCATGGAGGAGGCCAAAGTGATCAATGACTTCAAGTATCCTTTCTTCTCTCCCCTGAAGGCAGTGGTTCCCACAGTATTCTCCTAGAATTCTGCTAAGTCTTTGAGTTGTAATGAAGCACTACATCAGGAACAAAACTGCCAATTCCCTCAACTCCCACCCCAGTTATCAAATGTGGGAGGCGAAAGATACATGAATAGAATACTCTTAATCTTAAATTTCTCACCAAAAGCACTAATGATGCTTGGTCCAGCAACCTGTGTGCTGTTTTTGGATCTGGTTGAGGGGTATATGCATAACTCATATAATAGAGTCATACTGTCTGCCAGGAAACGTTTCTTGTTTTGCATGATGGGATTAAATAAATCAATGAGAATATCATGACTCTTGGTGCATCAACCCCTGAACTGGCAGCATTTATCAAAGTATGTTCTTTGAGTGACTATATATTTGACCCATCCCAGGTTCAAAGTGCACATTACCCTATTAAAGCTTTGGGAATTCTTAAAAGAGAACAAAAACAAAACCATTTAACTCTCTTGATCTCAGTGTTTCCAAACTGCTTTTAAAACACAGAAAACATGTCTTTTCAGTCCACCAATATTCACTTTCAGTCACTTTTAAGGAATCATTTTACTCCTTTCAAGGCTGTATTTATATCACCTGCACAAGGTGATGGGTAGGTAGTATGGATTTGAAGAACCACTAACAGGCAATTTGTTAAGACTCCTAGGACTGGAAAGGGAGAGAAGCTGTCTGGAAACCGGTCCCTGGTACTTACCAGGGTACTCTTTAAGAACTTACCGCTATACAAGGTAAAGATTGTTAAGGCAAGAATCAGTAAAAACATGGGCTATGACAGCATTCACTGATCAGATCAATTATGCAACCTCGTGTGCCCCATACATTTGGACTCCCGACACCCCAACAGGCATCTTCCAGGCACTGTGCCCTGACTCGCATGGCCAATCCTATGTTTCTTCTGAGAACACCAATGAGACCTGCTGGCTCTCTTGACCTTGGAGAATGGTTTTTACTTTACAAAAGCAAAAAGTGCAGTACCTGTAGGAAACAAGGTAGCAGCAACAGCTCATCTCCAAATTGGAATATATCACTTACCAATTTCAAGCTTTGTTGAGAAAATTTACATTTTAACAACTCAGAAGTCCATACATTCTGAACTGTTATACCACTATCAAATTTCAAAAATATGCTTATCAATACAATAATCATATTCTTAAAGAATCCTCACTCAACTTGTAAGTATATAAATGTGTGTGTGTACATATATAACAAAATAAATGCTTAAATACATACATGAAATCTGAAATCCCCCCTCAGCATGGAACAAAGATCCTCTGCTACATCAGACATGCAGGGATGCAATGTAGCAACCAATCTTGCATAAAATGGTAGCAAATCCAACCTGCAAAAGTTATATGTGATATATGTAAAAGGAAAGACATACCAGCAGCAATTCATCTTAAAATTTAAACTTTCTCAGATATATTCACACATTAAATGATAAAAACTAGTAATCGTACAGACGTGCCTATTTATTGCCATCATAATGAAGCATATGGAAATTCAACCTGCTTTGTGAAAGCTTATTAATAATCTGGTATTTTCTATTCAGTGCATTTACTGCACATTTGTAATTTCACTGAGTATACAATTTTGATAACATATGAAATACCAAGCGCAGAAAGCACTAAGTTTTGACATGGCCTGAATTTTTAATCACATAATTACTAAGTAAACAAACTTAATGGTAACTTAAATAGTGCAAAACAGAATCCTTTTAAACTATTTCCTTCATTTATCCACGGATCAGTTATTTGGGAACTTTAATGTCTAAAGTGAAAGGGTAACTGATAACCAAGAAGGCATCTAAGAAGTCAAAATATTATCACAAACCCACACACTTCTACATCTTATTCATTACAGAACCTACTCAGATTCGCCCACAGTGCCTATCCTCTCTTACTCTAGACAATAACTGGCAAATACGTGGTTATTCATGCTGCCACCCCCTTTCATTATCAGAGCACTTTCTCATCAAACCTGAATGCAGCTCCAGAATCCTGCTTAACCCAGCACTCCAGGCAGCCACTACTAATCAGAATGAATACACAAGCTAAAATTTACTTTCCATTCCTGCCACAGCCATTATTTTATAAAATTCGATTACTCAATGATGCAACACTCAGCAGACGCTGTAGGTAAGCAGCAGTGAGGAATTAACAAAAGCAGCTGCGATAACAGTACCAAGTTATAGGGAGCTAACAGTGAGAAAGGAAGTTAAAAACTATAAAAATTCAACACAAGAGCTCAAAAAACTACACAGTCTACAGCCATTGAGAACAGAAACACACAATCCTACAGGATATCCCTATAGTTATCCCTGAATACAGCACTACAGAATAATACATGAAAATGGTTTCACCATCAGAGAAAAAAAGTATGCACACCATGCAAGGTTTAGGATTAGATCTAGAAACTCCCAGCATGGACAGATTAAGGCTCAGCTGGAAGAAGAAACACAGCAAAGAAAGGAAGAATGGAGGTAAATTTGGAAGGTGGAGAGAAGTACTCAAATTCATACCTAAGAGCCTGAAAACCTTTGCACTCCTCTTTGACCATTATAATTTCTTTTAAAAATTATCATTTAGTTCTTATTAACTTGCCAGACTCTGTCCTAGGCACCTAATAATATACTTTACTGAACTTGTTGATCCTAATTACCATCCTATAAGGTGGATATTTTAATCACCATTTCAGAAATAATGGAACAGATGCTGAGAGAAGTCAGGAAAATAGTGGCTTTGTAGTAGTGACTCAGTAAGTTTTATTAAAGGCATCACATCTTTCTTTACTGAAACAATGAAAAAGCTCAAACAAATTATGTAAAGATCTAAATCAAGACATTTAATGTTAAATGTTATTTTATATGTTCCTTTAAATTATTTAAAAAGTTTTATCAACTGAAGGTTAAGCTCCTGTCATACAGAAAATGTGCACATATGGGGTACATTACTCCTTGATATTACAAAAATGAAGTGTTTCTGTGAGATACTCTCAAAAATACATTGTAATTTCTTCATGTCTATTAGTGTCAAAAAAAAAGCCTACGACAAATAAACCTTTAATTTTCTTGCATAACAGATGGATTCACACTAATAGCAAACTTACTTTCTAAATTTTTAAACTTTGGTTGGAATACTGTATTTTAATATATTACAATTGTAATACATTTTAGTTAGAATATATTATTAGGGGGGCGCCTGGGTGGCTCAGTTGGTTAAGCAACTGCCTTCGGCTCAGGTCATGATCCTGGAGTCCCGGGATCGAGCCCCACATCGGGCTCCTGGCTCGGCAGGAAGCCTGCTTCTCCCTTTCCCACTCCCCCTGCTTGTGTTCCCTCTCTCGCTGTCTCTCTCTCTGTCAAATAAAAAAATAAAATAAAAAATAAAAAAATAAAAAAAGAATATATTATTAGGTTTTTCGTTTGTTTTTCAAACCCACTTTAGCAACAAATACTTTTTCCTGTTTCAGTTCATAACCAATTGCCAAATACAAATAAACTACTTTAAACCTACGCCTAGGTTCTACCACCCCCGACTGCCACAATTTCAGATCAGAAAAATGAAGAATACACTGAATGAATACAAGAGCTGAGGTCATAGGACAACAAAGAGGAATGTGTTAGGAGTTAGGAGGCTCAGGTTCTAACTCTCTCAAATAGTACTTCTGTAACCTCTAGTCTCAGCTGCCCTGGCTAACCCTCCCATGGCTGGGAAGCTCACCTCAGAGTCTCCGCACTGGCTTTTTTTTCAGCTGAAAGATGCTTTTCTTTTCCCCAAGTATCTACACTTACTCCCTCACAAAGGCCAAGTCTTACTTCCAATTGACACCTCCTCAGTTAGACTTCTTCCAAATACTCCCCTGAAACCACAAATCCACCCAGCCCCACACCCCTAATCCTCTACCGTGCATATTTAAAGTAGCATTTATCACCTTCTAACATATTATATAATCTACTTACTTGTTTTGTTTATTACCTTGTCACCCTTCCCCACTAGAATGTAAGCTCCATGGGAAACAGTTTACTAGTACTCAACACAGTGCCAACAACATAGTAGGTGCTCAGTAAACATTTGTTAGATAAATAAATGTTACTGGTATCCCATAACTAGGTTTATTTATTAATTATTTTCCTTTTTGAAGCAGGCTCCATGCCCAGTGCAGAGACCAATGTGGGGCTCGAACTCACAACTCTGAGATCGAGACCTCAGCCGAGACCAAGAGTTGGATGCTTATAACCAACTGAGCCACCCAGGTGCCCCTAGGTTTATTGTTAGCTTTTAGTCAAAAATATTCTTCACCACTCCAAGGAAGTACCATCTGATTTTTATAAAAATAATATTAAACTTCAAGTTTTACATTTTATCAAAGCTAGCTTATCAAATATTTTTATGCAATTAAAAGGATAATAATATAATCTCTTATTTTATATATGTTTCCTATTTAAAATATCTTTTTAATCCTAAGATCAATTCTCTGATCCTGCTGGATTTTTATTTAATATACTATTAAATGTGATTTGTTAGTTTTTTACTTAGAATTTTTGTATGGACATTCAAAAGTGAGACTGGTCAATCCTTCAAACTTCCTTGCTCTTTCTTTACTAGACTCTGCCTATTCATAGTATGAAATGGCAAGTTTGTTTTTCTATGCTCTGGAACAAACCAGACAGCAGAAAAATCACTTGTTCCATAAAAGATTGAAAGAACTCAATAAAGCTATCTAGTCTTACTCTATTTAAGATGAAATTAACTGATAACTTCAGTGGTCTACTTTATCTTGAAATAATTTGGAAATGTATAATTTTCCCCAGAAAATTGAGTTTCACTGAGATTTTTCAAGTGTTTTAAAAAATATTTCTAGCATATCATCTGGCTCATTTCTTAAACTTTTTTTTTTTTTTGAGAGAGAGAGCACATGAGAAGAGGGAGGGTCAGAGGGAGAAGCAGACTCCCTGCCGAGCAGGGAGCCCAATGCGGGACTCGATCCAGGGACTCCAGGATCATGACCTGAGCAGAAGGCAGTCGCTCAACCAACTGAGCCACCCAGGCACCATTCATTTCTTAAACTTTTAAATGTTCTTTTTCTTTATATTTTCTAAATGCTTCCCTATTGGATTTTAAGAACCAGCTCTTGAGTTTTTAAAATTAATTTTAGTTTTGGTTGTCTTTCTCAATGTATTTTTCAACACAATGAGATTATACCCACTTAGCATCAAAAATTTTAACCTAACTGTATCATTTCCTTTTTCTTCTTTTCTTGGACAAGTCACTTATACTTTATTTCATTTTTTTTCTTCTTCTACAAAATCAGCTCAATCTATATCAAAGCTTTTCCCCAGTCCCAAAAGAAAGGTAGAAATAGCTAACCTTTTTAAAGGAAAGCAGTCTGTGCTATCCATTCAGGCTGCTATCGGTGAACTAACAAACAGTAAGTGCTTTCAGCTTCCAAAGGGATTTTAAAAAATAGTTTCAGGATTCCCTGGAAGATCTTAACTCTTTTATGCCTTTCCAGATAGTTAGTAATCCTGGTTTTTGTTCTGTGGGAATTGGCCATGTGAAAGTAAAATTAGAAATTCTGTTTTCCCAGAATCCTCTACTCCTAAAAAGGTCACCAAATCCTTCTCAAACTAACACTTTTCTAAAATTCCCCTTTTTCCATTATACCTTTCACAATTAAAAGGATAGCTGATAGTAAATGCCACCCTGCCCTATTTAAATCTTCAAGCTCTGTGACTGTTCATTCATTACTTCGCAAAATAAAGTCCCATATGTTGGAAATAAGGTAATAAATTATATATTTCTTCAATGTTAGTCCTGCTTCAGTATGCTTTTCTGTCTTTTCTACCCTTCTATACAATGCAAGGCTACAAGGTAATGGAGTACTAAATGCTATGCGAATCACACTGAAGGTATTAACCACAAAATAAAACATTTTAATGAAACTAAAGAGCAAATTTCTGTACTAAAATTTAAGCTAGATATGTATTTTTAGACTTTTCTGAAAGTCAACTAGAAAATAAACTTAGATCCTCTCCCTTTGAAAACTGAATTTTTGTCCTCGAGAGTGATGATTATTTTTACTAACAGTTAATGAGTGAACCATTTAAAAAAGAATGATTTTTTCTTAAACAATAAAACCTTGCTTACATTTTCAAGGTCTCTTAAATTACACATTTAAGTATCTTACTAGCAGTTAATGATCATCAAGTTAGTAAACATCTAGTCATAAACCACAAGTAATAAGAATGCAGAAACACACATTTTGTTACTGAGGGGGAAGAAAAGAAATTCTTAAAGGTTTTTATCTCGTAATCAATCAGCTTTCTAAAAGAAACGTCCAGCTTTTTTTTCTCTTTAAAATCTAAAGAATTTAATTGTTGGAAGTTACTAATTTTATCTTGTTCAAAAATGCCTAGAAAAAGAAGGAATGTGAAAGAATACTGCTACTGTTCAATTAAAAGAATACAAAGGATTTTCTTCATTAAAACAAAGAAGCAGATGATGATTCAAAAAATATGAAACATAATAAAAGACTGGAGTCAGTTACTCTGAAATCGACAACCAAATGCCCCAGGGACTTTTTCACAATGTTGCCACTCCCAGTGCAACAACGCCATCAAGTGGTACAACATGCTAACAGGCTTCAAAGACTAAGGAAAAGCTGTTCAAGAATCAGCGGAAGCACTTCATTCCCTGAACAATTTGTTTATATTAATCTAAATCTAAAGAAATTCTGATCATCCATCTGTTAAAATTTAGCAATCCATATGGCTTCCAAGTCATTAAAACCAATACTGGGTTCGACTGTACCAGAACAAGGAACTAAGAGATTTCTAGGTACTTTACACTCAAAGTTAGTTTAGGGGAGGGGGCCTCTGAGATGCTAGGCCCAATCTCTAGCTTGATCTAAGTGGTGGATACATACGTATATCTAAGATATGAACACTTTATATGAAATTTCAATTATAAGTGTTATGGTTATATTACAAATTAACTATAAAATGATATGAAATATCAAAGGGAATTTCTAGTAGATTTCATTTCTGTGGAGCCCTTCAATAGGCTGAGATAAAATGCCAGGCTTCTAAGCATTCTTTTAACCAACTATTTATTTAATGAAGGAAAAACACACTAAAAGTAAAAACACCTTCAGATCGAACCTTTAAGAACTACATGTACAAATGAAAAAAAATTGTACAGATGGACATCAAATTTTAAAACTTTTATGCTACAAATGATACCAAGAAAGTGAAAAGACAACTCACAGAATGGGAGAAGATGTTTGCAAATTATATTTGATAAGACACACATACAAAGAACATATAAAGAACTCTTACAACTCAGTAATAAATAACATAATTAAAAAGGGGGTAAAGGATTTAAACAAACATTTCTGCAAAGAAGACATACAAACAACCAATAAGCACATAAAAAGATGCTTAAAACCATCAGCCATTTGGAAAATGCAAATCAAAATCACAGAAAGATACCACTTCCAACTAAGATGGCTATAAGCAAAAAGGGACAATAACAAGTGTTTTCAGGATATGACAAAATTGGAGCCCTCATATATTGCTGATGGGAACATAAAATAGTGCAGCCACTGTGAAAAAGTTTGGCAATTACTGAAAATGTTAAAGAGCTACCACAGGACACAGCAATTGCACTCCCAGACATATACTGAAGAGAACACACCCACACAAAAACCTGTACTCAAGCTTTACTTCTAGTAGCTAAAAAAGTGGAAACAATTCTATTGTCCATCAACTGATAAATGGTTAACAAAATGGGGTGTGGAATATTATTCAGCCTTAAAAAGGAAGAAATTCTAATACATGCTACAACATGAATGGATCTTGAAAACATTAAGTGAAAGAAGTTAGGTACAAAGAGCACATATTGTATGATTTTATTTATACGAAACACTCAGAATAGGCAAACCGAGAGCAACTGAAAGTAGGTTAGTGGTTTCCTAGGGCAGGAGAAAAGGTGGGCAGAGAAAGTATGGAATTGACTACTAATAGAAAGAAGGTGTCTCTGGGCAGGGCAAAAATGTTTAAGGATTTGATCAGAGTGATGGTTGCATATATTTAGAACACTGAATGGTATACTTCAAATGCGTGAATTGTATAGTATAGTATGTGAATTACATCTCAATAAAGCTTTTTTTTTTTTAAAGAAAAGATCTATAAAGAACCTTAATCTAGTTTAGTGCTTCCTGAACCAAAATATACAGACTAGGTAAGACAGCCAAATTCTCTACCAGACACGAGTTATATACATACAGGGATCCCTTGCCTTTTAAAAGTTCATGTTATACCACTTGGCTTTTGCTTAAGACCTACAGTTGCACCTGCTTTTCCTACCTGGAAGAAATCCAGACAGGATTTTTCACTTGTATAAAAAAGGTGAAAAGCAAATCTCGTGTTCAGCGCTGGTTTTGCAGCAAGGCAGCTGCAGAAGTGGTGCACACCAGGAGCAGCCGGAGTGGCTCCATCCCCAAAAACTACACTCAACAGCTCAGCATCAGCTCGCCAGAGCCTTCAACTGTGTCTGTGAGCATCCATGCCTTACCTAGATTTATTTTTGGATTCTGTTACCAAGATGTGTCCCAAGGTATCAGAAAAGCCTAAGAGAGGTTTTTTCTTTGGGGGAAAGGGGGTCTGGGCACATTCAAAGACTTTTCCATAGGAATTTATGGTAATCACTGCTTTACACCATTTCAGCTTTAAAAAGATTTCATAGGAATACTCTGTTCTTTTGGATGATGGGGAAACCTGTATACTGTTGACCCCTGAACACAAGTTTGAACTGTGCAGGTCCACTTAAATGTGGATTTTCCCCCCCAATAAATACAGTACAATACTGTAAATGTTATTTTTCTCTTTCTTATGATTTTAATAACATTTTCTTCTCTCTACCTTACTTTATTGTAAGAAAACAGTATATAACACATGTAACACACAAAATATGTGTTAATAAACTATTTATGTTATCAGTAAGCCTTCTGGTCAACAGTAGGCTTTTAGTTAAGTTCTGCGGGAGTCAAAAGTTACACCTGAGTTTTTGTGCAGAAGGTTGGTGTCCCTAGCCCCCATGTTGTTCAAGGGCCCACTGTATATATAAAACCCTTGGGCCCTCACAGTCACAGGCACTCAAACAACAAATAATTCATTCTGATTTTGGTCACATTATTTGGTCAGCAGGCAGGATGGGCTGGATGAAGGAGGGAATCCTGGCCATAGTAAAGAATCCTGGCTATACAGATGCTCAAAAGGATTCATGTCCTTTGGGGAGGGTGGGGAAGAGAAAATGTCACACAAAAAGAAAGATGCACCTTACCAAAGGGGTCCCACATAGTCTACATGGGCAGACACTGAGGGTAGATAAGAGCAAGAGCAAGAAGGTGTTAAGAATCTCCTTGCCCCTCTCTCCCAAAGTGTCCCAGCTTGTCCCTAAGTCCAGAGGGCTCTAATAACTGCATACCCAGAAGAATATTCTAGCATACTCACTCTAGAACCAACCTGCTTTGTTCCCTCTTCCTCCCACTCCCCTTGAAGGCGATCATTCATCTCTTTTATTCAAGATGGAATGAATAAAATGAATAAAAGATGGGAGAAGGGTTTGTGAGTCCATGAGAGAAGAAAGGGAAGAAAGGGAATGAAAAAGAGAATGAGAGGAGACTTAATGGCACTTGACTATTATCTTTTTACTCCGGCCTCCCTAGGAACCAAGCTATAATCCTTAGGACAAGCCAAATATTGCAGGTAAGGTAGAAGGATGCCCTGGGGGTTAAGAACAACAACAAAAGCCCTTCAAAATTAAAGGCTTTTCCAATCAATAAAAATATACAGTCAACCAGGAAACATCAACCTAGTCCGAGACTCTAATACACAGTCCTTGCCTTTCCAAGTCACTCAGGAACATAAAAAAGAAAGTTTTAGCTAAACACTGAAATCGTTAGAAGAGACTAGAGAGTACTATTTACACTAGAAAAGCAGACAAATGAGACATCTGTTCCTATATAAATGAGATATTTTTCTATAATTCAGCTCATCTGAAATGCGTATAAAATACAGAAATGCAGTAAAGAGTTAACAGTCAATGCTACTTGTAAATTCCATTGCTGAAAAGACTGCCCTCTATCAGCCAAACCATACTTAATATCTTTTATTTGTTTTCAGTAAGATAACTTACTAGAGAAATAAAATTTTTTTAAAGATTCTATTTATTTATTTGACAGATACAGAGAGCACAAGCAGGGGGAGCGGCAGGCAGAGGGAGAGGGAGAAGCAGGCTTCCCACTGAGCAGGGAGCCCAACGTGGGGCTCAATCCCAAGACCCCAGAATCATGACCCGAGCGGAAGGCAGATGCTTAACAACTGAGCCACCCAGGCGCCCTGAGAAATAAAAATTTAATGACCCCAAACAAATCCCTATGAGTGTGTCTAAAGCAAAGACTAGCTGAGTGCTCCACGTGCTTCTCTACGTTTTCCCAATATCCTTGCTGTCTTCTTAGGCTTTGGACTGAGTGAAAATGATGTGTCACTTTTTGTCCAAGGTACCTACGAACGAGCTGAGGTCACACACTGTCCTCTCATGCCAGGATCTATGGGAATGATATAAGATGAAGTTTGTAAACTTCATTTTTCAGAGTAAACTCGAATGTTGCATAAGGTTTGAATGGAGCTACCAAATCAATCCAAATTCGATGCAAGGTAAATTATAGCAGAAGCCACAAGTGAAAAGTGAACAGAGCGCTAATCCAAACAGGGCAGATTTTCAAAATCTATTTATTAATATTATTAACCACAATTTATTTAAAAAATAGAGAGCTGTGCCTGGGTGGCTCAGATCACTCTTGGTCTCAGGGTCATGAGTTCAAGCCCCACATTGGGCATTTAAAAAAATAAAAATAAATAGAGAAAGAAAGAAGAGGAAGAAAAGGAAAAATTCCTTAAAACATACCAAAATTTACCAGAAAAATATTGCCACAAAATATATGAAAATTCTGGCCAAACATTTTGCCATGATTTAAAAAATACTAAATGAACCCTAAAAGAAATGAGGAAGGGAGCACAGGAGAGAACACACTTTGAGAACGCTGAGTAAGAGGCAGAGGATAAAAAAAGACACTGAAAAAAGTGATTAGTGAGAAGATGTAGCTGGAAATAAGCAAAGGAGATTCAATATGTGCATAACTGAAGTACCTTAAAAAGAAAACCAAAACAAGAGAACAGAACAATTATCTAAATATACTTAAAGATGAAAATCAAGAAAACTTCCCTAAAGTATTCAATTTGAACACTAAAAGGGCATGGGGAATGACCCATGGAGAATGATCAAAACACCAAGGCATCTCCATCCTAGTAAAGCCACTGGATTTACTAGGAGAGTTACCTGGGTAGCCATATGAATGACCATGTCAATTAACAGAAGAGAAAAAGAAAAAAGGTAGGCTAGCCTCCAGCTTCTCCACAGTAATACCAAATGCCAGATGACGCTGGGGTAACACCTATAAGGTATTTAAGGGAAAAGGTATGAGCCATGAATCCTACAACTAGCTAAGCTGTCGTTCAAGAAACAAATCCACAGACACATCACTCTGAATCTACAAGAGCTCAAGGGATATTTTTTCCCAAGAACTCTTCTTGAGAAAATTATTAGAAGATGAACTTCAGCAAACCAAGAGATAAGTGAGGAAACGAGAGAAACAGGGCTGCGGAGAGCATGGAGTATTTAGACTGTAGAACATAAAACAAACAAGGGGGTTAGAGTGACAAATTAGGATGCGCTACCAGCATGGAGACAAAACATGAGGAGGGTGGATGGATAGGAAGAGGGGAAGTCAGGTAAGTTTGCTGCCTGCCTGCCTGTAGCACTGCAAGTGAAGTAACACCGAAAGCTGACAAACCAAATGACACAAGTCTAAGCACACTTAATACTGAAAAAGGAAAATGTTAAGGAAGATAACATTACAGACCAATACCAGGTGGGTAAGGAGAGGGAGAAGAAAGGAAGAGAACACAAGCTAATTTCATCATCACCTGTGGTAGGAACAACAAAGATTGTCTAAATAAAGGACCATGAAGTAAACCTACAATTATGAAGGTAACTACTAAAATAAAAATACAAACCTTCCTCAAATCAGAAAATACGTATACCCACATATGTACGGCAAATAAAACAATACAGATTACATAATGAAAGACTTTTTAGGGGCACCTGAGTGGCTCAGTGGGTTAAGCGCCTGCCTTTGGCTCAGGTCATGATCTCAGGGTCCTGGGATCAAGCCTCACATCGGGCTCCCTGCTCAGCAGGGAAACTGCTTCTCCCACTCCCCCTGCTTGTGCTCTCACTCTCTCTCTCTGTGTCAAATAAATAAATAAAATCTTAAACTGTTAAAAAAAAAAAAGATTTTTTAAAAATTAAACCAAAAAGACAAATAATATAACAGAACTTGGACCAATCATATCTGTCTTATCAAAAATGTAAACAGGGCACCTGGGTAGCTCAGTCAGTTAAGCGTCTGCCTTCGGCTCAGGCCATGATCCCAGGGTCCTGGGATCGAGTCCCACATTGGGCTCCCTGCTCAGTGGGGAGTCTGCTTCTCCCTCACCCTCTGTCCCTTCCCCCTACCCCACCCCTGCTTACGCTCTCTCTCAAATTAAAAAAAAAAAAAATGTAAATAGCCTAACTTAATGATAAGAAACATATTTTCAGAACAGATGTCAAAGTAAAATTCAATTCCAGAATTGAACTAAAGTGATTCTGAAAGACTGACTATAGAAGGTCAAAAGCATACTAGAAAAAGAAATTAGAAATTGTAATCTTGATACCAGATAAAGTAGTATCAGGCCAAAAAAGCATTAAGACAAAGAATGACACTTTATAGTGATAATAGGTTCAATCCACAGTGAGGTGTAAGTTTTATCTTCATACCAAATAACACAACAATAACATTCGAAAAGCTGAAATCATAGTAGTTATTAGGAAAATAACACACTTCAACAGTAGTCTTTAATTCACCTCTCTTAGTCCAGAACCCCTGGGTAGAGAAAAAAAAGTCAAAAAAATGGACTAACTTAATAAAAGTTATTTAATACTGTACACTTCCCTGATCAATACATTTAACTCTTACCATAAAAACAAAGAATGTAACCTTTTTTAAAAAAATGCTTGTGTGTGGGGTGCCTGGGTGGCTTAGTCAGTTAAGTGTCCGACTCTTGGTTTTGGCTCAGGTCATGATCTCATGGGTCACGGGATGGAGCCCCGCATCGGGCTCCCTGCTCAGCAAAGAGTCTGCTTGAAGATTCTCCCCCTCTGCCCTGCCCCGCCCTCACATGCTCTCTCTCTACAATAAATAAATCTTTAAAAAAAATGCTTGTGGAATGTTCACGAAAACTGACTATGTAATAGGCCATAAGGAAAATTTCAAAAAATTCTAAAAAGAATAGACTGTATTTTCTATTCATAGTGCAGTAAAAATACAAATTAACCAAGTCAGACAACAAAACAAAACAAAAAAGTCTCACTACCTAGAAGTTTCAAACCTCTCTCAGATACCTCCCTAGGGAACAAAACAGAAATATAAACTAAAATTGGAGATTTTCTGAAAAACATAAAAATAGAAATCACTACATGTAGGAATTACAAGATATAGCTAAGACCATTCTCAGAAGACAAATATGTTAAATGCCAAAGAAGTAACAAAATGAATGAAAGAAAGTTTATAGCAGCAATGTCTACAATAGCCAAACTGTGGAAAGAGCCAAGATGTCCATTGACAGATGAATGGATAAAGAAGAGGTGGTATATATATACAATGGAATATTATGCAGCCATCAAAAGGAATGAGATCTTGCCATTTGCAACGACGTGGATGGAACTGGAGGGTGTTATGCTGAGCGAAGTAAGTCAATCAGAGAAAGACATGTATCATATGACCTCACTGATATGAGGAATTCTTAATCTCAGGAAACAAACTGAGGGTTGCTGGAGTGGTGGGGGGTGGGAGGGATGGGGTGGCTGGGTGATAGACACTGGGGAGGGTATGTGCTCTGGTAAGCGCTGTGAATTGTGCAAGACTGTTGAATCACAGATCTGTACCTCTGAAACAAATAGTACAATATATGTTAAAAAAAAAAAAAAAGAAGAAGATGATAGCAGGAGGGGAAGAATGAAGGGGGGGAAATCAGAAGGGGAGACGAACCATGAGAGACGATGGACTCTGAAAAACAAACTGAGGGTTCTAGAGGGGAGGGGGGTGGGAGAATGGGTTAGCCTGGTGATGGGTATTAAGAGGGCACATTCTGCATGGAGCACTGGGTGTTATGCACAAACAATGAATCATGGAACACTACATCAAAAACTAATGATGTAATGTATGGTGATTAACATAAAAATAAAAAAATTTTTTAAATGAATGAAAGAAACCAAGATAGAAGAAATTGGTAAAAATCAAAAGAGAAAAATGATGAGTAAAAAAATTATAAAACAGTAGAATAAATTATAATTTGGAAGCTGGTTTTTTGGTAAAGGAAAAACAAAAACGGATAAACTACTAGCTGACATGCTCAAGAGGAGAAAAAAAGAAAAGGGAAGTACAAACACAGCGTTGTCTGCAATGGTAAAGACTGGAATGTCCAAAATGGTTAAATATAGTACATCCATAAATAGAAACACTGCAGCTTTAAAAGAACAAGGGAAATCTTTATATATTGATATGAAAGCTCTCCAAGATATACTATTAATGAAAACAGTAACGTTCAGAATGACAGGTACAGTAAGTTGCCCTTGTATAAAAAACAGTAAATATAAAAATTTATAAATACATTTTCTTGTACATCAAAAAGAAACTTAGAAAGATATACAAGAATCAAGACAGTGGTTTCCAAATGGAAAAAGTGGGAATTGGGTATAAGGAGAAAAGGATGGAAAGGATACTTTTCAGCACACAATGTTTGATACTTCTGGGTTTTGAGCCTTATAAATGTTTTAGATTTGCATATGACCAACATTAATTCATCAAATATTTTCAAGCACTTACCAGAACTATACTTACTGTGGAAAATGTAAAAAATGAAAAGATCCAGAACTCTCTTTTTTATTTTTTAAGTAATCTCTACACCTAACGTGGGGCTCGAACTTACAATCCAAGATCAAGAGTCACATGCTCTATTCACTGAGCCAGCCAGGTGCTCCAAGAACTCCCTTTTAAAGAGCCTATAGTTTTTACAGTTTGTGGTAGGGATACAGGTGGCAAAGGAACACTGGGATATGTGCCTGAATCTTCGTATGAAGACGTTATGTTGAAAGTGCTGTAAGAGCACCTATATGTACATAATGGAAATGAAGATGGCTGTTCAGGGAAGACAGCTCTTAGGCTAAGATTAAAAGGGTGAGCCAGAGATTTTCAGGGGAAAAATAAAGAATATCCCAGACAGATTAGAAAACAGAGGCTTGGAAGCAGACAGCGCAAAGGGTATTCAAGAAATCAGGATTTTGCAAGAGGAAGAGTGGATAGAATTCTGACTATAGCTGGAAGGGGGCTAGATAAGAAAAGGCATTAAATACCATGTTACGTAATTTTATCACCTTCTACCTGTCCGATGAGATAAAGAAGTAAACATGGCCTCCTCCCTGCAGCTTAGTCTAGAGGACAACGTCCAGGGAAACAAGAACGCAGTTTTTCAACACTTTTCCTGTCTCTAGCTCTTTGCACACACTCAGCTGCCTCCAGAAGAATGCTCTCTCTACATTCCCTTTCCCCAGCCATCCCTAGCCTACCTAATTCCTTTCTCAAGACTCACATTAAATGACCCTTGTTCCAGGCAGCCTTCTCGGACTCTCCAGACTAAATCAATCAATTCCACTTGCTATATACTTCAAAGCATGCTGTGATTCTTCTTAGTAACTACAGTTAGAAGTCTTTGTCTTCCTTTCTAAACTGTAAGCTGTGCGAATACAAGAGTCTAGTAATAAATGAATAAATTTTAGAACATAATTTAATCTTTCCTGATCACTCAGGTGTATTATAAAAAAACCCTAAATGACTGAATTTATACATTTCAGGTATATAAGACTACATATAGGTCTCTTCCTCATGGCTCTAGCATGCTATACACTTCAAGTACTTGTCTCTTTACTTTTTCCTTCTCCTCTCAAACCATAAATTGTCACTTCCTACTACCCTTAAGTCTACATTTCTAGCAGATTCCAAGTACGTCTAATTCGCAGCTATTTCCTGAGCTAAGCAGATAAACTGAGTTATAAAGGATACAACTAGCAAAGACTAAATTATAATATGTAGTTTTTGGGGGGGGGCGGTGGAGGGGAAGGGTGTGGTGGAACAACAGAACAGGGATGTAGGGAGACATGATACTCTTTTATAAGCAAACTATTTAAACATCACTGCATGATTTCTATTGTAAACAAAGTGTTTTATTTTTGCTAACTTTGGATTTTCTGTGTTATATTAAGTTCAAATACTTGTTAATACCTGTTTCTTCAAATAAAAAGCTGAAAAGAAATCTGAAAATAAATATTCCATTGTGTAAAAGAATGACCTGAAAAAAATCAGTCCAAGATACTGAGGGAAAAGTATCTGAATTTTCATCAATTCGAGGCATACACTTTTTCCCACTTACAAATACATGAAAGTGGATTGTGTCTCACAATTAAGGCCTTAACAATAACTGGCAATATTTTTTCTTTCTTAGTTTTACATAAAATAATGGTGCACCTAACTGACGGCACCTTAGATTTGATGAAATGCGTATTATAAAAATATTCATGTACATGACTTTCTCAACTAGATAATGCTTAATACATTCCATCTCTCTTGCCCCACTAAGATGAAAAATCAAATGCTCATATTAATGATGCTGGCAGGAGGCAAAAACCAGTATGAAAGAAAAAAAAGTAGCGATTTGGTTTCACTGAAAAATCTTACATCAAGAGATTATGGGCCTCTACCAATGAATGGACCAAATGAAAACTTTGCTTAAGAAACCTTTAGTGAAATCCCTCAGAACCCTTACTTTCTGGGGAAAGTATCTACGTTAGCTATGTGGTATATAATCATCGTAACAGTTAACAAAATTATTTAGTTATTCATTGTTGAATAAACAGAAAGGCATCTCCTCCAGGTTCCTAAGGTCAATAGTCTGAGTGGTCCTCCATATTTCAGGACCATTAATTTAGTGTAATTTACAACATTATTATTCTCTAAAAGCATTATGCAACTAAATATGCTTCTTGAATTACTGGCAATATAATCACTAATGTAACTTTCAATTCTAAACTATCGTAATCACAAAAACATGGAACTTTTCATTTAAATACAACTGTAAAAATTAGATACACTCAATTAGTCTGATCTTTATACAAAATAAAAACTCTCCAAAAAACTTATAGACCTTTTGTTATTTTTTTCTCCTCAGGGGCAAAAGTATAAACCAACTGCTTCTAGAAATGATTAAGTTATTACTATTCTTAAGTTACTATTATTCTCAAACATTTTCTCTTCAAATAATTAGGTAAGCATCAAAAGAAATATTTCCACTAGAGCTAATGAACAAAAGAAAAGAAATCGAGAAACAAGTTCTAGAAAATATGCTACAAATAATAATGTCTGTTGACGAGAGATATTTTTAAAGAGATAATTGAACAAGAACATTTATCTTACAATCATCACTACAGAGTAAAAACACTAACAAATTACTTTGTTTTTTAGTACCTACCTTTGTCTGGGAACTATAAAGAGTGCCCGTACCAACTTCTTCCTATTCGCTTTTGTATTCATGTTCATGCAAAAATCCATTGCTGCCTAAAGGAGAAAAAAGCAAACTTTTTTCCTTAAAAAAAAATATATATAAATTTAGCTAATGAAAGCAGAAACCATGCATGCTACAAAGGACTTCTACTTGTTCCTAAACACTTCAAAATGGTTTTAGAACACTAGTATTGTAAGCATATGCCAAACTAAAAGATCATGAAAGCTTAAAGTCTTCTCTCCTTTTAGATCTCAAAATACATGTCTCATAAACTTTTTAATTACAACCTAGAGTTAGAAACAGAAAGCCAAGTGGGTGGACTGAAGACCTGCCATGAATTGTTTGGCAAATAACTATATGAAATGGCAATTAATGCCTCTGAGCTCAATGAAGTCAGGTAAACCAACATTAATATTGGAAAAATATTCTGACAGAATTAGAAAGTAGCAAGAATAGTTCTTGCCAGGAACCAAGAAAATTATTAATGCTAATAAGGATAATCAAAAAAGAACAAAGATAAACTAGAAATGAGAGAAAGGTATATATTATTCTCAGGAACATGTAAAAATAAGTGCCTCAGCATTGACTAAAAAGGTTTAGTTTAGTGTCAACAATCAGATTTGACAACTTAAAGAAACCACATCACAGGACTGCAATAAATACCCACAACTGTTATCTAGTGTAGCAACCTACCATTCTATACTGTAGTAACAAAGAAGTGTTTATTTCATCACTATGTCTGACATACAAGCGTGAAAGAAAAGCTGAGAGGTATGTGTTCTAGGAAGCCACTGGAAAGCAAAAATATGAGTAACTGGTATTTTTAAAACATAGGCATGTATACTTTAAAATGTTAAGGATTTTCAGTATATTTGGTTTAAGAAAAGTAAGTTATACTTTAAAAAGGAATAAACTACCTTTAAATATACTTTTGAGGATTTCAAATATTATCCTTCCATAGGTTCACATGTAATGTAATGATTATTTTATCATTAATCCTAATCCTTAATCTGATAATCTCTTGATTATCAGATGCACATAAAAGATCCAGAGTTTCCAGATCTATTAAGGATTTCTACTCTTGCTATAGACAGAATGTACTGAAATACCTCCCATTTCGTTAAATCTTTTGAGGAAATGGCACAGCTAACACTGATTAGATTCAAACCTGGGACACTAACTCACATTGCAAGTATTCACCAAGATCAAAATTTTACATCAACATTAGTCAAGAGAGTAAAATCAATTTAAAATTTTCTTCTGCTTGTAAAGAGAGTATAATAAATGTTATTAAAGCTTACATTTTATAACGGTAAAGTTTATCATAGCTAATTAAAATAACAATGAGAAAGGAGAAAATACAATAAATTTCCTATGATCAATTCACCCATAGGCAACATTGAAAAATTCTGGACCTAATAAATAGAAATCCCAAAGTCATGTACTCAGAAAATAAAATAGGTAATACCAGAAAAGTTCACACACACAAACTCTCAAACCAACATTTTTGAAAATATTAAAAAACATTTTAAATGGCCAATAATGGCTTATGTCTCACCGTAAATTAGAAAACACAAAAAATAAAATGTATTTCAGTAACTACTTTAGAACACTATCCTTTGAAATACCTAAGTACTTTGCATATTCTACCTAAATAAATTTTATGAAGACAGAGAAGGCAATAATCACTTCACAATAATCAAAAGCCACTTAGGTGGAAAAAAAAACCTACAATGTTCACAACTCTCCACGGATCAGGAGTCCGTAAAGCATGTCAATGCCTAACACACAGTAGGGGTTCAGTAAGTATATAGAATAAATAAATAAAAGACAAGATGAGTAGAAAAACTGTAAGAATTACTAAATTTCAGAAAATTAAAAGGAAAAAAAGCTTCATATGTATATTAATTCTTAGATTTAACCAGTCTTGTCCTTTTGGGAGAAATGGAAGCAAAAGGAGTCTCCCTGGTGGTATCTATTTGCCTGAGGAACAATTGCTGATTGACAACTCAGTAAGCAGTATTATGAAAACTTGTTTCAAAACAATTTAGGTCAATGAAAGACAGTTCAACAATCATTTCTTATTTTATTAAGTAAAAATAAATTCTTCTGATCATCAAATGTATGCAGAAATAAACATTAAAAAAATAACAAATAAACACTACCATGAATGACATTACTCACAGAAGTTACCTAAATAAAATTTTCACTCTGGTTTCTATATTGTTACATAATTATTGAATTCAAAGAATTCTTAGATTTTTCTGTTTCCCAATTACTTTTCCCTCTTAAGCCATTTGGACCTTTGTGAATGTATATGGAAGAAATACCTTTCACGAGGACACTGACTCCCCAGAGGAACCCACTGGAGTCCAACAGGGAAGAGTGGCCCATGTGACCCTCAGAGGGCTAACTCAGAATTTACTATACAGTCATTACTGGCAAGAGCTCTTAATACTGAGCGGGTCGCTACAGGATACCTTCCAATGCAGACTCAGAAAAATAATGCTACTATATACAAAATGGCTAAGTTCCTTCTCACCTTCAATTTTCATGCTAGTACTCAAAATGGGGTACAGGGATGGAGCATAAGTGTCAAGGTATCTCTCTGTCATCCTCTGTTTATGTCTCATGAATGAATATATGAAAATCTGGCAGGGGAAAGATTCAATCATATTTCAAACTTGCTAAGTTTTTGAAAACTGTACATTGACCTAATCACTCCAAGAAGTAAGCCAATTTGGAAACAGTTTCGAGCCTACTTGATTACATGAATAGTTACTGAAATACATCTACATTATTTGAAGGAGAACTAAACGAGCTCAAAGTTGAAAAATAACCTAACCACTGTAGTTCTCTATAGGAGACTGTCAAAGCATTATGGGGAAAAATATGATTATATTACACTTTGACAAAAAAATGGCTTAAAGCAACAGTTTCCAAACTTTGGGTCTCAAGTGCCCGTTTTACTTCATACTCTCAAAAATTAAGGACCTGAAAGAACTTTGTTTACATGGGTTACATTTATCATCATTTACTGTACTAGAAATTAAAACTGAGAGACTTTTAAAATATTATTTCACTTAAAAATACCAATAAATCTATCAGTTGTTATTTGTTTTTGGAAATAACTACATACTTTTCAAGAAAAAAAATTTAGTGCCAACAGTGGTACTTTTTTAGAAAATAGCTAGATTTTCGTATCTACTCAAGCATTCAATCTGTCATGATGTGTTTTGTTTTTTGGATGAAGTAAATGAAGAAAATCCAACTTCACATATATACATAGCTAGAAAAGGGAGATGTACTTTAATATACTTTCCACTAATTGTAGATATTCTTTGATACTACCCCAAAACTTGACAAGTGGTAGTTTCCTAATGGTTAGCTGCAACGTGGAACCAAAATCAATTTTTCATGCTATATTAAAATCCACTGGTCTAACTTGCATTTTTGAGTGAATCTTTAACACCCAAGCAAGATTCTGTGAACACTGTCTCGTAGTCACTTAGAACAATGGTTCACTGAGCGATGCAGATCTTCCACACACATAATTTTATGTATTTAAAATTACATTATTTAATATCATTGCAAATTTCATCAGAAAAGTCCTATCGATAAAATCTCTTCAGAAAAGAATTGGGAAGGTATCAAATCAAGCTTATGGTGGTAGATACAAGTTTTCCAAAATTCTAACTTTTGTTGAAAACTCCCAATTCGTTCATTGGTAATAAATACTTTATTGCTGTCCTTGAAGTGACAGGCTCACCTTGTTCATGTTGGAAAACTATCTGCTAAATACCCAAGTCTGAGTTAACACAGTTTGCCCATCACTTCGTTCAAGTAAAAATGGTATTCTATGAAAAAAGCAACTAGTTCAGCTTGCAACTCAATCACACAAGTGGTTTTTTGCAAGACAACCTTGAGAAAGTGGAAGTGCCTTATATGCAATCCCCATTTTTTCAGATTAAAAGGATGTGTATTCAAAGATTAAAAGGAAATAAAATCACAAATTTTTACAGAGTCATCAAGGAGATTCTTAAATGAAAGTAGCACTCTCTTTTTAATTACAAATGCATGGCAGTGAAGAATACAAAGGCTACTAGTACAGTTTGCACCCACTCATGCTAAATTGCCACTTGCTTTTGCAAATGTCAAAAACAATGAAAAGGCGGGGCTTGGGGGGGAACCCTAATATTGGTATGATAAGAATTTTAACCTTACAGACCTCATGAAAACGCCTCAGAAGACCCCAGGAATTGACAAAGCATACTTTAAGAATTTCTGGTCTAAAACCATATGTTCCAAACAGTGGGGTCCCTATATGAAGGGGAGAAGTGTCAAGCCAATTCTAGACACAGTTTCACACTCAAAGATAATATCTACAAATTGGCTCCAATTTTCTATGTTTATTTTGGATTCCCATAAAAGATTCCACTTGAAGAAATAGTTCATTCTATGGCTAAAACAGTCCAAAACCCACAAATATTCCTAATTAGAGCTATCCCACAAGGTCTATGTGCTTGCATAAAGTTAAACCATGACAATTATACCTTGTCTATCAGATCTCGGTTGACACAGTTGGGCAACTGCTGGAGGAAAGCATCTACTATGAGCTTGAGATGAGATCCAGTGCTGGCTTCTTCATCCTCTTGTTCTAATATAAAATTAATTTTTAAATAGGTTAAAAAAAATACATAGAGACAATACACAGAGACAAGAATAGAAACATTCTATTATAAGTTATTTGGCAAATAGATTATCTACAGCTTTTCTTATGGAAAAATGGAAGCCTTTTTTGAGCTATTACCCTAAAGTTTGGGTATATCTCGAATCAGAACCCAAAGACACTACAGTCTTTCAGATATCGAATATGAAAAGGCAAACTTTTGCCTTAGACACAAAAACTTAAACATAAATTGCATGTAGTTTTATAGTAAATTTGTTATTTTTATCTGCTGAGCATCCCTCCCCCATGTCTTCAAGTAGTAACAGCCCTCCCATCACTTGCTTGCCTTTGAAGGCAACCCATGGGATTCTGATAGGGAAGGGCACAGCCAAAGCACAGCACACCACCTTCCTCTTAGCCACAAGCAACCATGACACAGGATTAGCCAAATCCTTCCATGATACTTATGTACAAGCACTGAGACAGACTCTCTTTTCCTTTGATGTTAATAGCTGATAGGATCTGGGCTTAGGGCAGCCTTCAACCATGCCCACCCTCCCTTCATGACATGGAGAAAAGAAAACCGACAGTAGGAAACAATGAAGACAACAGAGAAATAAGCAATACTGACAAAAGGTATCCTTTTAATAAAAAAATCCCAGCTAATAAATGGATAAAGAAAATGTGGTGTATATACAGATATATATAAAATGGAAATATTACTCGACAATAAAAAGAATGAGATCTTGCCATTTGCAACAAAAAGAGTATAAGGTTAAGTGAAGTAAGTCAGAGAAAAACAAATACCAAAGGACTTCACTCATATGTGGAATTTAAGAAACAAACAAATGAACAAAGAAGAAAGAGACAAACATAAAAGACTCTGAAATACAGAGAACAAACTGGTGGTTGCCAGAGGGGAAGCAGGTGGGGCAGGCAGATGAAATAGATAAAGGGGATTAAGAGTAAACTTATCATGATGAGCACTGAGTAATGTACAGAATCACTGAATCATCATATTGTACAGCTGATGCTAATATAACATACTGTATGTTAATTGTACTTCAATAAAAAGTCCTAACTAATAAAGAAACCTAATAGGAAGTATGTAGGGAATAATTAACAATATAACATTTTTATTACTAAATACAAAACATTACTCAATTATAAAGACAAATAAAATTGTAACAAATAAACTGATCTACTAGTTGTCTTTTTATCTCTCAACCATTTTAGAATAACTTTCAAATACTTTTATGTTAAGACTGTAAAGATTATACCATGAATTAAATTCATGACAAACTAGCAAGTAAAGAAGCAGAAGAAATATCTATTAAGATATTGAGAATTTAGATGATCATTAAAACATGTATTCACATTATGTGGGACATATCCTGTTTCTATTCTAAATCAAATTCCAAAAAAGTGATGGCCTGGAAACAACAGGAAAATAGAGAATTAAAAAGTAAAGCAAGAGCTCTGTGTATAAAAATTAATCAAAAATTAAATCATTAGCAAAATAACACTTACCTTGCTCATCCAGAAGTTTCTTTGTGAGATCCTCTGCTTCATCTCCACCCTCTAACTCCAAGGTATCATCATTAATTTCTAGGTTCTCCAACTCAAGTTCTAAATCCTCAGGATTTGATACCTCTTTATTATCCTTTGGTTCTTTCGTCTCTATTTGAAAACAAAGAATCAGTATCTCTGAATTAAAAGTCATACTGAAATCCTGCCACAAAAATAGGTAAGGATTCATAAAATCTGCATCATTTGTCTTAGAATCTACATATATACCTGGCAATAAACTTGAGTATATATTTAATATACTCAGATTTTATAAAAATAGTACACTCATTGAGAACAAAGACCATAACTTCTTCGATTCTATATGCCATCTATTAACCGAAGGAATGGAGGGATGGATGGATGGATGGAGACATACATGGCATGAGGATCTGTGGTAAAGAGAGGAAAATAAAGCTGATCAGATAAAGTGGACTCAGAATAAGGTGGGTCTCAAACTCCATGACGACAAGTTCAGACTTTCTCTTTTATACAGTATGAGTTGTGCTGGGTCATGAGCAGGAGATAACATTTAAATGTGAGGTGATGTGAAAATTGACTTACCAACAATACACAAGATAAATCAAAAAAGACTAGATGTAAAAAGACCAATTAGGGAAACATCCTTATAATTTAGATGTCAGGGGTTACAGGAAATAAATAAAAAATGCAACAAAACAAATGGCCAGGAGTTGGTAATAAGGCTCAACAGAAAGGATAAAAAAAAAGAGGAACTAAACCTAATTTCAACAATATTGTCATAATGTTGATCACTGTTGCTGACAGGTAATTGCCAGTTCACTGTATTAGCCTTACTTTTGTGTTTGAAAATTTTCGTAAATAGGGCGCCTGGGTGGCTCAGTCGTTAAGCGTCTGCCTTCGGCTCAGGTCATGATCCCAGGGTCCTGGGATCGAGTCCCACATCGGGCTCCCTGCTCTGCGGGAAGCCTGCTTCTCCCTCTCCCACTCCCTCTGCTTGTGTTCCCTCTCTCGCTGTGTCTCTCTCTGTCAAATAAATAAATAAAATCTTTAAAAAAAAAAAAAAAAAAAAAAAAAAAAAAAAAAAAAAAAAAAAAAAGAAAATTTTCGTAAATAAAAAAACAAAAAAACCTGAGTTCAAGACTTTATGCTTAAAAGAGTGGTAGACTTAGGGTGTCAACTGAAATTATATTTTTCAGCTTCATCTCTTACAATCTCTAGCCTCATAATTTCTGCATTGAAAGCAGAAATGTTTTACTGATACATGACGCCATCCCATATTTGGAAGAATCAAAGCTCTCATATGGACTGGTTTTGCTGCCTCTATTGGAGACAATTTTCTCATTCATTCACCCTTCCATTCAACTAAGACTTAAATTCTTACTACATGCTAATACTGTTCTAAACAACAAGGATACAACTTTGTACCAGACAAAAACCCCTGCCCATATGGAGCATACACTCACTCCCCAGTATTCTCTGATGTCTGACTATCAAAAAATCAACATTTACTGATCGGCCACTGTGTATTCAAAACTATGCTAAGCTGCTGAACATTCACAAAAAGCTTAAAGTGTGGCTCCTGCTCTCAAGAAATGTACAATCTATCCAAAAAAATTAAATTAATATACACAAGGGAGTCAGAGGGGTATGGTGAGGAGAGGATTCCAAGCAGAAAACACAATGAGGGAAGGCCATGAAGCAAGAGGACTGGCCTGTTGCAGACACTGAAAAGGAGAAAAAAGTAAGGGTAATGTGGTATCAGATACTGGAGAGGAAGACCTAAGCCAAACTATGCAGGGTCCAAGAGACAATGTTAACAAGTTTACATTATATTCCAAATAAATGCAAAGCCATTAAAAGACAGGAGAGTAAAATTAATTTTTTAGAATGTATAGAAGGCAGCAAGAGCAAATCCAGGGCAGCCAGGGAGGAAGTAATACACAGTGGCCCAGGTTAAGAGACGACAGTACCTTAGATTAGAATAGTAGCAATAAGACAAAACCAATCTGAGATATATGTAAAAGGTTGAATTAACTAGACTTGATTACTACAGTGACTGTTCCTTCCTCTTCTATCTGACCCTGAAAAACACTGACATTTAAAAGGCCAAATGAAAGTGGAAGATGAAGATAAGCAGAGAAGACAGGAAGGCTTAGTGTCACAGAAGCCATGGAATGGAAATGCTCCACAAGGGAAATACTAAACTGTGTTGAATGGTTTGAGAGATCAAATGAGACAGAGACTGGAAACTGCCCATGAGATACAGCAACATGAAGGTGATGGGTAATATTGGCAAAAACAGTTTCAGGGTAGAGGTGAGGCTGGAGCCAGATTGGAGTAGACTAATAAGGAAGTAAGAAAGTGAACAATCAGCATCTTTCAAGAGGACTACATAAAAAAAGAGATTAGGACAGTAGCTGACAAGGGATGGGAGGCCCAGGAGGTTTCAGAGTATTCACAATTTGTTTTGATCTGTTTTGTTTTTTAAAGATGAGAATATGTTTGAATAGAGATTAAGGATCCAGTAGACAGAGGGAGGGAGAGAGAGAGTTCAATACCAAAGAGATCAAAAAGAGATAATGGATTGCAATAGGGTTCTGTAGAAAGAAGGAAACAAGAATCAGAGCAAGAAGATGGACTGGCCTTATATAGAAGGTGTAAAATTTCACCTTACCACCCAGGGAAGAAAAATTCTATAAGCCCTAAGACAGGTAGACTTATAAACCAGAAGGGGCACACTGTGGAGGGAGTTCTATCTAATGGCTTCCATCTTCTCTACGAAGTACTATATCGCACATCATCTTCTGCTAAAGAGGGAAGCAGAACAAAAACCAGAGAAAGAATGAAAATGTGTTATTGAGTCAACTGCTGTCAAGTTTCCATGCAGTGTTGAGAACCTGGTTGAGGTTGGTGACCATGAATTTATCAAGTTATCAAGCTATCTAACTGATCATCTCTAGGAAAGCTCAAGAGTTTGGATACAGAAACCAATATGGCGGATGACTAAGTTCATCCAGGGCTGAACTTGACAGGCATGTATGAATGAAAGACAAAAGGAGAAAGAATGTGTAAGAGAAACATTAAAAATGTATACCAGCATGCAATCTAGAAAAGAAGGTAAGTGAAGGCAGGTGGAGACTAATGGAAGGCCAAAAAAAATAAAAATAAATAAAAATTTAAAAATAAAAAAAAACTGAGGGAGCCAAGCAAGGGACTAGAGGTCTCAAAAGAGGCAGAAGAGGGGCAGTGAGGGGACCTGAGAAAGTACGGTGAAAGGACAGAGATATTTAAGTTAGTGGTTTGAGGTGATTTCAGGGGTGGTGCAGTTTGGGAAGATTAATTTCCATCATACTGGTAAGAATGAAAGGCAAAGAGAGATGCCTTAAGTTCAAGCCAGTTACTAGTAGAAACTGTCCTGTAATTTTTTATCCACAGAATACCTCTACCAAATAAAATGGCATTTTCTTTCTTTTAATATGTTCAACTGCTTAGTCAGTCACCAAATTTAATCTATTCATTCCTGGGTACATTTCTGTATGTAAGACCATATCTCCCCCCTTCTCTTCTTTCTTATTACTGTTCCTATGACTGATCTCTTACATTACTAAAACAGACCTGCTGGTCCACACCATATTTCTAATTTATCCTATATACCACTGACAGAGTAACCTTTAACAGAAAGTAACAAAACAGAGTAACAAAAAGCTGTGTATCAATCACATCTACGCATCTATGTTATTTAAACTTCAAATAAATGGTATTCACGGTCGGTAGCAAGACAGTCCAAACCAATTTCTCACTACCCTCCTAATTTATTACATCTTCTAAAAAGGCAAAATGAATTATTTGATCCTTACTTCCTTTCCAAACATACTAGATAATTTCCAGCTTCTATGTCTTTTTTTCATGCCATTTGCTCTACTTGAAAGGTTCACCCCAGTATCTCTTGTCAAAATCCAAGTCAAGCTTCAAAAAGTCTGTCGCAAAGGTCCATTTCTTCCAGAGTTTTATCTGATCTCCAACCATGGTTACTGCCCCCATGGTCTTTTTTTTTTTTTTTTTAAAGATCTGAGAGAGTGCACGCACACATGTGCACATTTGGGGGGCGGGGGCAAGGGAGAGGAACAGAGAGAATCCCAAGCTGACTCCCCTCTGAGCACGGAGTCCCATGTGCAGGGCTCTATCTTACAACCCTGAGATCATGACCTGACATCAAGAGTCAGAAGCTTAACCGACTGAGCCACCTAGGTGCCCCTGGCCCCACTGTCTTAACTGCCACACTTCTTTGTACTTTTCCTATGGCCCCACTCCTACTCTCCTTCATATTCTAATTCTTTGAGGCCCTGGCTGCTCCCCACTAATGTGACTGTAAGTCCACAGACTTGCTCATATTTGTCTCGCCCATGTCCCTCAGTACATAATCTCACGAGAGGTTGAGACCCTAAACGCACTACCTCAAAGAAAACCAAGTATTAGAACCCTTCAAGTAAGTCAAATTTGAATGATGCTATGAAAAACCTAGACCGTGGCAGAAAGAAATATTGAGGTAACTAATGTTTTAGAAACTACTCCTCAGGGCTTCAATTGTATATATATGAGGAGATGCCTTCTGAAAAACTTTTAACTGACAAAACTGAGCAGTAGGTATCTAAAATGAGCATTTTATATATATTTTCCTTATATTTCCTGAAATATTTCAAATATTTCAACACTACTCTCCATAAAATATAAAGTAAAATTTACCTTAAGGTAAGGACATCTTTGAGATTAACCAAGAAGTTTTTCTATCTTTATGGTACCACAAGGGTCCTTGTAAGGTGTTCTCACCACAGGATGACCTCAACTATCATTTTCACAAAAATAGCCTAATTTTTGGAATACTACTCAGTCATCAAAAAAAAAAGAAAGAAAGAAATCTTGCCATTTGCAACGACATGGATGGAACTAGAGGGTGTTATGCTAAGCAAAATAAGTCAATCAGAGAAAGACATGTATCATATGATCTCACCAATATGTGGAATTTAAGAAACAAAACAGAGGATCATAGGGGAAGAGAGGAAAAAACAAAACAAGATGAAATCAGAGAGGGAGACAAACCATAAGAGACTCTTAAGCATAGGAAACAAACAGAGGGTTGCTGGTGGGGGGATGGGGTAACTGGGTGAGGGCATTAAGAAGGGCACGTAATGTAATGAGCACTGGGTATTACATAAGACTGATGATCACTGACCTCTACCTCTGAAACCAATAATACATTATATGTTAACTGAACTTAAATAAAAATAAAATTTTAAAAAATAGCCTAATTTTCATGTTCAGTATACTTTAACTTAGATTCTGAAGAATGTTATAAAAAGATATTGTTTTATTATTCTTCTTTCAATTAGTATTCAGCACCACCTTATCCCCCATTTAATATATATGTTATATATGAAAAAAGAGAACAAAACTGATCCTTTAAAGAAAAACTTTAAGTTATAAGTCAATCAGAGAAAGACAAGTATCCTATGATCTCACTGATATGAGGAATTTGAGAAACAAGACAGAGGATCATAGGGGAAGGGAGGGAAAAATGAAACAAGACGAAATCAGAGAGAGAGACAAACCATAAGAGATTCTTAATCTCGGGAAACAAACTGAGGGTTGCTGGGTGGGAGGGATGGGGTGGATGGACACTGGGGAGGGTATGTGCTATGGTGAGCACTGTGAATTGTATAAGACTAATGAATCACAGACCTGTACCCCTGAAACAAATAATACATTACATATTAAAAAAAAAAAAACTTTCAGTTAAAAACTTCTAGTGTTTGGGTGATAATATGTTACTACATATGTTACCTGTAACATATGCACCACTGTGGTGGGAATGTTGACAGTGAGGGATGCTGTGCATGTGTGGAGGGACTGGGAATATGAGAACTGTGTTCTTTCAGCTTAATTTTGCTGTGAACCTAAAACTTTAGCTCTAAAAAATGAAGGTAGTATTAAAAAAAAAAGTTTCTGTGTGTCAAAGTACATTATCAATAAAGTAAAAAGACAATCTTTAGAATGGGAAAAATATTTGCAAATCTGGTAAGGGTCTAATATCCAGAATATTTTAAATTCTTACAACAAAAAGACGACTTAATTAAAAAATAGACAAAGGACTTAAAAAGACATTTTCCCCAGCAAAGATATGCAAATGGCCAACAACCACATGAAAAGATATACAACATCACTAGTCATTAGGAAAATGTAATCAAAACCACAATACCACCTTTACACCCACTAGGACAGCTGTAGGAAAAAGAAAATCATATAATAACAAGTGTTGGTAAGGATATAGAGAAATGTAGGAATGTTAAAATAGTTCAGCCACTGTACACACAGTTTGGGAGTTCTAAAAGTTAAACATAGAAGTTTGTATCTCTTAATCCCCTTCACCTATTTCATCCATCCCTCTGCACCCCCTTCCCTCTGGCAACCGCCAGTTTTTGGGTGTATTAATAAATCTGCTTCTGGTTTTTTCTTTTCATTTGTTTGTTTTTCAGATTCCACATGTAAGTGAAGTCATACGGTACTTGTCTTTGTCAGACTTATTTTACTCAACATAATGTTCTCTAGGTCCATCCAACAACATCCAAGTTGTTGCAAATAACAAGATTTTATTCTTTTTTATTTTATTTTATTTGAGAGACAGTGAGTGAAAGAACACAAGCGGGGCCAGGGGAGGCAGGGCACGCAGGGGCAAAGGGAGAAGCGGGCTCCCTGCTCACGCGGGGCTCGATCCCAGGACCCTGACGCGGGGCTCAATCCCAGGACCCTGAGATCATGACCTGAGCAGAAGGCAAACACTTAACTGACTGAGCCACCAGGTGCCCAAGATTTTATTCCTTCTTATGACTAACACTTTATTTTATATATATGCCATATCCTCTTTATCCATTCACATATATCAACAGGCACTTAGTTTGCTTCCACATTCTGGCTATTGTAAACAGTGCTGCAATAAACAGAGGGGTGCATATATCCTTTCAAATTACTGTTGTTTTCCTTGGGTAAATACCCAACAGTGGAATTAGTGGATTGTATGATATTTCTGTTTTTAATTTTTTGAGAAAATTCCATACTGTTTTCTATTTGTAGTACCAATTTACATTCCCACTAACAATAATGAAGATTCCCTTTTCTCCATATCCTCACCAACAACTGTGATTTCTTGTCTTTTTGATACTAGTGATTCAGACTGGTGGGAGGTGATATCTCACTGCGGTTTTGATTTGCATTTCCTTGATGAGTAGTGGTGTTGAGCATCTTTTCATGGTCTATTGGCTATCTGTTCATGGTCTGTATGTCTTCTTCAGAAAAACATATATTCAGATCCTCTGCCCATTTTTTAATCAAATTCTTTGTTTTTTTGGTGTTGAGTTGTAGGAGTTCTTTATATATTTTGTATATTAACCCCTTATCAGATATATCATTTGCAAGTATCTTCTCCCATTCAGTAGTTATTATAATAATTTTGTATGGTGACAGATGGTAACTATACTTACAGTGGTGAGCACTATACAACATACGGAACTGTCTAATCACAATGGTGTACACCTGAAACTAGTGTCAACCATACTTCAATTAAAAAAATAAAACTTAAAAAAATAAAAAAATAAAACAATTACCACATAACCCTGCAATTCCTAGGTGTATACTCAACAAATTGGAAATCGAGACTCAGGTAAGTACATATTCATAGCAGCGCTATTTATAGTATTGACAGTAGCCAAAATGTGGAAACAGCTCAAAAGTCCACTGATGGATAAATGGAAAAACAATTTGTGATACACACACAAAATGAAGTATAATTCAACCATAAATAGGAATGGAGTACTGACAAATGCACAATGTGATGTACCTCCAAAACATGATGCTAAATAAAAGAAGTTAGACACAAAAGATGATACGTTGTGTGACTCCAATTATATGAAACACTAAAAATAGATAAATCCATAGACACAAAATGCAAATTGGTATTTGCCAGGGGCTAGAGGAAGGGAGGAATGGAGAGAAACGCTTAATGGGTACAGGACTGATGGAATGTTTTAGAAGTATGTGTTATAATATTTGTACATCAAAAGCAAAGAATATTACTTTCTAGTTTTACTGTACGGTATGTAAATTACTAATCTTAACATAACTCAAAAAGCAGTGTAACACAGAAATTTAGGGCCCAAGTCATTCATTAACGAGGCTGAAATTTCAGATCCACCACTTACTAGCTGTGTTAAGTTACTTAACTCTGGATAGTTACGCAACCCCTTTGTGCCAGTTTCCTCATCTGAAAACAGGGACAACAACAGTAGCTGTGCCTCACAGGGTTATGAGAATTAAAAATTTTTTACTTATAAAGTACTAAAATGATGTTTGGCATGAAGTGATTATTAAATAAAAATTACTATTTTTTTTTACATGAGTTCCCTAATATATATATCAGAATACAAAAATACATTAAAAAAAAAAATTATCTGCTATCTGTTCAAATCCCTGCCACCGTTCCCTCCCAGCTCCCCTCATCTCTACGGTTTGGCAGAATTCCCTTTATAGAACATGGTGTGACTGGCATTCAGGACCTCCCACTACGTCAATGATCTCAGAGCTTGTGATTTCTCTAAATCAACTCTCCCGCACAAAGAGCTAGGGATATCTACACTGCACTACAGAACTAACACTTTTCCTAACAATCCAACTGGGAGCATTTCAGATCTTACCAAGATCTCACATGAATTCATTACATTATAAACAAACATTTTCAAATTATGGCACTGTTGAAAGTATGTCATTTATCACTCTTTCATGCTCCATTCCATTTAATCTAATGACTCAATGTTCATACTGCAAAACTAGTAACTAAAAAAATACTTTTACAAATACTATTTTGAAACTAATTTTTATAGCACTTAATGTAAAAATTTATCCTCTAGAATTTACCTTTGGAATCATCTTTGTTGGAATCTTTATTCTGACAACTTTTCTCGTTATCTTTAAACAAGATGGCTGGAACAAAAGCTTTCAAATCAATGAGGTTCTCATAAAAATTCCGAGCATCTTCATCTTCCCATATACCACCTTCCAAGTCATATTCTCCAGGCTTACCAGGTGTAAAGATATCAATTCCAGGCCCATGCTCTACAATAAAACAAGCCAGAGGGAATTAAAACCATTTCAGGTGTAGTATGCAAAACCACATAACAAGATATTTTATACTTTCAATTTGACAACTGATGAATCTTGAGTGTTTCAATTAATAGAAGCTTCTTTAATCAACAAACACTCTGGATTGTTTATGCAATCATCTTGAACATCAAATCAGGACAGACTAGAGGACAGCATATGAGAAAGATGTTTTTTCTCTTATATAAGAAATATATAAGCCTGGCCATTCCTAAAACATCCACATCTCCCATAAAGCATTTTTTTTGACTCCCAACCCTCTGTACCACTTATATCACAATTATCTTCACAAGTATACCAAAAAAATTTTAAGATTTTTTTTTTTAAGCAATCTCTGCACCCAATATGGGGTTCGAACTCACAACCCTGAGATCGAGAGTCACATGCTCTCTGGAGTGCCTGGGTGGCTCAGTCGGTTAAGGATCTGCCTTCGGCTCAGGTCATGATCCCAGGGTCCTGGGATCGAGGCCTAAGTTGGGCTCCCTGCTCAGCAGGGAGTCTGCTTCTCCCTCTGCCTCTGCCCCTCCCCCCACATCCCCACCCCCACCTCATGTGTGCACACATGCACGCATTTTCTTTCCCTCTCTCTCTCAAAAAAAAAAAGATCACATGGTCTGCCAACTGCACCAGTCAGGTGCCCCAGAAGTAAACCATAAACTTTTAATTAAGAAGCATCCCTCCTTTTGGTATAATCCGTGGTATAAGGCGGGTTGCTATAAATGGTCAAGTGATAAATAAATGGAAAAGAACGAAAGGAAAGACAAAGAAATATAAAGATATTTCAGTAGAAGGCAGAAAACCATGCACATATTTGCACATGTGCATGCACATACACACAGTCTACCCTTTACATACAACTATAAATTCTTAAACTCAGAAGAGTAAAATTAATATCCAACTTCATGATCATGAGGTCACTCATGAATTTATCTATTCTCACTGTGCTTCTCTCCTAACTAGAATTGTAAGTAGGAGAATGATCACGTAGATTAAAAATAACCATAAGAAAATGATTCATTTCATAGGAAAAACAAAACCAAGAGCAAAAACAAAAGCAAAAACAACAGAACACTGGCTCCCTAGCACACTCCTTATATGCCTTACAGCAAATACATTTGAACACAGGACACTAAACCCATATACTGTAAAAGAAAAGACTGAAAAAGTGTAACACTTGTGTAATGAAAAATATAAACAAAAGCAAGGACAAACTAGAAGACAATACTGGCAATATTCATACAAAGAAATTAGTATTCATAATATAAAGAGCCCTACAACCAAAGACCAAAATCCCAACAGAAAAATGGATAAAGCCTCTGAAGAAGTAAGTAAAAGATCATATAAAAAGAACCTTAACTGGGATCGAGCCCCGCATCAGGCCCCCTGCTCTGCGGAGAGCCTGCTTCTCCCTCTCCCACTCCCCCTGCTTGTGTTCCCTCTCTCGCTGTGTCTCTCTCTGTCAAATAAATAAATAAAATCTTAAAAAAAAAAAAAAGAACCTTAACCTCAATACTAATAAGGATAATGTTAAACAAAACTTAACATTTATCACTTCGACATGCTAGATTATGTTTAAAAGATGGATATCAGCAAATGTTGACAAGACCATAGGGAAGTAAGCAATCTCATATCTAGAATATAAATTAATACAGCATTAAGGAGATGTCATCTGTCAGTATCTATCAATATTTATTTTATTTTATTTTTAACATTTTATTTACTCATTTGACAGAGAAAGAGCACAAGCAAGGAGAGCGGCAGGCAGAAGGAGATGGAAAAGCAGGCTCCCCTCTGAGCAGAGAGCCCAACATGGGGCTTGATCCCAGACTCTGGGATCATGACCGGAGCTGAAGGCAGGCGCTTAACCGTCTGAGCCACCCAGGCGTCCCAGTATCTATCAATATTTAAAATAAGTATAATCGGGCGCCTGGGTGGCTCAGTTGGTTAAGTGACTGCCTTCTGCTCAGGTCATGATCCTGGAGTCCTGGGATCAAGTCCCGCATCGGGCTCCCTGCTCAGCGGGGAGTCTGCTTCTCCCTCTGACCCTCCCCCCTCTCATACTCTCTCTATCTCATTCTCTCTCTCAAATAAATAAATAAAATCTTTTAAAAAATAAAAAATAAAATAAAATAAAATAAGTATAATCTTTGATCCTGCAAGATTCCTTTTAGGAATGTATACCAAAGAAATAAAAGAACATGTGAAGTAAGATTTACAAGGATATTTGCCGTAGCACTGTTTGTAACAGAGCAAAACTGAACAGAATCTAAATATCTACCAATAAGAGCTGACAAACTGCATTTATACACTCCATAATATTAATCAGATACTAAAAGAATGAAGCATATCTATCTGAACTCAGTAATTTCTCAAAAATATGTTATTGAAAGAGAAAAGTTAATACAAAATAACATTACATAAATTAACAATAAAGCTATGTATCAATATCTGATTATATATTTTACATATATATTTTGTACTAAAAAGTCTGGACAGATTCATATCAAACTCTTAACCATGGATAGCTTGGAAAATGGAATGCATAAGATAGGAGACTTTCACTTTCTACTCTGTAATATGCATGAATATTTTACATATATGAAAAATGTATTTGCACAGTAATTATAAATTGTGAAAAAATCAACTTCTGAGAAGCAAAAAAAATGCTACAAAGTCAAAAAGCAGTAGATAATCATGGGAAACTATTTGCAATGCATATGACAAAGAATAATTTCTTTAATATGCAAAATGCTTTTATAATTCAATTAAAAACATAAATATTTGATTAAAAAGAAGAGGCAGGGTGGCTCAGTCGGTTAAACATCTGCCTTCGGCTCGGGTCATGATCCCAGGCTCCTGGGATCGAGCCCCACATCAGGCTCTCTGCTCAGAGGGAAGCCTGCTTCTCCCTCTGCCTGCCGTTCCCCCTACTTGTGCGCTCTCTCTCTCTCTGTCAAATAAATAAATAAATAAAAATCTTTAAAAAAAAAAAAAAAAAAGAAGAGGCAGGGGTATTCAAACCAGTATGTCACAGAGAAACATATATATGTATGTATGTGTATGTATACATACACATATATATATATATATATATATAAAACAGCCAATAAACTTAAAGAAAAGATGCTCAACCTCAGAAGATAAAAATCAAGAACTACAATACAGTAAGAACGTTAAGAAAACACTCGTTCTCACATAGCTAGTGGCATATAAATTTCTTTAGAAGCATATTTAACTTTATATATTTAAACTTAAAATGCATATACCCTATGGAAGTGTTGAATCACTATACTGTACACCTGAAACTAATATTACACTGTATGTTAACTGACTGGAATTTAAATAAAAACTTAAAAAATAAAAAATAAAAATAAAATGTAAAAAAAAAAGTAGTTGCAGAATAGTATATATAATATGATCTCATTTCAGCACGGCAGGAACAAATATTCTGATCATTTAAAAGTTTCGGCCTCTTCAGGCCAAGATGAGGTACCAGTGACCTAAAACAACTAAAAAAAACAGGCAAACAATATATATGAGTTTTTGAACACAACATCAGATAGCACAGGAAACTGATCCCTAGAGACAAGAAACAAAAAACCTGAGCCCTACAATTAACTGCTCTAGCTTATTGCCTGATAGATTTTCCAGGCTACAGCCAAGTTAAGGGGGAAGTGAAGCAGACCCAAGCAGTCTCTGTGAGACGAGAACGACAGAAGCTGAGAGTGTGGGAAAGATTCTAGCCCACGTGGCTAGATAGTGCAGGACAGAGTACCAGAGAGGAAAAAGCACAGAAACAGACCTTAAAGATCAGCAGAGAACTCCCCCTGAATGTTCAGCAGAACACTGATCAGCCCCTATGTGTAAGGGAACTAGTTGAGACTGGGAAAATAACTACTCATGAATCTTCCAATTCATGGGAAATCAGGGGAGTACAGAAGGATATTGCTTCTGTAATAGGGAAAATTAGCCCTAGACTAAAGGCTGGTCTGATCCCACCTAACAAAGCCAACCTGAAAAGGATAAAACTGTTTCCAAGTAGCTTAACTGTGTCCCAGAATTAAGGTCAATGATGTTTCTAAGAATACAAAACTATCCAGCAGTTTTCCAATTTAAACATGATGAAAAATGCAAAAAGTAGAAAAAAATACAAGAGCTGTAGAGGAGATCAATTACTTAATCAATTAAAACCAATGCAGAAGGGATGCCTGGCTCAGGTCATGATCCCAGGGTCCTGGGATCAAGCCTCGCATCAGGCTCCCTGCTCTGCGGGAGGCCTGCTTCTCCCTCTCCCACTCCCTCTGCTTGTGCTCCCTCTCTCACTGTGTCTCTCTCTGTCAAATAAATAAAATCTTAAAAAAAAAATGCAGAAATGACATACATGATAAAATTAGTAGACAAGGACATTAAAACAGATATTCTAACTATATTTCATATACTCAACAAACTAGGAGATAGACTAAGCATGTTTGAGACCATGGAAAATAAAACCAGCTTTGAGAGATAAAAATTACATTTCTCTATAATATTAATAATATAGGGGTGCCTGGGTGGTGCAGTCAGTTGATCATCGGACTCTTGGTTTCAGCTCGGGTCATGATTTCAGGGTTGTGAGATCAAGCACCACGTCAGGCTCTGTGATCAGCGCAGAGTCTGCTTGAGATTCTCTCCCCCTCTCCCTCCCTGTCCCTCCTGTTTGTGCTTTCTCTCTCTAAAATAAATAAATCTTTAAAAAAAGATTAATAGTATATTATACACTGTAAAAGGAAAGACTAGTGAATTTGAAGATACGGCAGTAGAAACTATCCAATACAAAACACAGAGAAAAAAGTATTAAAGAATAAAAAGGACAACTTCATACCACTTAACATAGTTATAATTAAATCTCCATAGCAGGTAGAAGAGTAATAGAAAATACATTTGAAGAAACAAGAGTCAAGATTTTCCAAATTTGACAAAAATTATAAACTCAAAGATTCAGGAAATCCAATGAACCCAAACACCAAAGAAAAACCACACCAAGCCACATCAAAATTAAGAAATTTTAAAGCAAGCAGAGGAAAAATATACCGTATGTAAAAAAAAGTATTGAAAGAAAAAAATGTCACCCTAAAATTCTATACCTGGTGAAAATATCTTTTAAAAATGACAGAATTTTATGTTGACCTATTATCTCTGGAAAATGCCTACAAATACTTTTCAAGTCATTTACCATTAAAAGAAGACTACCTTAAATTTCAGTAGAAATAATACCAAATCAATGCTAAACAGTATCAAAGATTTTAGTTCTAAAATATAATAAATATACTGAAAATGTTCAAGAAACCTGCCAGATTAAAACAAACACAAATTCTACAGCGGAACTTCTTTTAAAAAACCAAAAAGTCTGAGGTTCACTGATGAAGGGATATAAAAATTAGGAGGAATTATATACATGATGATATATAAATAAAATAAACGCACTTACACTATACAATAGGTGTTTCTTACTGAGATGTAAAATATAAAATATCTTCTTGTATTATAAAAGGATACCTTACAAATACTTTACTCTTAAAATTTTTAAGTAAACAGGATTGCCAGATAGCTTGAAGATTAATAACACATTAACACATCTACTAACATAAATTATTATATAAAGTAGTTGGTGTGACAGATTAATGTATTAGGAGCCCTACCAACTTAAGGACAATCAAAACGGAACTTTAAAACATCTTTGAAATAGTATGGAAAACAACTCATCTCACAGAATGATAAACAATTTATCTCACAAAACTGCAAGGTAAGTTTTAGTTCTAAATAACAATTTAGGATATCGTATCATTCAAAACAAATAGATTAAAAATAAGCATATAAAAATATTAGAATCCCAAAGATCCAATCCACCTTATGAGAAATAAAGTGAATCTTTTTATAACCCCAAGTATGGTTTAAGACAGGCCCCTGTTTGGAAGCACTTGGGTGGCTCGGTTGGTTAAGTGTCCGACTCTTGGTTTCGGCTCAGGTCATGATCTCAGGGTTATGGGATCTAGCTCAGTGACCGGCTCCACGCTCAGCACAGAGTCTGCTTGAGATTCTTAGATTCTTTCCTCCCTCTCCCTCCTGCTCTGTTCCTCCCTGCCCGCCCCCCATCGTGCTTGCTCTAATAAATAAAATCTTAAAAAAAAAAAAAAAAAGGCCCCTGTTGGATATAATTCAAAGATACCTAATATAAAAGAACCTGAAGGACTGCATCTTAAGATCACATGAGTTAATTACTGTTCTCTAAGTGCAAAGCCTTTTCCATTCATAGGAGTATTTCAAATACTAGCTTTTCGAAGTTCTTATTAGGTCTTAATACTACTTCTTCATTTAAAACACTTTAAAGGCATGTTTAAAACTTAAATTTTCAATAATATACACCTGACAAAGTAAAGATAAGTGATAGTGCTTAATACTACTTCTTCATTTAAAACCCCTTAAAGGCATGTTTAAAACTTAATTTTCAATAATACATATCTGACAAAGTAAAGATAAGTGATAGTGCTTATTGAAAAATCTCTATGTTTTTAGGGCTATCTTACCTTCTGGTGTTGGTTTGTCTTGAGGAAGATCTGGCATATTTTCATCCAAGAGGTCTGCTAAGGACTGAGAATTTGCCAGCAGCTTCTGATATGACATAGCAAATTCCTCATACTGTTTATGTCTATCTTCACTTAGCTCCCCTTTAGAATGGAGAATACGCCTATAAACAAATGATGAAATAATCTGATAATCTCATCAAAATACATGTGCTCATGTACTGTTACACTGGGAATGTTCCATAAAATTTTATTTTATCACATAAGCTTTTTGCACGATTTTCTTCAATTTTTTATTAACATTTTCAAGATGTATCTGAAAATTAAAACTGGTATAATCAAATTCACCTAAGCAATTAAATTTCAACATTAATTCTTCAAAGAATATTGTGATTAACTATGCCTGCAGAAATGTAAAATTTAACAATGCCACTAAATAAAAATTTTAAAAGTATTTTGTTAAAAATACTCCCTTCAGACAGTTAATCAAAAATACTTAACATACCTAAAAAACTTACTATTCAAAAACAACAGGTTATAAAAATCAGTATCCTTAAACTTTTACAATGATTTTAATCAAGATTTTTTGAAAAAGCTCACATCTTCCAAACAGCCAATTCTCAGTTTACTGTACAAGTACTGGTTATTTATCTATTTAACAAATATTAATTGAGCAACACACGTAAGCAAGTCCAGGCCATCTCAGGAGCAGAGAATACAACTAGTCTTCTATTCTACAAATAGGGCACCAATAAGCCACCCATAATTAGAAATGCAGAACTACTGAAAAATTTCAAAATGTACAGTGAAGTAAAAACCTTACTATATCTACAGATAGTTGAGATGTCTGTAACTGCATCTATTTATAACTAAGTACGTATGTAGTGGCACACGTGAAATCTATAAACCTTAATGCAAATACAATACAGGTTTCAAAAAGCCAACTGTAAATTAAAAATTAAGTCATTTTCAAAATATTTAAAAGTTTTTTATTACTTGTCATTTGAGTTTTCTTATGAACAAGGAAGAAAATGAGGTGTTTTTTGGTGATGTTATCTTATTAAGAGTTACAGAAAATAAAGTGAAAAACCATGCCTAAACTTATTCATCCCAGCTTAGCTGGAACAATTTCCAAACTTTCCTATCTTACCCAATTCCTACCCACATAAACTTATGTTTAAATGCTGTAACATTCCAGCCAACATTTTCTAAGTTAGGAATATCAGCTCCCATTATAAGCTCAAGGTAGATCAAAGCATAGGATACTATTCACTAAATCCAATCTTCTTTTTTCAAATCCAGCCTATTAGGGATCTAAAATGAAAAATTTTCACTCATTTTCTTACAATATAAAGGTACATTAGTATCATTCTACGAACAAGAATAGTTTCTCTCTTTAACCATTTATTTCAAACTAATTTTACAGGAAAAAAGTCTTTCAGTAAATTTTGTGAATGAATTCTAAACCCAAAACATTCAAAAATACTCAACTCACGAAAGCAATGACTATTATTTTGAATGAGTGAGCTTGTTAGAACTTTTAATTAGAAGTTCTATCATTTTTGGGACGCCTGGGTGGCTCAGTCAGTTAAGCGTCTGCCTTCGGCTCAGGTCATGATCCCAGGGTCCTGTGATCCAGCCCCGCATTGGGATCCCTGCTCAGCGGGGAACCTGCTTCCCCCTCTGCCTGCCACTCCCCCTGCTTGTGCTCTCTCTCTCTCATAAATAAATAAAATCTTTAAAAAAAAAAAAAAAAAGAAGTTATATCATTTTTGAAGATAAAAAACACTAAAATTAAATAGTTTAAATACTCAAAAGTAGACTATTCTAAAATGTTCTGCAGTTATTATTAGAAAAAATGTTAAGTCAATAAAGACTTAGGAGTTTGTTCTATAGCAGATTATGTTCAGAGTGATAATAACAGTCCAAAGAGATTTCAAAACATCTGACAATTAAGATACAAAATTATTTCAGTACTTGAAAAGAAACAGGAAAATATCTCAGAATAACAGAACCTGGAACTTTCTCTAACAGTTCTGACATTCTAGTAATCTGAAGAACATATATGCAGTTTTTAGGTTATACAACATTAATAATTTATGATATATAAGCAGTAACAAAATGATGACTATTTTATCACAACAAAAAAGGAACACTCTTTTTTCCAATATCAATCTCATTTTCAAAAATTGGCCTGTGACTTTGCATTCAATCAGTTAAAAGTGATTTAATTCTATGACAGTTCCCTTTGTATGCATTCCAGTTCCTTTCCAGTCATCCTAGAACAAATTTAAAACTCTGAAGCTCCAGAAGTAACTCCTCACACTCCCCCCAAATCTCAATCCCATGATCAAATTTTTTAACAGTACTAATTTACTTGACTGCTTAACTTACATGTGCTTAGGTTACTACCTAGTGAGAACAGTCCTCAGGACAAAAGCTTAGATTTTGGTAGATTTATTTTCTAATCATATCTTACACTAAAAACTTAGCAAGCAGCACAAGATACCAATGAAATGGCAGTGGAAGAGTTCTGTCATACACAAAACTTATACAGTTCTACACATTTTCCTTGACTTTATTTAATATATTTACTAAACATCAGACTAAACACATAGGACCTAGTAAGAACACAGATTTCAAGCAGAGAAATAAATGCATCATAGGCACCCGAACATTCAAAATCCCTAGAGTCATTTAGAGGTGCTCATCAAATTAAAATGAAACATTTTTTAATGACTGTACTATATATGGCAGTTTTTTAGGTTTATGAAGCCCACTGGAAAAGATTTTCAGTTTAACTTTTTTAGAAGACCTGTATGAGGGAACTAAACATTGCAGCACATCTGACCAAAGTACCTATTCTATTCGGTGTAAATCTCACCAAAATTTCTTATGAGAATTCCATGGGAATATATCACTATGCAAAATCAAGTTGAATATATGATTTATCACGTATCATTTTAATTACAATCTCTTCAGAAGCCCATATATTCAGAAAATTGAATAGAAGCCATTCTTTTTGAGACGGTCATAAATTAGAGGTTAGCAAATTATTTCTGCAAAGGGGCCATATGTAAGTATTTTAGGCTTTGCAGACCATACGTTCTTTGTTGCAACTACTCAACTCTGCTGATATGGCACAAAAGCAGCCACAGATAATACATAAACAAATGAGCATGACTATGTTCCAATAAAACTTTATTTATGGATACTGAAATTTGAACTCATATAATTTTAGTATTTCACAAAATATTACTCTTCTGATTTTTTTCCAACCATCCAAAAAAGTTAAAACCATTCTTATTCTTAGCTCACCAGCTGTATAAAAAATAGTGGTAGGTCTATCTGGCCTGTGGGCCATAGTTTGCCAATCCCTGTCATAATTAGAGTTCACTGAATCAGTATCATTGTTAAATGTATTATAAATGAGTACATTCCCTCTCATAACATCACTGTAAAGGAGGGAGTTACTGGCAGCATTTTAGAGATATAAAAAGCAACGAAAACAAAGTTAATTCCAAATCTTATTCATTATAATAAAAATACAAGATAGTAGACCTCCTTCACCGGATGATGAGCTATCACTGTCTGGAAGCAATCCTAAGGTATATCCATCTTTGATTTCTAGTGTTTTTTATATTACTGATTCAATATTGTAAAACTGACAGAAAATATCAAATAGTCTATTCTTGAATCGAGCATTCTATCTCATAAGAAAAGTCATAAATGCCTCAAAAAATTCTAGTATTAAAAGACATATTTTTATTTTCTTTCCCTTTTTTCAATTTGTCTTATTGCTTGACACTCTTGCTCTTTTATTTTGTATATTATTTACTGTTATTTCGCATTATTTTAAAAATACACATTTTCAAAACCATGAAAAGGCACAGGAGAAATTCTCATCAAGTCTTTCTGAAGGATTAAGCAGGAAATATAGTACAAATAATAAACTCACATTTACTACTTACAATGAGCCAGATACTGTTTTTAAAAGTGCTTTTACACGTGAATTCACTGCATCGTTCACATTTATCTCAGAGGTAGAGTGCTACTGTTACTCCATTTTACAGAAGAGAAAACTGAAGCACAGAGATATGAGATAACTTGCCAAGAATCACAGAACTGAGTAAATAACAGATTTAAGATTTGAACCCAAGTAGCCTGGCTCCAGAGTCTATGCTCACAACTAGTGGACTATACTGCCTCCCAAATTAAAATTATCCACTTGGTACCTTATACTGAAATTAGAATGTCTCTCAAATACATATATCAAAGGCAAGCCTTCTCACACTGGGGTGTTTATTTTATATTCTTTCGGGTCCTTCTGTTTGCATCTGACTTGGTAAGCACTAAGTGGCTACTGTATTTACTACACACCTTAAAATCAAGTACAAATACTAAATGCAGATGGAAGATGAGTAATACGGACATTGTGAAAAATACAGTATGAAGAGGTATGAAAGAACTGGATCTGTCACTTGCTATATAAGACACAATGGGCAAGCTCTTTAATCCCTAGATCTGATCACCTTCAAAACAGAGGTATTTCTTTCAAGGGTACTATGAGGATCAATTAAGATCATACATTTGATGCACCTGATCAATGTACAAGTTATTTTAATGAGGAAAAAAACATGCCACAGCCTACTGTAAAAAAGGCAAGAACTTCAATGCCAAATATTATTTGATCTTCTATTAGCCAAATTAAAAAGAAAAAAAATTTTGGCAAGAACACAGAATCTATCTTAGCTTTGACCTTATACAGTCACGCAAAATAACATAGAACACATGGCCAAAATCTTGAAAAAATAATCATGAAGCAGACCCATGAAAAACTACTAGGTTTTACTTTTTATCTCTTTTAGCAATTTGTCAAATTTTCAAGCGAATTAAATTTTCTTTTGGTTTCATTTTAGAATTTGGTTATGGATGTCTTATAATCTTGTGTGAAAACACACTACAGCATAGTAACCGTAACTGTACGCAATCAAATATTTATTAAATAACTGTCAAAGTCATTGAATGAGAGATAATTTCAGGAAAGATGGAACAATTTTAGAGTACTTACAAAATTGTTAAAGCCTCGTTGAGTCTAAAGTACAGTGACAGAACATCTTAATAGTGCTTAAATACTATACAATTTATCAAACATTCCACCTGTAAAGGCAAGGTACAACTTACCTGGAAGGGAAGTGGAAGGTAAAAGCAACACTACTTAATTTTACATTAATGTGTTTTTAAATTTCAACAATGGCAAAGTAATATCTCATGAATTTGCAGTAATGAAAGAAATCTCCGATTTTATAAACAGGGAAAGCCTACATTCTACTTGTATTTTTTTTCTATACTTTCAATCAAATCACTTAGTGCTGTCTAAACATGCAATCATAAGGTCCTAATTCACCAGTACTGAAAAAAGAAACTTCTACCACCATTCCCACCAGTTAGGGAGAAAGAAAGGAATGAAGACACTTCAAAATTATTCAAGTAAGAATTGACTTAATATATGAATTCATGATTTCACTACTGCAAGAAACAAACTGTTATATAATTAAATTATATCTAATAAAAATTAAATCATTTCTTCAATTCTTATTAAATGCCAAAAAATAGGTCATATTACCTCACTGAGAAAAATATCTCACAGCACAAAGCATTTTAAGTATAAAGTAAGACCACTGAACATTATAAAAAGCAAAACCTACCAAGTAAAGCTATTAACTCTAAACTGGACGATGTTACTGGTTATTTTCAAATGTTTAAATATTAATTATAACTCCCCAGGATCAATCACTTAACCAAAATATATTTTAAAAATTCTTTGACGTACAAAAAGCTTATAAGGTCAAATTTATAAGAATTCATTATAATTATAACTCTCTCAGGGGCTTTGAAACAGAACTAGTTATAGATAGCTAGTATTAGAATACCTGTAGTATCAGCCCAGGTAACATGAGAAAAGAACAGCTAACTAAGACTCAACAAGTGTTATGCAGTCACTGTCTTCATTCATTCATTAGTGTCTTTTAGAAAATACCAGAGATTTTATTATTCTATTTTTATAAATTGGTTGAAAGAAATCTTAAGTATAGACTTTAATGAGTATAGATGAAGACTTCACAACCTCTATGAATAGTGCCATCTCCCAAGCTAATTAAAATGACCCAAAGCATTTAGGATTCATAGACTGAAAATATAATGTATTTGGGTTTTTTTTTTAAACTGTCATTATTAAGATATTGTATAAAGGCTTAAAGTAATTTAACTACATGAGTCTTAAATATCTGCTAGCTTGGCACTTAGATTTCCAGCATTTCCCTGCCTAAGAGAAACCTTACTGGGAAAAACTATTGTCCACAATTATTCCCATGATGCAGAATAATCTCAAAACACCTACTGGATAATGACTGGGAGGGGTAAACTTTGGGCAACTGGTCATTTTAACAGTACATTGTAATGTACTAATACCAGGCCAAGGGACTCTGCACTAATCCTCATGTCTTCTTGGTCAGTCAGGTATTCAAATCTACACTATAGAGGCTGCTCAATTTGAAGCTATCCTAAGGTATGCGTTATTTATTAAGCCATATGCCAATTATTTTCTATATTGTGATTAAGATTTTCCCATCTCCCAGGGCGCCTGAGTGGCTCAGTCAGTTAAGCGGCTGCCTTCGGCTCAGGTCATGATCCCAGGGTCCTGGGATCGAGCCCTGCATTAGGCTCCCTGCTCAGCAGAGAGCCTGCTTCTCCCTCTCCGTCTCCTGGCTTGTGCTCTCACTCTCTCTCTCTCAAATAAATGAATAAAATCTTAAAAAAAAAAAAAATTTTCCCATCTCCCAAATTATTACATCGGTGTAGACAATATCCCATGATAAAATGACTGCTACAATGCTAAGATCAATTTATACTAGGTAAATAACCTCCTCTAATAACCACAGGTTAACAGTTCTGGATTTTTTTTTTTTTTTTTTAAGATTTTATTTATTTATTTGACAGAGAGAGACACAGCGAGAGAGGGAGCACAAGCAGGGGGAGTGTGAGAGGGGGAAGCAGGCTTCCTGCTGAGCAGGGAGCCTGACGTAGGGCTCATCCCAGGACCCTGGGACCATGACCTGAGCCAAAGGCAGACGCTTAACGACTGAAGCCACCCAGGCGCCCCAACAGCTCTGTATTTAAATGAGTAAAAGTTTCTAGGTAAAGGCCACAAAACCATGCTCTTAACACTACATCCCATTCAAAATTTTCATGGTGACTTGAATAATATTAAAGAACAGGTCTGCTTATCAAAACTGAATGTGACCAGCAGATAAGTACATAATAATACATACAGCAGATAATAACATAATCAATGTTCAAAATTATCATTAGGATAAAGTAATATGCCAAAAACATCTAAATAAAGTTAAAAGAGGTAAGTCTGCATTCAGGTTTAAGAGATGATTTCCACTAGTTCAAGGTGAAGAACTGGTTTGGCAGCAGTTCATTTGAGAAATTAATCTTTAGGTATATATAAGCTCACAAACAGTCAAAAGAACGACAAGGCAGCTATAAAAAGTAATGGAATTTGAGGTTACAGGCAGGAAAAAATGCATCCAAAACGAATGTCCTAAGGATAGTCACGTGGAAATCATGGAACAAACTGAAGGAACAGGAGGTGTTTAGCCTTGAGAAGATGAAAAGGAAACATCCTGGCAGTTTGCAAATATTTGAGATATTATCATGGGTATGAAAGAGGAGACATGTCCCATGTCAGTGTTTCTCAAACTATCTGTGGTAAAGGAATTATTTTTTTTTCCTAATCACTGCAAACACTTTTATAAAACACAGTAACAATATCAGGACTATAGAAAATTGCTATAAAAGATGTCTAAATGCTTAGTCTGTTCCTATACTTAATTCATTATGAATAGGTAAACAGTTCATGGACCCCCCACTTTAAGCAGCTTTATTCCATTGGTACCAGAAAAATGTAAATCGAAGGGAACCATTTTATGGGGAGTTAAATTTCAGCTTGAATTCCTAGTAAGTAGAGGTGTGCCAACATTGGAAGGGCACTTTCAAAGAAAGAATACTTTATCTGTCAGATAATCTGTAAAATGGACTCCTGCACTGGAAAGGGGATCGGATTAAGTCATTGTAGACTCTACCCTCTAAGCTTCTGTGAGGCCAATCAGAAGTAAACACACACAAAACCCCTAAAGTAACTGATAAAAAGTAATCAAAGCATACTACAAAATCAGCCGTGAGTTATTAAGTAGAACATATGGGAAAAAGAAAAAGACTAGGAAAATGACAAAACACTATGTAAGTCGTAATTATGAAACCTTAAATATGTGAGAATTATTAATAGAGGGCCACTGTTTTCTGCTTAAACTCATTATTGACTATATAAATACACCCTGAAGTTGCCTATTCAAAGTTTAAAACAGTCCTCACTATTCAAAACTACAAAGATCTTTGTTTTCAAAAATAAAAAAAGAAACCCTGAGGAACACCACTGCCATCTTCAACTCTCACGTCTTGAGTGACCCTCAACCATCATGGTTTAGTCATAAAGTCTGTGGACCTATCCTGACATAAAGCTAACCACACTGCTACAGTCTTCGCTTCTAGTTAAGTCAATCACCTTCTGATTAAACCAACAGGTTTATGGAAATCCATACCCTCCCATACTAATTCTTGAAAAACAGCAATTTCAGACTCTTAACCATGCATTTTAAAGAGGTGCAAGGTACTCAGCCAAACGCTACTGCTGCTGCCTCCTTTCTGTACTCCCTTAGCCCTCCTCCAAATCCACCCTCCATAAAAGTTGACCTACTGCCCACCAACTACATCAACTTCTAACTTGTTGATGCCTCCTAGGTACACAGGCTACACAGCAGTATCTTGGAACAATCAAAGGTGGCCCCTCAATCAGATACCTTCACTAATTACCACAGGCACATACATTATTCCACATTATTCCTTGAAACTTTAAATGGATGGTCCCAGGAGAAAGACTCCTGTTAATGCACTTTACACAGTAGCATTGAAGAAATTTTTTTCACATCTAATTTGTTGCACTATTTTCCTCATTTCTGATCTAAAACACCACTGATAATGACTCATTTTCTAAGAAGAACAAGTATCAACAGTGACATCAATAAATTAAGATACAAAACAATGAAAGCAAACCTGTTATAGAGTGGGCACAACAAAACACACAAAAATAATAGCAGGTAAGTTAAAGTGACAGAAAAAGAAAATTTATCCCTCAACATTACGGAGTTTTTTAAATCACAGGAAGAAAACACATCCACAAAGTAAAAATCACCATATACTTGCCAGTTGTCTTTTAAATTCAGAAACAAAATCTATCATAGACTCCCATTTAAACATGAGTACTTAGACTGGTACTTTGAAATTCTCCTGGAAATGTTAAGAAATCACCTGCAATGAGCCCTTTTCCTTAAGTTCTTTCAGTGGCATGAAGACTTTAAAAATTTTTAAGTATGAGCTCCAAAATAAATTCTCAATTCTGAGAAATATTTGAAAATCACCTGTTTTGTCTCTCAGTATTCTGAAGCTCCCTGTGGTCCCTTTTCAGGTGTTTGGTCAAAGATGTAAAGTATTCTTTTAAAAGATTCTGGAAAGGTTGTTGTTTCTCTGGACTAATTATCTCACTAGGAGGAAAACTCAAATTAAACTTCTCTGCAGCACTCTTCACTTTCCGTGGCACAAGTCCAGCAATATCATCTCCGCAATGTCGACAAAAACTAATCACCACGGAAACATGAGTATGGGATTCCCGATCAGCATTAATAATATTTTTTAGCTGTTCATAGATTAAGGAAAGACCTTCCTTGTCAGTGAAAATCCCAACTATTGTCAATTCTGCAATGAAACGCAAATCAGTTCTTAACTTGGTAATGTTAGGGGTTTTCTCTTCTTTCCTCGCTTCAAAATGTTTTTTCCAAACCTGAAGAAGTGATGGAGCAAAGTCCGCATAACGCTGGTGAAAGAGAGAGCACAAGTGCACAGCACAGTTCACATCAGATATTTTTAGCTTTGCTTCCACAATAGAAGCTACAGCTTCTGCAATGTATTTGCTTAAATTTAGGCCATTAAAATCATGGGACAAGGAGTCTCTCTGTTGTTCTGTAATAGTTTTTAGTTTCTTGACAAAAGCAGTATTTTTCTTCAAACTTGAGTCTAGGCGGCTAAAGAAATTTTCCTCTGGCCGGCTGTCTGGAGCATTTTGGTTTTTGCTACGAAGTTCCTTCCTTAACTGATGTCGTTCCCAGGCTTCCTGATGAAGCTGAAGGGATTCCTCTTTCTCTCTATATAAAAAACAAACAAGTAAATAAAATACCTTGTATATTTTGAAGAATCACTGTCAAATTTCATAAGAAAGACAATGAAAACATAATCATATAAGCATCAGCATCCCAAAGAAATGAAACAAGCAAAAAACCTTTTCCTACTTTTTTTTAAATATTTTTTTCAACTCATGACCTGTGATCAAGACCTGATCAAGAGTCGGACACTTAACCGACTGAGCCATCCAGGTACCCTTACTTTAAGATTTTGTTTTTAAGCAATCTCTGCACCCAGATGGGACTCGAACTCACAACCCTGAGAGGAAAAGTTGCACGCTATACCGACCGAGCCAGCCAGGCACCCCTTTTCCAACTTCTAAAGACATTTTATTAATGACTTAAGATAATGAAAACCCGGTATACTGAAAATACCAAATGTGGCAGAGTGGATGATTCTGAATAACTAGAGCAAAAATCATTCTGTCAACTAGCAAACTAAATGAATAAAACACTTTTGTCAATTCTACCTCAATAAAGCTGCAAAAGTAAATGGATTAAACACATAATGCGTAATATGAAAAATATAAAATAATATGCCTGGGAAGGATATAAGACCTAAAACAGATAAAAGCATTGAGAATATAGAAAAAAAAAAAAATGTCCACAAAGAATACTTTAAAGAACAATGTTTATAAAAAGAATGCATTAAAAATGTTTTGCTATTTAAGTACAACTTTTCCATACTTCAGGTTTAACCAAACCTCTAATAAAGTACCTTTCTCAGTTTGGGTCTTAAAATTCAAGTGTAATTAAGAAAATCTGAAAAGGAACTAGAAGATAACTGTAAGATAAAACTCCTTTAATAAAAGGCTAACAGTTTACCCTGAAAAAAAAAAAAAATTAAAAGATGGAACATGAAGAAAGTGCCTCCCAAAATTTTAAAGAAAGAAAAACTTATATATGTACAAAAATAAGGGTTAACAAAATAAATAAATAAATAAATAAATAAATAAATAAATAAATGTATTCTGGGGGGCTGAACTTTAAAAAAAAAAAGATGGAACATGTTTAAATTGCAAAAGTAGTAAAATAACTTGAGCAGGAGCAGGAAGGTAGGGACAATCTTGACTTTGAGGCTTCTGAGATACCAAAATACGTAACTTTAAAATATAAATTTCTAAAAAGCAGATTTTCATCTTTCAGAGATAACCATCCCTGAGCTACCCTTCTATGATTTTTCAACTAAAAGCCATAATAAGTTAACAGGGAACACGGACATGTGAATATCCCTTGGAAGTCTCCCAGCCACACACAAATAAAGGATTAGCAGTGAGAGCACACTTTAAGAAAGAATAACTCATTATGTATATGCATTAAATAAGTCCATTTTCATCTGCAATAAAAACAGTTTAAGATACATAAATGAAATATTTACCATTGAAATAATGAGGCTTTAAAGTACTCCAGGGGAAAAAAGTGGGGTAGATAGGGCGGTGGGGGGCTTGGAAGGACTGGTTCGTTATTCTTTTCTGTTTTTTGCATTATGTTTGAATTTTTCCCAATAAGTTGGGAGTCTGATGGTTTGGGTTTTTGTTTGTTTGTTTGTGGTTTGGTTTTTTTTTTTTTGTTCTTTCTGTACTAGGGTAGAGGGAGGAACAAAAGTAACAGTGAAATTGAATATCCTTGTGAATATTTTAAAATTAATTTGAATACATTTTTAGCACAATAAATTTAAAAGTTTAATTTCAACATGTAATTAATATAAAATAATCAGTGAAATACATTACGTTCTTTTTTTCATAAGTCTTAAAATCCAGTGTTCTTTTTACATTCACATTTAACAGCAATCTCACTTTGTACCTGCCTCCTTCTGTGTGGTCCACAGCTCCTTGTGAATTTTTTTAGAAAGTAAAATATAAGCAAGAAACTCTCAAGACTATGGCTCTGAATATTCCCAAACTGGCCTCTACTATTGCCTTCCATACCTAAGGCTCTGGTACCTCTCTAAAAATAGAAGGGCTAAAGAACTTTGGTAGGAGAGTAGGTGCTTGAGCTGTTCTAGAGATCCATGAAAATTCATGTTCGCAAAGTTTTTTAAATCATACATATATGGAGAGAAGAGCCCATGCTACTCAACAGTTGTCACTCGTGCTACATCCTAGTAGATTTCCTGAGGACTACCTTGTTTTTCGCCAAGTCATTATACTACTTATATAGATTTACAAGGTTAAAAATATATTTATGTTCTTTCTTTTTTAAAGATTTTATTTCAGGGCGCCTGGGTGGCTCAGTTGGTTAAGCGACTGCCTTCGGCTCAGGTCATGATCCTGGAGTCCCGGGATCGAGTCCCACATCGGGCTCCCTGCTCAGCGGGGGGTCTGCTTCTCCCTCTGCCCCTCTTCCCTCTCGTGCTCTCTGTCTCTCATTCTCTCTCTCAAATAAATAAATAAAATCTTAAAAAAAAAAAAAAAAAAATTAAAGATTTTATTTCAGAAAGAGAGAGGGCACACGCCTGTGCATGATCACAAGCATGAACAGGGGGAGGAACAGAGGGAGAAGCAGACACCCTGCTGAGCAGGAAGCCAGACATGGGGCTCGATCCTAGGACCCTGGGACCATGACCTGAGCCAAATGCAGACGCTTAACCGACTGAGCCACCCAGGCACCCCTAAAAATAGATTTAGATGAAAATAAGAATGGGAGGCATTATGGAATTCTTTTTAAGGACAAATTTTTAAAGTTGGCTAGGTTCAAAAAACCCAGCCACTCCACTGTTTATTGTAACCTCTTCAAACTTCATTTTATTAATCTGTCAAATGAGGATTATTAGGACTGCCTTTAGGATATGTGCTGATACGTTTTGTATTGCCTAGCACATAATAAGAATTCAGCAAATAACAGCCATTAAGAACTAAAGACTTTCAACTTAAGACCGACACCATGAAAAAAAAAAGCTTTTTAAAAAAATCAAAAACAATCCAGATTACCCTACACCTAAAAAAATACGTATTAAAGATAACTTTATTATTTATTTATGAATTTAATTACAATTATTTAAAATGAGTAATTAAAGCATCATAAGCATGCCTCTAGTCACTGAAAATATAACAGAACGAGTAACTGAAGATACTCTCGTTGAAGTGCACCCCAGAGGTCTGATTCCAAATAATCATTGCTTTCCTAACATTACAATCTTCCCATTCCTTCACATCAATAATAAAATAAATGTTCTTACTTCAACTGGGCAGCTTCTTCTTCTTGCTGACGTTTTGCCTGCTCTTCTTGCTTCTTTTTCTCTTCCTCCTCATGTTTCTTTTTTTCTTCTTCCTCTTTTTTCTTTAATTCTTCCTCTGCCTTCACCTTTTCTTCTTCTTTTTTCTTTCGTTCCTTGTCTTCTTTTTTTCTCTTATCTTCTTCCAGTTTCTTCTTTTTATCTTCAGGGACCTTAATAACCTCCTTCTTGGCAGTAAGCTTGATCTCATCTTTTGGTTTCTCCCTGCTGCTCACTGGCCGCCTTTCACCGCAGTCTTTTTCCTTGTTGTTTAGTAAAGTTTCTTTTTCTTCCATACTTGCTGGCTTTTTACGCTCAGCTGGCATTATGTTACCCAGAACAATCTGTAAGAGTAAAAGAATGTCAGTATTCTTTGCAGTATTGTAAATGCAGTGACTTTTAGTAATGTGACACTGTTTTTTAAACAGAACATATTAATGCAATTGTTGTGGAAGATTAAATGCATGCAAAATAAACACTATTTCTGTGATAAAATAATTTCTTGGTCACATTCCACATTCTATCATTATTAGTTATGCCTCACCTAAGTACTTTTTTACTTTTCACTAAGGAAAAACTGTAACATAAACAAAAGTAGAGAGCACAATATAACCACCTCCATATACTCACTGCCCAAATTCAACCATTATCAACTACAAAATGTAACATTCAATCATAAATACTTCAGTATGTATCTGAGAATATTTTCAATCGGTTTTAATCCCAACATTTCACATCCGTTAGGAGATGCTGGTGACATATTTCACACAACATGGAACAGAAGTTTTTAAGTTGGAACATAAACGAGCTCTTGCCTCCTATAAATGAACTAACAAAATAGACAACAGAAGATGGATTTCACATTATCATTCTAACCTTATCAAACTTTCGAATACAGAAACCATCAACTATCTCAAACTATACTAGATTTTTAATCTTTTCATTAGTATTAGTCAAAATTAATCTATAAATAAACATAATGATGATTACAAAATTTGTATATTCTGTCTATATTTGCCAATACAGTAGCAACCAGCTCAGGACTTCTCAGCCTTGCACTATTACCATTTCGGGCAAGATAATTCTTTGGGGGTTTTGGGGGGGGTAGTAACACTATTTTGTGCATTATACGTTTAACAGCATCCCTGCCTTCTCTATTAAGGAGGTGCCAGCAGTATCTCCCCAGTTTTGACAACCAAAAACTACTCCAGACATTGCCAAATGCTGCTTGAGGACAAAATTACCACCAGCTGAAAAACACTGCACTAGCCACATGAGGCTACTTAAATGAAAATTAATTAAAAAGAGTTTGAAATTTTGTTCTTCAGTCACTACCCATATTTCAAGTGCTCAATTCCAAAAGACTAGTGGCTACCACAACAGACAGTGCAGATAGAGAATATTTTAATTATCACAGAAAGTTCTACTGGATAACACTGGTCTATAGTACAGGCTCTATACAGTTAATTGGAAATAAACTGTGGAACAAAAAACTGTATTTCCCAGCAAAATTCAGCATTTTTTCTTTCCTAAAAATAAAACTCTCTTAGAACTAGTGTTCTAATAGAATTTCTTTTATGGGCAGTGCTTCATGTTTTAAGTCCTAAATCATCTGAAAGTTGTATATGAGAAAATCAAAATACTTTCTATTTAAGAAATACAGAATTAAATTATTTAAACTTCCTAATTTTGTTATTAAAAGCTAAAAATATACACAGTATTCTTAATAATTTTCAAATATAGATTTTAAGTTACAGCAATAAAAACTAGATTAGCAAACAAAACATTTGCAATAATAAATATTTTATAAACACAATGCATTTATGTCAGCACTCCAATAAAATGTTATCACAGAAAGAAAACCTAGGCCAATAGAAGCACTTTAAGTAATTTTTGGAGGCACAAGCAACACTCTATCTTCTCAACCACCTCTTCCTTTCTCCTTTTCTCTTTTACTCTGATTCTCCTCCAGGTTCACATTCTATGCATTTATTTTATTTTTTTTTTAAGATTTTATTTATTTATTTAAGAGAGAAAGACAAAGATAGCGAGAGAGAGAGAGAGAGAGAGAGAGAGAGAATGAGAGAATGAGCAGGGAGGAGAGGGAGAAGCAGGCTTCCCGCTGAGCAGGGAGCCCGTTGCAGGGCTTTATCCCAGGACCCTGGGATCAAGACCTGAGCCGAAGGCGGACACTTAAGAAGGCAGACACTTAACCACTTAACCGACTGAGCCACCCAGGCACCCCTACAATCTACGCATTTATTTTAACAATGACACCCAAAGGCTTCAGTTAACCTCAATGGTGGAACTCAAGAAAAAAAGCTGCTAATCCTGTTTAATCAATCATTAAAACATGAAAGGGCATAACTACTTATTTGCATGGCAAGGCAGTGTTAACATTTATGTTATCTGGGAAGCGTAGCAGCTTCAAATACCCACCTTTAATGTGAAAAAACCATGCCCTAAAGCAAGCAAACTTTTAAAAGAAAATCCTCATAGCTACCACTCACTGGCCCCACAGTAAACATCTTACATACATTATCTCATCTAATACTAAAATCTTTATGAAATGGGTATTATTTTCCCTATTTTATAAATGAGTAAACTGAGACTTGACCAAGTAACTTGACCAAGGCCTCCACAGCTGGTGACAGAGCTGGAATTTGAACCCATACTCTCAACTAAAGTTATTAAGAACCTTGAGAGTACCAAACTGTGAGGTGGAAGACTTCATCATAGATACTGACAAATCATAGAATTCCGTATCTGAATAGAAAGAGTCCCTGATAATGGCTAAGCAGTTTTTATATCACTTTTTTAACTTTTGGCAGACACTAGCTAAAACATACAGGGATAAGATAATTCCTAACGTAACAATACAATCTTACTTAGGGATATTTGTCATTATGCACAAAAAAATAATACTCTTTATATAGAGAGCTGGTATTTTCTGAAGTGAAGTTTATCAACAAGCGACACTTCAATGATACAAGGAACTACAGACAATAAGAAGAATGGCCTAAAAACTTACAAGTAATGTCTCATTTATGAAGCTAATTTTAAGTTCTATTAAAACATTAAATTCACTTGGAATCTTACAAATTCATAAAGGATCAGCTTAACAGAGTCTCCTAAACTTTTGTGACTCTACATTCATTTATTCAATAAATGTTTAAGTGCCTACTATATCAAACTGTAGTAGGCACTCATGAATTGATCCTGCTCTAAAACATAAAAAAACAGATTCTCAATAAGACCCTTAAATCTTGGTACTGATATAGTCTTTGAATCACTTCATCCTTGTATTAAAAACATACCCAAAGTACACTTCAAACTAAATTTCAGGGAACAAAAAATATGAGATATGTAAAGGCTCATTTAAAGACCAGCAATGCAACATGTGAAAACAATATAGGCTTTGAAGTCGTTGGCATCCCAACTCTGCAACCTGCTAGCTATGGGAACTGGGCAACTTAACTTCTGAGTCTATTCATTGATAAAATGGAGGTACTGCTACCTCTCCTACAGAATTCTTAATCTACTAACATAGAAGGTAGTATCAAGAAGGCATTCAATAAATGTTTATTCTTTCACACAGAACACTGAAAAGTTCATTGGAAGATGAGATTTTTTTAGAATTAGGACTACTAGACTTTACTCCAATTCTCAATTTTTACAATGACAGGGCAGCAGAGGAGTGACCTGCCCAATTACACTAGTTTAATGGCTGGGTCAAGGTTCACTGTCCACTTCTCTTCTCCACTATATACCCTGACTTAAGATTTTTAAAAGCCAGGGCGCCTGGGTGGCTCAGTTGGTTAAGCGACTGCCTTCGGCTCAGGTCATGATCCTGGAGTACCGGGATTGAATCCCGCATCAGGCTCCCTGCTCGGCAGGGAGTCTGCTTCTCCCTCTGACCCTCCTCCCTCTCATGCTCTCTGTCTCTCATTCTCTCTCTCAAATAAATAAATAAAATCTTAAAAAAAAAAAAGATTTTAAAAGCCAAACAAAATATACAAACAACCTAATTTGGATCCATATGCATTTGTACTGTCAATTAAACTGTATTTAGTGAAATGCTAAAATTTCTTTAAAATATTTTGATAGTCCATGCTTTAATAAACAGCCAAATATTTTATCTGAACTATTTCAAAAACTTTTTCAAGTAAAAACTAAAATTTTAAATAGATTTCATCTCAAAATAATCAAGATAAATATTAGTGATCTTTTTATTGGAATATCATTAGTTCTTACAAATTACTGAATACAATTACAGCCAATCCTTAAAAGGAACCCATGTTTTAAAACCACCCTCCTAGCTTCCCAAGTAGTGCCCTGGCCCTTGGGCTGTATATTTTATTTGGTTTTCTAAATATACTCTGAATGTCCAAAAGAAAGTTAAACTACTTTATTAGCAAAACAGGTACCAATAGAGCGTACCGGAGGACAGAGTGCAGAGTAAGGGTGTTTCCCTTTTAAAGATAGTCCTTTAGCAAAGTACCATATGGACAATGTATGAAATCACAATCAGAATGCTCTGAAAATACTCCAGAGGAAGACAATGCTGTTTTACCTTTTAATTCTGTGTTATTCAAAATGTCCTAAGGGCAGAACCATACAGGGGCTTTATCTCCCAGTCTGTGGCTTTATAAAAAGTCCTTAATATCAAGGACTCATGCAAAGTTTTTACAAATTTCACCAGAGTTCAAAACTGGTTTTCTTGATGAGTCGTACAATTTTTATAAACACCTAAAAACTACGATAAATGATAAGGGTGAGTGATAGTTTTACTTTGGTCTGATGCATCATTACATACAGGTTCTAAAAAAGCAGGAGAGCTGATGGTCCGGTTCAGTGTGTACCCCCAAACCCGTAAGCTGGCTCTGCCGGGCCAACCTGACGACCAAATACCCTGTGATGATCTCCTCAGTTCAAAAGTACCAACGAGAGTAAATACTAGGAGCCCTGGGATGAAGGCAGAGCGAAGAACCCTCAGCCTGTGTGACTAAAAAGAAGTAAACCAAATAAGCCCTGCCCACCATTCCCAAACACCGAAACCCCTTCCCCTCCACACACATCTCCCACAAACCCCTGCTCCTGCTGCACATTCCCATACCCCACACGCTTCCCCGCCACAACTCCCCTTCCTACGGGTACCCTCGGTCACCTTCGCGGACCATCCTTGCCCCAACCCTAACTTCTCACCCCACACTCCCTCTACCACCCGAGACCGAGACTCTCCGGCTGGTCTCCCTACTCCACATCCTCCCACACACGCACCCTCCCCACTTCCTCGCCCTCGCTTTCCTCCCGGCTCCCGAAGAGCTTTCCCCAACCTCCCCTCGCTCTACTCCACACCCCCAAACACCTTCACCCCGCCACAGCAGGCTGCCCGCCTTCAGCCCCGAGGCCCAGCCCGGGCATGTGGGGCAGACACCCGCTCGACCGCCCCTCATGTGTGCCTCGGGCCGGGGGCGCCCGCGTTGATGGGAGCCTCCGGGAGAGGGGTCTGAGGAGGACGACGCCGGAGCTGCGGTCCGTCTACTGCTCGCCGCCCCCGGAGCGCTGGGGTGCGGAGTCGGCTCTTGGGTCCCTCAAGGAGTAGGAGTCCAGGCCGGTGCCCCCCAGCCCCGCTCCCTCCCGATCGTTGGAGCGGAGGGGAAGGAGGTTCCCCGGGACTCACCTCGAGCCTGTTGTCAACATTAGCCCCGCGTTTCCCAGCACCAACTCCAGCGCTCGGGCTCTCCCCTCCCCTCCCCCCACCTATCTCGCAGCCGAGGGCCCGCCTTCCCTCAGCTCTCCCTCCTCCCTCCGCCCGCCGGCCCTCCCGCCCGCCACTCACCAGCGCGGCCGGGCTGCCAGTGGGGGCGGGGCGGAGGGAGGAGGAAAGGAAAAAGCTGTTCGGACGTATGCCTGATCGAAAACTGTCCGGGTCTCCCTTCCCCCGGCATATCGATGCCCTTAGCTTAACCATGGAGTGACGGATCGCGAGCAAAGGCGCAGACAGGTGCGACACACATACAGGCTGGCTCAAATTGTCCACCAGATGAGAAGAGCGAGTTTTTCAGACAGGCAATGAAAGGGGCAGCCACAACCAGTACCTCAAGTCAGGTCCCCAGCAGAGGGGAGGAGTGTTCCAAGGACCGAAGGCAGGAAGTGGATTGGTCGCCAGGAAAGGGAAAGCGCCTGAATTGGAGATGCGCAGGCGCAGGCACTTGGGGGAATTGGAGGGGAGAGCTAGAATGGGGTGGGGCGGAGCTAACAGGAGGTAAGGAAGGGCGGTGGAACAGTAGGAGAATTACGGAGCGCCATTAAGGACAAGTTTGGTCACGTGATTATCAGGGGAGTTTCCTGGAGCGAACGTAAGGGAGAGGTCTAAGAAGGGAAAGTTTGATTGGGCTAATTTGAGGGGTGAGGTTGAAGATTTACGAAGTTGAAAACTGGAGAAGCTAAAGAATATGGCTGGTGGGAAAAGTAGAAGTTGGTTAGGAATGGGTCTAGATTTAAAGAGTGCCCTAGAAAGACTACGAAAGTCCCGTGGGGGAATTTCCAGAAGCACTTTTTTAGTTGTTCGACATAAAACCAACCCAGAGTGAAGAAAAGAAAGGTTTTTCTCAACGGATCTTAGAAAGTACCCTGTCGTAGCAAACAAATTTAAAAAAAAATTAAAATGGAATGACCTCCCTGAATTACTGAATGTAATCACTGGTTTAAAAAGTTGCCTAGTCTTGTCATTTCTTCCGATTGCGAAACCAAGTCAACTTTTTAAAAGGGCATTAGTTTATCCACACAACTTAACTCCTCTTAAATTGCGGAGTTTGTGTCTCTGGCCTCCGATTTTTATCGAAACACTGCTTAGATCTGCTAACATGCTTAGATCTGCAACCATCTCGTACTGGTTGGCTTTGACTGGTCAGGAGCCAAAGGAACAAGGGTGCAAAACTGGTCTTGATTCTTGCTTGACATGTGGCGCCTCACCCGATATACAAGCTCACAAAATGAGCTGCTACCAACCTCAAATACATGAGGTTCATTTGTATTCAGCTTTTGCCCATTTGCCTCTATTCGGTGGTTCGCTTTCCATTTATTAGTAGCATGCAAATAAATCGCCTTCACAAATTGAGTGTTGATGTTTCCTGTACTTAGATTTTTTTTTTTCAAAACACTACTAATAGGTTGATCATTTAAAGGGTAGTGAAAGAGAAAGATAAATGCTGCTATTCTGTACCACTGACAAACAAGTAAGTGGAGGAAGGCACCTGGGTGGCTCAGTTGGTTAAGCATTTTGTTCTTGATAATCACGTCTGGATCTCAGTATTGCTAGGCGTGGATCCTACTTAAAAACAACAATAACAAAACAATTAGGAGAGAACTGTCCCAAACCACCATACTGGGGATGGCCACCACTGTTCTTTTCAAAAGTTTTCCTCATTTTGTCTGCCTACCTTAAGAAAATTTACCTCTATGCTGTTAATGAATAAATCTGCCTATCCAAGTCAATCTTTACCTTTCATGAGGTATTAAAAGGAAATCCTGTGAATACAGGAATCAAAAAAAAAAGAGAGAGAGCCTTTTTATTGAGCTTTTGCTTATTTTAAATTTGTTATTTTAATTAATAATCATAATAATCTTGTAGGTATTATGATCCCCATTTTATAGAAACTGAGTCACAAAAAGATTAATTCAATATCACAAAACTAGTAAGCATACTATTACACACAAGTCCAACTCCAAAAACCCAAATTTTTTCTGATGTATCCCACTGCCTTAATGCCTATACTTTTTCATAGACTGAAAATGCTCCCCATTGTTTTCTTTCCAAAGAAAGATGTCAAAAGCCACCAAAGCTTTCTGATATGAGGCTATTGTTGCAATCTCTAACTAGAAGAAACACACTTCTCTGGAGAAGTCATCGTTTTTGCATTCTGATCATTCAAGTTTCACTATTTCCTGTAACTACACTATATTTAGTTTTTAAGTGTCTATCTAGATATTTCATTATTTGAGAAAATTCTAAAAAATGCCTTTTCCTCTGCCTGCTTCAGTTGACAGAACTATACCATATGAAAAAAGAAAAAACTGATATACATATAATTTACATGATACTATTTTCTATTTAAACCCCAGTTACAATGCTGCTTCGCATTAGAAAGCAAAGGCAAGAGAAAGGGATTACAATTTCAGGGCAAGATAAATCCTAAATTAAAAAAAAAAAAACAGGGCTCATGTGACATGAACTGCCTGGTGCCCTGCTGAATATGTGCTGTACCTTGAACAAATTCACCTCCGTCTTTTAGAAGCTGATGTCTAGCTTGACTAATTTAAGCTAGATTTGTATCTTTTACATTTGTATCTTTTTGTATTTTTAATGAGAGATAAAAAGGAAGTATATTCCTGGGCATGATCCAATAGGGAGGTAAATATTAATGATGCAGGGAGAGAGAAAACAGGTAACAATGAGCAAAATCCTTGTGGTGGTAAGAAGGAATGGAATCTGAAGTACAAGGAGAAAGAGTGCCTTTGAGGGGTGCCTGGGTGGCTTTGTCGGTTAAGCATCCAACTCTTGCTTTCAGCTCAGGTCCTGATCTCAGGATTGTGAGATCAAGCCCATGCGTTGGGCTCTGTGCAGAGCATGGAGTCTGCTTGAGATTCTCTCCCTCTCCTGCTGCCCCTGCCCCCTGCCTCCACTCTCTCTCCCTCTCTCTCTCTCAAATAATTAAAAGATTTTATTTATTTGGGAGAGAGAGCACAAGCAGAGGGAGAGGGTGAAGCAGACTCCCCGCTGAGCAGGGAGCCCAGTGTGGGGCTTGATCCCAGGACCCTAGGATCATGACCTGAGCCGAAGGCAGATGCTTAACGAACTGAGCCACCCAGGCCCCCTAAATAAATAAATCTTAGGAAAAAAAAAAAAAAGAAAGAGTGCCTTTGATAGAAGCAGTGCCCGCAAGATATTAAGAGGGAAACAAGGAAGATGAATGCATGGACAGATAGGCTTGTGGACTTGGAGGGGGGATTGTAAAGGACTTCCACCTTGATCATTCCTATTTTCTCAATGAAATTGGAGGCAAGATCATCAGCTAAGAGTGGGGTGAGGGAGAGATTGGGGGAGGTTTGAAAACAGGGGAAAATAGGAAAGAGACGGCTTGAAGAACGTGAAAGCAATGGAGATGCATACTAAGGATTGCTGCTGACACACTACTTGGTGTTTCTGATCATGAATTTAAAACCATGCAGCCTACATATGCCAATTTCTCCAGAAGAGATGAACAGTTAGTTTTAGTCAAGGTTGTGGCTTTTTTGCCCCCTTGAGCGTGATGAAAAAGAAAGTGAAGAGTAAGGGGATTGTGTGTTTGCAAGAAGATGATAATCATGAAGGATCATGGAATCTCAGCTGGGTATGGAGGGAAGTTAAGGGGAATGAGGTATATGTGTGAGTGTGGATACGGTTAATGGATTGACAGGAGTAGAGGTTGCCAAGAAAATGGTGATGAAAGAGCTGTTTAATATCAAAAATTCAACTGAGTAAATTTGAAGATCTAATTGGCTTTATTAAATGATTCATGAATTGGGCAGCATCCCGTCTAGCAAATAGAAAAAAGCTCCATCAAGCTGTAGAAAGGGGACAGTTTTTAAAGGCAGAGAGGAGAATAAAGGAAATTATTAGCAAAGAATGCATTGTTTTAGGCAAGGTAACCCTCCTGAGGGGAATGGAAGGGGCCTATCGGTATTTTCTGGTACTGACCAGGTAATTCCATGTTCCTGTGGGAATTGAAACTGTAATTAGGTTAGGTATTAAGTCTTGCTTTGCTGATGTGAGGCCTTTAACCTAAGTGACTCCATTTGGGGCCTGTGCTTTTCTTCTTAACAAACCCAGAAACTTTAGTGAATTAAAAGGGACAGATGAGGACATCAGAATGTGGTTCTGGAGAGCTGCAGTAACTGGGACTATAGACAGAAGGAACAAATCCAGAGGAGCTGAGGCTTTTGAAAGAGGATAAAAGAGAACTGGTTTAGAAGCCACCATGGAAAGCAAGATGCATGCATCTCTGAAGTCAGACTACATGAATTCAAATTCTAGTTCCAAAATATACCAGCTATTTGAGCTTGGCTAATTCTTTAACCAGTTTAGATCACAGCTTTTAATTCTTAAAAAATCTTGATAATAGAGGTGCCTGATGGCTCAGTTGGTTAAGCGACCAACTCTTGATTTCGGCTCAGGTGGTGATCTCAGGGTCATGAGATTGAGCCCCACCTTGACTCCATGCTTGGCGTGGAGTCAGCTTGGGATTTTGTCTCTCCCTCTGCCCTGACCCCCACTCGCGTGCCACCCCCTTCTCAAATAAATAAATAAATAAATAAAATCTTTTTTAAAATCTTGACAGTAACAGTACCTTTCATAGGGTTTTGTGAATAGTAAATGAGGTGATTCAAATAAAAGCACTTAGCACAGTGCTCACAGGGTATGCTCTGTGTTAGCTGTTACTAAACCATTTTGGAAATACGAAACACAGTCATCTAAATGGCTTTGCAGTTGAAGTAAATAGTGCTTCAATAGCCCTTAACTCTGGTGTGACATCAGTTGCCTGAAACCTTTTACTCCAAGCACTGGAAATCCGTGCTAAGAAAATGAACTTAAAATGAAAATTAAAGGGGTGCCTGGGTGGCTCAGTTGGTTAAGCGACTGCCTTCGGCTCAGGTCATGATCCTGGAGTCCCTGGATCGAGTCCCACATCGGGCTCCCTGCTCGGCAGGGAGCCTGCTTCTCCCTCTGACCCTCCCCCCTCTCATGTGCTCTCTCTCTCTCTCTCTCTCTCTCATTCTCTCTGTCTCAAATAAATAAATAAAATCTTTAAAAAAAAAAAATGAAAATTAAAAAGGGGCAAAAATCAAATCACCACAATGTACATTTTAAATATTTTACAATTTTATTTTTCAGTTATACCCCGGTAAAGCTGGGGGTGGGGAGGGGGAAAAAAGGATGAGATTTCTCAGCTATTGTAACAAATAAACGCAGAAGTTTGTAAACATCATTTCTAATTCTGGTTTCACTTCAGTTTGTCCAGGAGAATAACCAATCTCAATATTTGGGGGAGGGGACTAATGATAAGCGGTGACAAAGTAACCTATGTCATCTAATTGTCTTAATTTAATTCCCAACCCATATTTCTAAGTCTTTGCTGTGGGGCAGCTATGATGAAATATTCCACATATACTTCAAACCTAAAATGTCCAAAATTGAACTTCATGTTGGTCTCCAACTCCATCTACTTCATGATTTATTTTTATTCTTTCAGTTAATGGTGCTAAAGGGTATTAGGATATGTCACCCCAAAATATGGCACTTCAGCATAATGATTATTTTGAGCTGAAGGCAATTGAGAATCAACGATGCTGGAAGAATTCTCTAGATCTTCCCTTATCTGCCTAAAAGCAGTGCATGAATTTCCCTTTGTGAAGGTGTCTGCCCCCCCACCCCAACCTCTGTGTCAGGAAGAAGAGAGGGACTCTTATCGCTGGTGATAGAGAGTCAACACCCAGAAGGGTTTGCATACACAGATCGGACTTATCTTCCATCACTTCTCCATATATTTCCAAGTCACTCCTGTATTTAGTTGTCCTTTAAGGCCCCAGCCCCTTCTCCTTTGTTAAAATGGTGTGTAAACCCTGAGTCTAACTGCTTCTTTGTGTTTTGCTTCTTTTTGGTGAATGCCTGTGCATGTAAATATTAATAAAAAATAGTGTGCCTTCTCTCCTGTTCATCTGTCCTTTGTTAGTTTAATTCACACACTTCCAAATGAAGAACGTAGGAGGGTAGAGGAAAAGCTTTTCCTCTCCAGTAGTTAGGTAGTCCTCAGTCCTCATCCCTTGTCCAAATGCAATTGATATGTCTCAGAAAGATCTTGCCTGGGTCCTTACCCATAGCCCCACCCCGACAGCCTTACTTCACAGCCACGTAACTCAAACCCACACTGCTGGCAACCATCTCTTAGTTCTCCTTCCTAATTGCTTCTACTCTTGCCCTCTACCGACCTTGGAGAGTATTAGATCATTTAACTCCCCTTAATGGCAATCCTCCCCAAACCTCCTTGATCATACAATTATATGGGGAGGGGTGGAGGTCATCCTCCCAATCCATGTATATTTACTTAGATACAAATTGTGTGTACTACACAAATATATACATTACAGTACATTCTCCCAAATACAAAAGGTAAGAATTAAAAAACAAAACAAAACAGAAGTTCCAGTATTTTTGCCTAAGGAAATCATTTTACATACCCCTTGGTGCCAACCCACTTTGGAAGTCACTGACTTACAGGGTAAAATTCAGTCTTTAGCAGGAGTCCTTAATAATGCATAGCTCTTACTTATATGTCTAGTTTCACTTCCTGCTACTTCCCCCACAGGTCTAAGTTCTAGCCACAATAGATAACCTGCATAGACTGGACTTCCTCTTTCCTTAGTGCCCATATTATGCTTCGGTCTAGAATGCCCTTTCTCCCATGAATGTTTCCTAACTAGGAGCTCAAGGATTATTTCCCTAGGGAAGCCATTCTTCATCACCAGCACCCCACGTATATCAGATTAGGTCCCTGCCCCTCCCTGGGTTCCCATAGCAGCCTCTGAACATTTCTGTTATAACATTCATTATGTTATATTGAAATGATTTGTTTATATTTGTTTTCTCATTAAAACTGTGAGCTCCTTGAAGATATGATTTATAGCTTATTAATCTTTGTGTCCTGGGGCCATAGTAGGCACTTAATGATATTTTGATAGAAGGAATTATTAAGTGAATGAATATGAAGGGGATTAGAATATTCCACTCCAAAATATGCCACTTTGGCATATGGATTATTTTGAACTGAAGGCAATTGAGAATTAACAGATGCACAAAGAAGCCTTCTCAGATCTTCCATTATCTGACTGAAAGTATAAACTTCTATGAAATGAGGACTTCCATTGATCCTCTCTTTGAGAGATTTGTGACCATGTAGAAGATGGAAAGTTGACACCAAGATGAGTCTGGACAAACAAACCTTACTAAAACCAGCCTTAAGTTCCATTAGTTTCCACATGTATTTACTTTTCCACAACTTGCTGCCCCTAGAAGTCCAAACTCCCCTTGTCCAGTCACTTTTCCATAATTTATCACCCTTTGTTAAAATGGAATGTAAGCTTCCGTATCTACTTCTTTAGGTTTTCACTTCTTTTCTGTGTAGTCTCCTTGCATGTAAAATTAAAAACATCCATTAAAGTTGTATACCATTTCCCCCTTTAATTTGTCTTTTGTCAGTTTAATTCACACACCTCGGATACCACACCTAAGAGGGTAGAGGAAAAGTTTTCCCTCTTCTACAAATGCTGTTATGGAAGAGGGAGAAAAATCTGTGTACTGATGCAGGAAAGTAGGATTAAACTAGAGTGAAAAGAACACATTATTTTAGAGGAAACAATCATATACTGGAGTTTCATTTTTATTTACCAAGCAATATACCAATGCTTAGCAGCCCAAATATAGGCCTCCATGCTCCTTTTCATGATTTGCATTAAAGCTAATTCAAGTTTTTAATACTGAGTGATTCACTGGATAAATGGAGAGAAATAAACAGATGCCTCTTTCTTAGTGTGCTTCAGGCATTAATCAACCCAATGATCCTATTTGGTTATTTTCCTTGCTTTTAGAGATGGGGAAACTAGCGTTTAGTGTAGTTAGATAATGTGCCCAGGATGGCATAGCTACTAAATAGAATCTCCATTCTTGTCTGAACTTTCTGATTCCAACGTTCATGCTCTTATGCATTATTTGTTCCCATTCTAGGATGTTTTCCCCACTTTATATATCTGAACTCCACACACATAATAATACCGATATCCCCTTTTACACAGTTACACAGAATATAGAATAAGAAAAGACATGATTTTATAACCTAGCTCTAACAAGACCGGCCAATACATATAATAAAACAAGAATGTCTGCCTGGGTCAGACCAGTGTGTTGCTAAAACTATACCCACGATAACACAAAGGTAAGAGGAAGGGCTAGAAATCAATCATCCGGTGTCTGGTCTTGGAGCCTGGCTACTACAGTACATGTAACACAATGAAACTAGGGCAAGTCACTTGTAAACCTGTGACTCAGATGCTTTATTTTAAAAATCAGTAGATTAGACTTTATGATCCCCAACTTCATTATTTTAATTTAATTTTGGCCACACCTCTTGTCACTGCTTCCAAGTGTTTAAGAATCCAAATGAAAAGTGGTTGTCTTCATAACCCAGGACGATATTGTCACAATGAGAAATAGAGCTGGGGAAAAAAGTTACTGCCTGAAGAGTCTGACATCACTTCCCTTCTTGTGTCAGTTGCTAAGGGTAAGGTAAAAGAATGGGTGTAATTTCCAGCTTAGTTTTCTTTGGGAAGATTCTGTCCTACAGACATATTATGTATACATTATACTTCCCTAAGTTTTCCCCATAGAAGCTATACAAATAGCCATTCCATTGTGTTTTGCCCCTTCCTTGCATCTTCATGAAAGATTCATCTAAACACTTTGGATTAAATTTTTCATATGCAACATCCACTATCAGTTTAATAATAATGATAATAAGCAAGGGGTGCCTGGGTAGCTCAGTCGGTTAGGGGTCCAAATCTTGATTTCAGCTCAGGTCATGACCTCAGGGTTGTGGGATCGAGCTCCACATTGGGCTCCACATTGGGCATGGAGCCTGTTTAGGATTCTCTCTCTCTCTCCCTCTACCCCTCCCTCTACACTTGCATATGTGCACTCTCTCTCTCAAAATAATAATGATGATGATAATGATGATAAACTAATAATAACAGCTATCATCTTTTGGTACTTACTATTTTGCAAGTTCTATACAACTATTCCTTTTTAAATTTTAAAACGGTGCAATCATAATACAGCTAATGTTACTAGGTGTCAGGCATTGTTCTAAACATTTTACATGCACTGATTATTTAATCCTCACAATAATCCAATGTCATAAGTACTATTAAGCTCATTTTACTAATGGGAAAAATGAGGGATAGAGAAATTAGGGAACCTGCCCATGCTCCCAGCTGGTCAGTGACGGAGCCAAGATTTGGAGTCAGGCAGTTTAGATGAAGTTACTTAGCCATGAGCCTATGCTAGCTTTCTCTAAGATAGGCATAATTATCTCCATTTTCAGATGGAAAGCAAGATGTGTTCCACCATGAGATGTGACCAATATTAGCTATGCAGACACACAGTTAATAATGGGCAAAGCTAGAATTTGAACCTAGATGTGTCCCTTCCAAAGCCCCGTTTCCTCAAAATTCTCTGGCTTTATCTCGTTTCCTTTGCTGGCAACTCCTCCTTCTCATCCCAACCTTTAAACTTTTGAGTTCTTCAGAATTCTAAATCCAGGACTTCTCATTCATACCCAGGTTCTCAATAACATCTGTACATTGAAAACTGTCAAATGTGTTTTTTTCGGTCCGTGCTTTTCTTCTGAATTCTGACAGGTGCATCCGACTGCCTCGTTGACAGATCTACTTAGTATCCCAGATAAAACTCAAATGTCCCAAGTGAACTTTGCCAAGTTTGCTCCCCTTCCACTCTTCCTCATCTCAGTCAGTGGCATCAACATCAACTCAGTTGCTCCAGAAACAAAGCAAAGAAGGGGGGCAGTGGATGGGTCACTTACCTTGCAGACATTTTCTGAAGGAGCCACATTCACAAATAGTTTTAAAGACAATATGTTGACATGAGAGTTGTTACAACTCTGATGAAATGATGTAAGAGGAAGGAAAGTGAAAGTAAGACCATGGCACAAGTAGAGAATATGGTTTTTAAAAAAGGGCACTTTAAGAATACACTCCCTCCTTCACTAAGCAGTAGGAGAGGATAAGGAGCTTGTTAGAACTTCATGTTGCCCTTGAGTTATCCATCCTCAACACCTCTTTTTGCTTGCCTAACTCCTATTTCATTTTCAAGATTTCAGTTTACATAATCCTCCAGACTAGATGACATTCCCCTCAGTTATGCAGTTTCATAGTATCTTATACCCATCTTTCACAATTCTTTTATACTTATAATTAATTAGTTGTGTGATTACTTAACTTCTATCTGAGATTGCAAGCTCCTGAACGTAGGAACCATGTCTGACTTCTTCACTTCTATATTCCAAAGCATCTAGCACAATGCTGGCATATAGTAGGGACTCAATAAATATTAATTCAGTAAGTAAATGCCTATTACTTTCCACCAGATGAATATATGCCAGATTGATTTTCAATAAAGTAAAACAATGTCATTCTTCTACTGTGTTAGGTAGGAGATGGGAGTCATTGAGTTACAGAATGTTAGAATTGGAAGTACTCTCACAGAGCACTCAAGATATACAAGCAAACAGTAAAAAAAAAAAAAAAAAAAAAATCATTATCCCCACTCAAACATTTTATCTTTTGGGAGACAAGATAAGCAGAGAAAAAAAAATGTTCAACTGAAGACACTGCTTCTATGTGTCACAGGAATTCAAGAGAGGAAGGGGTCAGCTTGGGTGTATCAGTTAGCAGTTTCACAGAACATCAGGTGGGAGAGCTGGGCTGGAAGTCTCAATGGTGACAGATGGACTTTCTGCAAGAGTATGGAGATGAAAATCAGAAGAGGGAAAAGGGGGGTGCCTGGGTGGCTCAAACTCTTGGTTTTGGCTCCGGTTGTGATCTCAGGGTTGTGAGATCAAGCCCCATGTCTGGCTCCATGCTCAGCGCGGAATCTGCTTGAGAATCTCTCTCCCTCTCCCTCTGCCCCTACCCCCACTCATGCATGCTCTCTCTTTCTCATATAAATAAATAAATCCTTAAAAACAAAACAAAAAGAAGTTGGAAAAGGAAAATGACTGAAAAAGCATTCGGAATAGAAACAGAAAAGATAGAGGACTAACAAGGCAGAGTGTTGTGGTAGCCAGTGAAGGAGTTACATGAGAGGATGCATGGGTGACAAGCCAAAAAGATGAGTGTGGTGCACCCTTCAGTCATACATTTCTAGAAATGGCCATGTGGTCACAGGCTGTGGTAGATGGCCTCTTAAGATGGCACTCAAGGATGCCCACCTCCTGGTCTTTACACCCTCATATAATCCCCTTCCCTTGAGCATAGGCTGGGTTTAGTGACTATTTCTAGTGAGTATAATACAGCACAAGTTATGGTGTGTTAGTACTAATGCTAGTTTATGAAATCTTGGAGCTTTCTCTCTCTCCCTCTCTCCCTGAGGGCAGCCAGCTGCCATGTTGTGACCTACACTTTGGAAAGGCCCAAACAGCAAAGAACTGAGGGAAGCTTCTGGCCAACAGCCAATGAGGAATTCAATCCTGCCAACAACCACGTGGGTGAAATGAAAGTTGATTCTCTCCCAGGTGAGCCTTCAGATGAAATCAAAATTTCAACCAGCAGTCCGACTGCAAATTTGTGAGAGGGCTTGAGCCCCAGCTACTGAGCTAAGCTTTGTCTGGATTACTGACCTACAAAAACTGTGAGATACCATGCTTCTTGTTTCAAGCTACTACATTGTGGGGTAATTTGTTATACAGCAACAGACAACTAATACGATGGTAATCAAAATTATTATTATTTTTTAGATTTTATTTTTAAGGGATCTCTACACCCAACATGGAGCTCAAACTCACAGCCCCAAGACCAAGAGTCACATGCTCCACTGACTGAGCTAGGCAGGTGCCATAATAACCAAAATTATTTTTAATGTTATATGTTATATACATATACTTATATAAATATATTTTATAAGTTAGATATTTCACAATGTAGGGCGGAAACTCATGAGAACAAAGAGAAGATCTTTTTTTTTAAAAGATTTTATTTATTTGACAGAGAGAGACACAGCGAGAGAGGGAACACAAGCAGGGGGAGAGGCAGAGGGAGAAGCAGGCTTCCCACGGAGCAGGGAGCCCGATGCGGGGCTCGATCCCAGGACCCTGGGATCGTGACCTGAGCCGAAGGCAGACGTTTAATGACTGAGCCACTCAGGCGCCCCCAAAGAGAAGATCTTTGCTATTAGCCAGAGGAAAGAAAAGATATTAAGAAACAGTCATTTTTTAAGGAATTTCTATTAATCAGGGAAGAAATGAGATTAAGTATCAGCAATAGAGAAAAGACATTATTTTTTAGCCTAAAGGATTGATTTGAATAAATTTTACCTTTTTTTTTTTCTAATTTCACTTTTTGCTCCTCACTTTCCTGGGTCAGAATAGTTGGTTATGTATACCTTACTCTTAACATCTCTATTAAAAGTGGGTAGGGGTAAGGAAAGAAAATGAAATCAGTTACTTTTGGCAATAGATAAATTTTGGGTTATGTATAAAAAGGAACAATGTGTGTATGTGCCCCATTACCATGATAATTTGAAAATTCCTTTTAATAGAAAGTTGCTACTGCAAGAAATTTGTCTACCTTCAAAAATATAAATTCTAGCATGCTCAGTGCTTCAAATAATAGGGCAAAGAACCCAAGGAAAGACCTTTCTTCAAAAATAAATTTGCCTGAATTTGCTGAAAAGATGAGACAAAGGAAAAAGGGTTTAGGTTTTTAGGGATGGCAAATTGTGGAAAGGTAAATATACAGGGGGACCAATGGAAGATAAGGTTTGTTTTAATGAGTTTGTTATGTAGATTCCTCTGGCACCTTCTCTGGGCTGATTAGAGTCTATAGTTGTCTCCAGTGATTAAGAATAATCCTGCTCTTCTTATATTTGTTTCTTTCCAATTGCTTTCAGCTCAAAATGATCCTTATGCCAGAGAGGCATATTTTGGGGTGGCATACTCTGAACTCCTTCAGTTGATACCTAGAATATTCCTTTTCTCATACTCAATCATTGCTAATTTTCTTGTACCCTGACACCCAGACTTACTTATCAGGCCTCATGCAGGCTCAAGACCATCAAATCCCAGGAATCATGCTGAGGGCCACTACCATGATTAAAACCTTATAATAACCATATAATAATAATAATAGTAGTAATAGCTAATATGTATTGAGTATTTACATTATGCCAGGCATTGTTCTAAAGTGTTTTACAGGTAGTTACACCAACCCTATTAGGTAGGTACTATTACAAATCCCATTTTACGGATAGGGAAACTAAGGCTTAGAGTGTGTAAGTAACTTGGCCATGATCCCACAGCTAGAAACTAGAATTTCAACACAGGCAGTCAGGCTCTAAAATCCATACATTCACTGAGCAAATGTTTGTGGGGTACCTATTTTGTGCCAGGCACTCTTCTAAGCACTTAAGATACATCTGTGAGCAAAACCTACAAAGACCTTTGTCCTTATGGAGCTTACATATTAGTTAAGGGAGATAGACAAAAATGATAAGCAGATTTTATGGTATGTTAGGAAATGATATATGTAATGATAAAAATAAGAAGAGTAGAGTAAGGGGGAGCAGAAGTATAAAGGGTGATGAGGTTAGTTGCAATTTTAAGAAGGATATCAGGGTAGACCTTTCTAATTTTCAGTTATAATTTATTTATTTATTTAAGATTTTATTTATTTATTTGACAGAGAGAGAGACAGAGAGAGAGGGAACACAAGCAGGGAGAGTGGAGAGGGAGAAGCAGGCTTTCTGCAGAGCAGGGAGCCTGATGCGGGGCTCGATCCCAGAATCCCGGGATCATGACCTGAGCCGAAGGCAGACACGTAACGACTGAGCCGCGCCCCTAATTTTCAGTTATAATTTTAAAATATTTTATAAATGCTTAAAATTTAAAATATATTATTTTATTTTTTCCCAATTTAGGTATTACATAAAATATATTTTTTTATTTTAAAGATTTTATTTCTGAGTAATCTCTGCACCCAATGTGGGGCTCAAACTCACAATCTTGAGATCAAGAGTCACATGTTCTACTGACTGAACCAGCCAGGCACCTCTAAAATGTAAAATATTTTTAAAAGATGAAAAATACAAAGGATCATAAACCAAATATCCATATTCTCATCACCCACAATTTGACAGATACTAACATTTTGAAATGCTAACAGAGACTAACATTTTGAAATATTTATATCAGAATTTTCAGAAGAACTATAGCACGGTAGAAATCATAAAACTCCTGCCCCACCCATCCTATTCCTCTCCATGCCCCCCAAACAATTTACTGAAATTGATATGCATCCTACCTAATTATATATTTATACTTTTACTATATATGTACAGATTCATTAAAAACACATAGACTAATTTGATATATTTTTAAAATTTGTGTGAATATCATTCCTATCACTTTTTCTTCTCAATTTTATATTCTGGGAAACTATTTATGTTCTATGTGTACATCTAGTTCATTCATTTTTAATTTCTGTATAACATTCCATTGTACAAATAAGTAAGGCCTACACTCTCCCCTTCTCCTCTAGTGGCCCAATACATATCCTCTTACTTTTTACATTAAGCTTTAGAATAAAAAACATTTAGAACTTGAATGAACTTTAAAGAACATGTAGACCATGAGGAAATAGAGAGGTTGTGTCCTCTCAGGGTCACATAGCCAATCAATGGAAAAAATGGAATTAGAATTTGGTAGCCTGATCCCCAGCACAGCACTCGTGCAACTTCCACAGCACTGCATTTCAATTCTAGAAATCTATATAAAACTGTATATAGAACCTTCTCTATATAACTGTCTATATCCATGTCCTATGTAAAAATAACATAATAGTAGAAAAGAGAACAAAACATTTAAGTTTTCCAGGAATAATAAAACTATTAAACTATATAAACTGTGGTTTTAACACAGCATAAGTAATATTGTAAAGATTATAATAGTTCTTTTCCCACAGTCTGCTATGTATTTTTTTAATTGAATGCTCTTATTCTAATTCAGACAACAGCCCTGTGAATCAGATATTAATTTTAGGAAATACGTCTCACTCAATGTGGAAGACGTATGGCAAGGCAAGGAATGACCCAAGGCCAGAATACCATTGACGAAGCTACTGTGGTCCTCCTGGAGAGAGGTGCTGATGGCCTGGACTAGGCAGTAATGAAGGAGAGTGGATAGATTTGAGAACTACTTTGGATAGATTGTACCTGGGGTCCAGGGATGGGATCTGTGTCATCTCTATTCCCAGTTGCTGCCTACATTTTTGCCCATTTCCCTGCTGATTTGAATCCATGCATAGGGCTATGCCACACCTTTTCCCCTTCCTCAGCATCATCTGCTAACTTCCTAGTTGTTCCTCATCATTCACCAGAGGCTTCAATATATGACTAAGAGTCTTCCTCTACTTCAATTCCTGCCACTTCCAAGGTGATGTGAGTGTTCCTGTGGCACCTCATCTAAAAATCTGACCTCTCAGTTCTGACCTTCTCAGCTCTGATGACATTCTCCCTCACTCTACTTTAGCCAACCAACCTTCCTTATCATTACTTCTGCAATCATCACATCAAACACCCCATTTTCTTTCTTTCTTTTTTTTCAGCACAAAAAGGTGTTTTTATTAAAGCACAGGGACAGGACCATGGCCGAAAGAGCTTCTTCAAATACCCCATTTTCTTTCTACAACCTTCTGTTCTAGTCAGATTCTCAGGCACCCCTAGTTTACCTATTCTTCAACCTCATTGGAACTACCAACCCATTGGCCCTTCCCTTCTTTTATCAGTCCATTCTTATATTTCTAGCCTTTTTTTTTTCCAGCATAGAGCCCATGTTTTTTTGTTTGTTTGTTTTTAATTTCAATAGTTTGCCAACTAGTATCTTGAACGTCTTGGTCTCTTGGCCTTTCTATCACATCTACCTGGAAAAATTACAGCCATGAATGGATCCAATCATCATCCTTCCCACCTTCTCTGTGCCAAGCCAGCTGAGCATTAAGAAGAAAATCACAAAAGAGCAGAAATTGGTATCTCTTTCTATTCATGGTTGTAAACCTCAACTGGGTGGCTCCCAAAACTTTAGGACAATCTTTTACATTTTACTACTTTCCTCAATGACAGTTTCCTACTGTCCCCACCTTTCTCAACTCTGATTCACCTCCCCACTCCCCAGCACCTTTTCAGATAATTCTTTTGGGGGGAAACTATAGCCTCATACTTCACATAGAAGAAATTCCTTCAGAATTCTACCATTGAATCTATAACTCTGATTGCTTTTGCACCAATCTTCTCTTATTTCCACCTGAATCAATGAAAAACACGTCTCTTCGCCCTTTCTAGCATCATCTGTGCTTGGATCCTATCCCTTCCCATTGCACAGCCTCATTCTATTGGATTATCCCTCCCAAATATTGTATTTTTGATTTAGTACTTTGTAACATCTTTCAATCGTGTTCTAGACTCTTTTGTGTTAAAATTATAAAAAAAAAATCCTAATCGCCATAACCAGCTTCATCCCTGAGGATTCTGTTCTAGTGTCCTTTCCACTTAGGAGGTTCCCCTGGCACACCTGTTTGTACTCAATGCTGATTTTCTATGCTTGCAGGGCACATGCCTCTGTCCAAGTATCTCTCATACTGTGTGTTGAGTTCAGTATGCAACTGGCCTGGGAACTGATTAAAGGCAGACACTGTGTCTTATTAATCCTTGGAACCTAGCGAAGTGCTCTGTGGGCACGGTGCTTCAGTGAGTGAGGTAGAGAGATCTCTTGGGCGCATAGGTGTAATGTTCTTAGGAGTATGGGGTATAGCTGCACGGCTGACTGGAATGATGGATGACTGACTAGGGAAGGATTCAGAGCCCTTCCATCCGCCACCTCATTGAGAAAGTTAAGGGTGAGTTGTGGAATTAAATAGTTCGGGCAAATCTATCAGAGATAGACCAACGGAGAATCTCAGTATCTCCACACTGCCTGCAATCTTCCATGCCCAATTTCTTTTCACTTTTATTTTATCCCCTTCTTACGGGCTCCCCCTCTACTATTTTCTACTTTCTTCCTCAATGTTTCTTAAGAAAAAAAGGAGCAATATTGATTTTCTGGCCCCTTCATATGACCTTTATCTTCTTGCGTCCCTTGGTCTCCGTCCCACTACTTTTTTTGCACCCTGTCGCTGATTTTCCCCTTCGGTATGAAAACCAATTTCGTGTCTGTGTGGTTGTGTTCTGGGGCTTCCAGCAGAGGGGTGGTGGGTGAATACTCCTGGCGGGAGTCCTTAGATCATACAGAGATAACGAGTTTTGTACCGAACAGCAGATGACGCTCGGCTCAACACTCCCTACTCCCCTCCGCCTCCGGGGCCGCACGAGCCCTGCGGATCCCGGGACGAGGCTCCGCCCCGTCGACCGCTGACCGGGATTGGCTCCCAGGGGCCGGCCCCTGGCCAATCAGGCGCGGGGGCGTTGTCCCCGGGGCGGGGCTCCCGCCTCTCGCTTCCCTCTGCGCGGGGTGCAGGCGGCCCAGAAGCGACCCTTCTTTGCTCCCGGTGGGTGGTGCCCCTCGTCTCCCGACCCAGGGCTCCAGGCGGGACATGGCCACGGCCACTGTGGCAGCAGCAAGACGAGGCTTCTGCCGAGCCCGTCCACTCCTCCTCCGGCGCGGTTACCAGACGGAGAAGGGCGTCTATGGCTACCGGCCGAGGAGGCCCGAGAGCCGGGAGCCCCGGGGCGGCCTGGCGCGCCCTCCAGGTCTGGGATAGGGCCGGGATCGTGGGCGCAGGGTCCGGGGAGGCAGGGGGCCTCCCCGACAGGCCTGAAGTGGGGTGCTGTTGTGGGGGAGGTCGGGCTTCTGGGGTCTGCAAAGTGTGCTCAGGCGGGTGGGGAGTAAGGGGAGGTGAGGGGCCCAAGGGAGGCAGGCATGGGTGTTGCCAGGGTCAGGGTCATAGTCTGTCCAGCCTCGGTATCTTGAGGTCGAGATCTCGGCCTTGGTTCCACGCTTGGGTGATCTTCCCAGCGTTCGTGTTCCGACTGGTTTTGTGAGGCCTTGTCTTTTCTATTCCTTGGATGTAAACTTGTGGAAACTTAGCTCATTGCCAAGGCGGGGCGGCGGAGAAAAAAAAACTCCCAGCTCCTCGAGTTTACTCAAAGATACATTTCCAGGGCCATCTCGAAGGCTCGTGTGAGCAGAATGTGTGGGGATCACGACTGTACTGCGAGGGTGAAGGGGGCAGTTAGTTGGTGGTCTTGGACCACAGCATGGTATTAATTATTTGTCTCCCTGACCTAAGTAGCCTTTAACTTTAATTTCAGAGTTTTAAACTCCTTTCTGAATTTAGAAGTATGTTACAGGTGCTTTTAATGGATTAGGAGACATGAATATCAGTTCTTGAGACCTCTCTTTGCATGCTCATGTGCAAGAGACCTATTTTGGGTATTTGGTTTATGCTGCAAAATTGTCTATGTTTTCTTTTTTTTTTTTTTAAATATTTATTTATTTATTTGAGAGAGAGAGAGAACGCTGCTGGCGCTGGTGAGTGAGGGGAGGAGCTGAGGGAGAGAATCTTCTAGCAGACTCCTCCTGAGTGTGAGCCTGCCTCCTGGGGCGCCATGACCCATGAGATCATGACTGAGCCACCCAGGTGCCCCCAAAGTTGTCTATATTTAATCCTCACAGAGTAGAAGATGAATACAGACTGATTATTAGAGGAAGGTCATTTGGCATCTTCAATCCAGCTATTAGGTTAACAATGAAGATCTCTTCATCATAAGAACCTGAACTTTGAATCTTATATTATGCATTGGGACCTCAGTATTTTGCTCTTGACCTCAGGGGACGTTAATAGTAAACCTGATTTCTGTCTCTTGGATGCAGTGGGATTTCTTTAGGGAAAGCATTTTGGCCAACTAGTAATCCCATGAGGGTAAGACTACTGATGTCTTCTTTCACTTTGCAAATCAAGTGTCAAGAATTTTATATGTCAATTATTCTCAAACATTTAAGTGTATATTCAAATCATTTTGAGATGATTTTTAAAATGCCAGTTCCTGGGGAGCCTGGGTGGCTCAGTCAGTGAGCATCTGACTCTTGATTTTGGCTTAGGTTGTGATCTCAGGGTCATGAGATGGAGCCCGGCATGGGGCTCCAAGCTCAGCAGGGAGTCTGCTGGAGGTGCTATCCCACTCCCTCTACCCCTACCCCAGCGTGCTCTCTCTCTCTCTCTCAAATAAATAAATCTTTTAAAAAATAAAATGCCAGTTCCCAAGCATCCCCCCACCCCAGGGTTCTAATTCAGTGGTCTGAGATCTGGTTCAAAAATACAGATTTTTATCAGGCATCCCAGGTTGATTCTCTAGCAGAAAGTCCATAGCCAGCTATGGCCAAATACTGTTATAGTTTTAAGGGATGTATATATAGGACATGTTCGACAATCTCTTCTTCATTTAAAATCATATTAGTGTGTACTCAGTGCACAATTATTGTGATCTTGTTTAAGATTTTCTCTCACAGTTGGGTCTCTATTTGATTTTTTTTTAAGATTTTATTTTTAAGTAATCTCCACATGCAAACATGGGGCTCGAACGTATGGCCCCATGATCAAGAGTTGCATGCTCCACGGACTGAGCCAGCCAGGCGCCCCTCTATTTGATTCTTAATAACAGCCTGATAGCTGAAAACAGCCTTGCCTTGGAAAAACCTGGGCCAGTGTTTTTGTTTTTGGTTTTTTTTTAAGATTTTATTTTTATTTATTTATTTGAGAGACAGAGATAATGAGAGAGAGCACAAGCGGGGAGGAGAGGGAGAAGCAGGCTTCTGCTGAGCGGGGAGCCCAACGTGGGGCTCGATCCCAGGACCCTGGGATCATGACCTGAGCCAAAGGCAGATGCTTAACCAACTGAGCCACCGAGGCATCCCATGGGCCAGTGGTTTTTAACTGGAAGACTGTATCCAAATCATCTTGGGAGCTTTGGGCTGGTGTGGTTTGAAAACTATCTCTGGGGTTGATTTTGTATATAAACCCTTTCCTCCCCCTTCATCACCAAATTGTCCCCACCCCCAGTAATGAATTTGCTCTACTGTGAGGTGCTTGGTGACCTTTGAAAAGTTCAGTATTGAGTTGGAACTGCAGGCCAATGGTGGCCTCTTGTGGTAATGGGAGGCAAGAGTGAAATCAGTGCCTGGGAACAATTGTTGCATGGTTATAGGATCTAGCTTAAGGCATTTTGTTGCTAAGGGCAATAATTTTCTTTTCATTCTTCTTATCTTTTAACTACTCTGAATAAAACTGAAAGGCAAGTGGGCCACCCTGCAACTTTCTTCAAAATTACCGTTGCATGCAGATCTTTGGCAGGTTTTTCTTCTCTCTGTTTCAGAATTCACTCCATTATTTTGTAGTGACTCTGTAGATCACTATCTCCTACTAGGCTGGGTAGGAGAAAGGGGGCGGAGAGTTGGGTCTATCGCTTCGAGTAGCATCTCCCTGGCCAGAACTTGGTCAGTATATTCTGCAAAGGAGACTGGAAAGCATAATTTTTAAAAGATTTATTTATTTGTCAGAGAGAGAGAGAACACAAGCAGGGGGGAGCGGCAGGCAGAACAGGCAGAGGGAGAAGCAGGCTCTCCACTGAGCAAGGAGCCTGAAACGGGGCTCGATCCCAAGACCCCGGGATCATGACCTGAGCTGAAGGCAGATGCTTAACCAACTGAGCCACCCAGGCGTCCCTGGAAAGCATAATTTTTATTTAGGGTGGCCAGGTACTAGCTAAAAATTATGTGGGGAAAATATTGGAAAAAAAGCTAGTAATCACCGCACTCCACCCCTCTGACCACTCAAATAACCTAAGCGTTTCTTCCCATACATAGGATGTATTCACCTCCTTTCTCCTCCATTCGGTTCTTGACTCCATCTCAAGGTCCCTTATGTCCGGAGAATGTAGAGTCCTCTCTGTCAGGGCTGGCTGGGTCTTCTCATGCTCTGGAATTTTATAAACTGCCACACACACCCTATTGACACATTCAATATACAAAGAAAACTCTCATCTGGGAAAGGAAAGAGGGAACTACAGCAGTCACTATTCAAACCAGTTATCAAATCCTGTTGGAGGGGAATGATAAAAGCTCCTTGATGTGGAACTTTGTTGTAAGTTCACTACAGGCCCCTGGCTTTGCCTTCTTCTTCCTTCATCCGCTGTCCTCTGTGGCCATCTCTGACGTGAGCATTGGGGAGTGTGCCATCCTTGGGGGCTGCATACCTTCCATAGCCTACTTTATTTTGGTAAGGTTAGGAGCCTGAGAGTTACTTTAGGGGTCATCAATTACAGGCATTTTTTACGACCAGAACGGGGATTTGTTTGGCAGTACAATTTTCTTTTTCTTTCTTTCTTTTTTAAGGTTATTTGTTAATGTGAGGGGGGAGGGGCAGGGAGGGAGGGAGAGAGAATCCTGAAGCAGACTCCCTGCTAAGCGCGGGATTCCATCCCAGGACCCTGAGATTCTGACCTGAGCCGAAATCAAGAGCCAGTCAGTCGCTCAACCGACTGAGCCACCCAGGCGCCCAGCAGTACAATTTTCTTGTAACAGTCATAGGTCTGCAGTCTTTTTGCCTGTGGTCATTCTATGAGCAAATTGCCTTCAGTCAAAGATCTTATCTAGACCTACTTTTTAAGCCTTGAAACCTCTGGTCTTTTATTTACTGCTTCTGTGCCCTACCCACTCAGCTCCCTAAACTTAATGTGCTTACCTTGAGACCATCTAAAATAATAGTGGGAAGGCAACACCCTTTATTGGACCTTGTAGGCTCAGCTGGCTCCCATTGTCTAACAGTGTGCTTTCTAGAAGGTACTTGAAGAAGGATTTGCCTGTTCTCTTACCTCCTGCTGAGGCAGCCTCTTCTGAACCATCTTTTCTTTCTTTTTTTTTTTTTTAGATTTTATTTATTTATTTGAGAGAGAGAGAGAACAACCTGGGGGGAGGAGGAGAGGGAGAGGCAGACTCCCCGCTAAGCAGGGAGCCCCACATGGGGCTTGATCCCAGGACCCCAGGGTCATGACCTGAGCCAAAGGCAGACGCTCGCTTAACCGACTGAGCCATCCAGGTATCCCTTGAACCGCCTTTTCTAAGTGCTTCTAATTTCCCAAACTTGCCAGGATCTGCCTTCTAGGTACAGGGGCCTCCTGTTAGCAGAGCTGAATTTCCCTCCATCTCTTCTTGTTTGATCTCCCTTGACCTCATCTTTCTCCCCGGGCTTTCCTGAAAGTGACAAGAAACCGTGATCACACGCTACTAAGCTACAGCCCCATGGACATAAGTCTGCCCACAGGATATCACAGGGGACAGTTTCACTGCGTGTTTTGTCAGACAGCAGAACACAGTGCTCATTAGCTTTCTAGTCCGAAATGTCTGGTCCCTGGCACCCACTGTCGGACTGCTAAGCCAACATCATACGTATTTTAGGCTCTATTATGGTAGCCACCCACCTCGGGTACCAAATTGTATATTAGATAGGATAAGTTCAAGGGCCATGTCAGAGACCTGGAATAACAGTGACTTAAGTAAGATGACCAAAGGTCTGAGCTGTTACAGCTGCTTTGCTGTGCAAAGCCATACGGGGTTCAAGCACCTTCTGTGTTGTTTCTTCATCATCCTGTGGGTGTTGCTCTCTACTCTGGTCCGGAATGGGTCACCATCGCATCCACAGTCTGGCCAGTAGGACAGAGGAAAGGGGGAAGAAAACACCTCTCCCTTTAAGGACAAGACCCAGAAGGTGCAGACATCAGTGCTACTCCCTTCTCACTCATCAGAACTTAGTTACATTGTCAGCTGGCTGCCTGGGGGGCCGGGATGTGTATCTTTATTCTGGGTGGCCATATGTTCGAATATCTATTACTATGAAAGAGAAGAGAAAATGGATATTGGGAGTTGGAGGAGTCTCTGCTACAGACGAATTGTAGAAATCCGGGGCAAGCAACCCACCTTCAACTTTTTCACCTCATACTTCATATCAAATTTTGAGCACTGTGTTTCTCAAAGCCTTGCTTTCTTTCTGTTTTCACTTTTGGGATCCTAGTCTAAGCCTTTAATTCTGGTCTGCTGCCAAAAAAAAAAGTTTAATTCAGGTGTTCCTAACCAAGGTCCATGGATCCATATGAAAAAGTTTCAGAGGGTCTGTGGACTTTGCACAACTCTCTGTGTGTCTAGGCAGAGAGCCTGTAGGTTTCATTGAATTCTCAAAGAGATGCATGACTTCACAAAGATAAAACGGCTAGCCTCACTGGTATTAAAATTCGTAGCCTAGTTCCTGTCTGGCTTAGTCTAGTCTTTCTGAAACGTTGGTTTCATTGAGTCATTTTCTTTCTTTCTTTCTTTTTTTGAGTCATTTTCTTAACTCAGATGTCCAAAGGCTCTACTTTGCCTCTCAGAATAAAATCCAGATTCTTTAGCTTAATATTCAGTGCGCTTCATGTTTCCTGACGCATTCTGCCTTCTTTCTTACCTCTCTCCAACATAAATTCCCCCATGTTCTTTATCCTATATGCCTTTCCACTTCTTACCCATCTCCATTCCCATCTCCTCCGTGACATCTGTCCAGACAACTCCAGCCTATCCTAATCTGAGCTCCTTCAACTCTCAGTATGGGACCCCTTGGACTCTACTGAACATTTTATGATTGTGCAGTTTTGTGTAGGGACCATCCGCTCACATTGTAAGATCCTGCCTGGTGAAGACCTTGTCCTACATTCCTCTCAGCTCCACAGTTAACTGAATACTTATGAAATGATTTATTCGTACTAAGAAATGGAAATATGATTCTGTATATGCAATTTATTTATAACATTTAGTGCATTGAATTTTGCATGTTATCACCATGACACCAAGTATCAAGAAAGGAAGCACCTTTGAGATACATTGGGTAATGTACTGTATTACTATGTTTTAGAAAAAGTAATAATTTCTTTTTTACTGATGAACACAATGAAGACTTGCTGGGGTTTTTTCTTAAGTTCCATTTAAGTGTGTGCTTATGGTCAGTTCTATTAATTAGAACAGGAGTACATGGTTTAATTAACGCCTGCCAGTTGTCTTAAAAGGTACCATCTTCGTTGAGAGGAATGATTGAGTTGGTGTGATGGATCATGTATACAACTTTTTGGTATTGGCAAAGTTAATCAAAGGACAAGCCCTACTGAAAATGGACACATGGCATCCTCCCACATCAAAGGTGACATAGTGAAGTGGGAGGAGGTATGATCAAAGTTATGGTGCCTCGCTCCTCCTCTTTGCCCTTCCTTCATCAGCCTTCTTTCTTCAAATATTTATCTTGGCTGAAAATCAGTGCCTGCATAGGACGACTGCATCATTTTCTAAGACTTCCATTGCATGAAGGTTTTAAGGAGATACTGAATTTGCTTCTAATAACCTCTTAGATGGCAGTGGTTTCACTAGTTAAAATTTGACCTACGATTAGTGTTTTTTGTAGCTGGATATTAGTAACAGCTTGTACTTTAGCCTCTGTAAACTTCAATTCGGGTAAGCTTGAATTTATTTATCAACAATCCCAGTTAAAAATGGAAGAGTGCTGATTCATGAGTATAAGTTTAATTATGGAGGATTTGGATTACAAAAAATGGCGGAAATTAGGGACCAGCAGAAGATGGGAGCCATAGGATTCCAGATAGTGTTGAGTGATTACTGAACTTGGCATTGAGCTTTAATGGTTGAAGTGAGGTTGTGGGTATGTTGCATATTAGAAATAGCGGGAACCTCTACTGGAGTCATGGGAAAAGTGGTTGAAGAAAATCTTATTGCATTAGAGATTTTTAAAAATCTCAATAATTCTGGAATACAAATGCAGACCAAAAAAGGCTAATGACATTAGCTCTTGTACTTTTTTTTTTTTTTTTAATGTCCCAGGGATGTCCAGTTCTCTCATCCCTTTTGCTGTAGGCTCTGGACTTTCCTTTTCAATTTTTGATATAGTATAATGGAAGAAGACTGGATTGAAGTCAAATATGCTTGAGTTCAAATTCTACCTTCTTTACTACCTATGTGACATTTTGCAAGTCACTTAATGTCTTTGAGCCTCAGTTTACTCTTCTGCAGCTAAGGATACCTATTTCAGTGTTGTAAGAGTTAAGTAAGATGCTGTGTGTGAAACACTGAGCACAGTGTGTAGCAAAAGTTAGTTCTCGGGCGCCTGGGTGGCTCAGTCAAGCATCTGCCTTTGGCTCAGGTCATGCTCCCAGGATCCTGGGATTGAGCCCTGCGTCGGCTTCCCTGCTAGGCAAGGAGTCTCCTTCTCCCTCTCCCTCTGCCCCTCCCCCTTCTTGTGTGCTTGCGCATGCGCGTGCTCGCTTGCTCGCTCCATCAAATAAATAAATTTTTAAAAAAAAGTTAGTTCTCATTATCATTTACTATCAATCTGTGACACTTATCTATCTTGGCAGTGATTTAGGAAAGGATTGGGAGAAAAACAGAAAGGACCAGAGCAAGGATTTTTTTGTTTTGTTGTTGTTGTTGTTGTTGTTGTTTTGTTTAGTATTTTTTTTTTTAAGGAAGAAATATCTGGTGAAATAAATTTATTTAATAAAGATACTGTGTTTGAGATGGAAAGAGAGGGTATGATATAAAATGAACTCGGTTGCACAGCCTCGGTCTGAGCTTGCTGTACAGAATATAGTATTCTGGTACAAAGTCTTGGTTTTGATGTGGTTATCTATGAAGTTCCTAAGCTGAAGCTGGGAGGCAGGCATCACATTTTAATGGGGTTCAGAGGGACTCCAGTTATGAAATTCTCTTTCTTGGAGTCTTCAGTCATTTTATCCAACATTCCCACTTGCTATAAGCATATGCTGCCTTGAGTGGAAGATTATTGGATGTGATCTAGATATTTTGGGGGAGGCTATTTATGACCGGATGATGAGAAAGAACTCTACTGACTTTAAGTTTAAGTACTAAGTTTAGTTTATCTGCCTGCGTACTTCATGATGGTTAATATGAACCCTTCCTGAAAATCAAAACCCTTTAGTGCCCCTGCTGTGCTTGCTTATGGAGAGAATAAAGTCACTGATGTAGATAGCCCTGTCATATTTTTTTTTCACTCCCCTATTAGCCTAGGTTCTTTTGGTCACAAGCAACAGAAACCAACTGTGGCTATCTAACGCAAAGAGGGGACTTTATTTGAAAGATACAAGGGTATCTCCCAGAACCGAAGGATATGTGTAGCAACCAAGACTCAGTGGGGGGGAAGAAGACCAGAACTAACTCAGGGAATATTGGCAAAAGCTGCGCGTGGGCCCACAGGGCACAGCTGTTAATGTACTCAGCTCCTCTGCCACCCATAATGTGAGTCGGCGGTCCTCGAGACCACCCCCACATTTAGAGAGTCACCAGAAAGACTCACGGCACTCAGCCTATAGTTGTATTCATGGCTCAGATTTATCACAGTGATGTAATAAGGATACACAGCGGGATCATAATGGGAAAAAGCACAGGAAAAGGCAGCTGTGGAGACACCTTTGTGCAGGCTTTCTTATACTCTCTCCCCCATGAGGAGTGATACAGAATGCTCTCCTTTTCAAGTAACATAAACACAGTAATAGATGTGCGATGTTGCTAACTTGGAAGTCCATTAGAAGCTCTGCACCCAAGGTTTTTATCAGCAGATGTTCATGTAAGCATCCTCTGCATGTGCCAAAATTCCAGACTTCCAGAAGGAAAGCAGGTGTTCAGCATAAACCACATTGTTTGCACAAACTGGAGGCATAGTGAACTACCCTTATCTCCCAATCCCAAGTCATAAAGTCTGGAAAGATTAAATCGGACCCACCTCGACTCTGGTGTCTTTGCAATCCCTTAATTGGGAGGGAGGCAGAAGGGAATGAAGTAGACATGGCCTCGGGAACCCACTTCCTGGAATGGGAGGATGCAGTTCTCAGAAAAGAGGGACTCAAAGTAAGGAAGAAGGATCCACAGCAACTCTTCTACTGCACATTTGAGGGCTCTGGGAAACTTTCATCACGAGGGTTCTGTGACTCTTATAATACGCTGACTCTCAGGACTTCACTCAGTTCATAACAAATGTTTCTCGAGCATCTACTCTGTGCCAGTCTCTTGAGCCAGAAGCCTGCCTTCGGTATTTTCCATTTCATTTTGAAGAACAGTTGTGTATATGTGCTGTTGTTTTCCCTATTCTCTCTGGCATCTTAAGGATTTAAACACCAAATTAAATTCTTCTGAACTTCTATAGATATCCTAAGTACTAAGTTGTTTGGGTGGTATGATGCCTAACATGAAGGTAGTCATTTTTCTTTTACAGTAATCCCATGGTTTATTTATACAGTGATAGGAAGTTATTTTTATGAGAAATATATATATTCAATTGTGATGCTCGCATCCTTTTAAATCTTTTAATTTCACTATTTGCTACAAAAGTAATATAGGTGAAGCACTTTTATCCAATGCATTTGAAACTAGAACATGTTAATTTCATGTCAGTTAATTTCTTTTTTTTTTTTTAAAGATTTTTTATTTATTTATTTGAGAGAGAGAGAATGAGAGAGAGCAAGCACATGAGAGGGGGGAGGGTCAGAGGGAGAAGCAGACTCCCCGCCGAGCAGGGAGCCCGATGCGGGACTCGATCCAGGGACTCCAGGATCATGACCTGAGCCGAAGGCAGTCGCCTAACCAACTGAGCCACCCAGGCGCCCCTCTTTTTTTTTTTTTTTTAAAGGATTTTTTTTATTTATTTGACAGAGAGAGACACAGCGAGAGAGGGAACACAAGCAGGGGGAGTGGGAGAGGGAGAAGCAGGCTTCCCGCCGAGCAGGGAGCCCGATGTGGGGCTCGATCCCAGGACCCTGGGATCATGACCTGAGCCGAAGGCAGACGCTTAACGACTGAGCCACCCAGGTGCCCCTCATGTCAGTTAATTTCAAAAAGGGTTATTAAAGCAAGGAGTATGATAAAGAAATGAGAGATGCTTTAAGTATTTTAACAAATATATTTATTTTTTTGTGTTTGCAAGTTTTTAAAATTAAGAGCACTTACGGAAGTAATCTGAATACAATGTCTCTCTAGATTTTTATGATTTTCCCCCTAATATTTATTTTACTTTCTCCCACAGCAACAGCCGTGGGAACAAATACAACTGATTCTTACAGGCAAGAAGTCCACTGGTGGGGACAGGTGTGCCAGGTGCACTGGAGAAAACCCACTAATCAGAAGTTTTTCTGGGTGGCTCAGTTGGTTAAGCGTCTGCCTTTGGCTCAGGTCATGATCTCAGGGTCCTGGGATTGAGTCCCACATCCGGCTCCCTGCTCAGCGGGGAGCCTTCTTCTCTCTCTCCCTCTGTCTGATGCTTCCCCTGCTTGTGCTCTCTCTCTCTGTCAAAATAAATAAATAAAATCTTTTTTTTTTTTTAAGATTTTATTTATTTATTTGAGACAGAGAGAATGAGAGAGAGAGAGAGAGCGCACATGAGAGGGGGGAGGGTCAGAGGGAGAAGCAGGCTCCCTGCCGAGCAGGGAGCCCGAAGCGGGACTCGATCCAGGGACTCCAGGATCATGACCTGAGCCGAAGGCAGTCGCTTAACCAACTGAGCCACCCAGGCGCCCAAAATAAATAAATAAAATCTTAAAAAAAAAAAGCTTTCAGAGTGCAGGAGGCAACAAGTCAGTTAAATGGATACAATTTAAAGAGCTCTATACATGTTCACTGTGGAAAACTTAGTAAATATGATAAGCAAAAAACCCCAAATCAGGAATTTTAATATAGAATAATCCCTAAGTTTTTGGTCCATTTCCTTTGCATATATGAAATATATATACACACATACATATATATGAAGTATATAGATACTAATATTATGCTATATAGACTATATAATGAAATATGCATTATGTGTTATACACATACATTTTAACAAAGAACAGGCTCATGCTATATATACTGTTAGTCTTTTTTCATCTACATACACTGACACTTTTCCATTAAGCTTCTCCTACAACATTGTTTTGTAATGGCTATTGGCAAATGGAGATTAGTTGACAACACTATGTTGTTGTGCCTCAGAGGACTGGGGGTTTGCAGAGTTAGAACACTAACAATTCGAGGCGCCTGGGTGACTCAGTCGTTAAGCGTCTGCCCTCGGCTCAGGTCATGATCCCAGGGTCCTGGGATCGAGCCCCGCATCGGGCTCCCTGATTGGCGGGAAGCCTGCTTCTCCCTCTCCCACTCCCCCTGCTTGTGTTCCCTCTCCCGCTGTATCTCTCTCTGTCAAATAAATAAATAAAATCTTAAAAAAAAAAACCCAAAACAACACTAACAATTCAGGAATGCGAATAACGATAGGCGAATGTGCCGTGAGGAACAAGGAGGCTTCGACTCCACCTTCAATACCTGAGGGGTGGGTGTGGTGATGAGTAGCTTCACCTCCCGCTGTCCTCCGGGGGCTAGGGAGGTGGGGGGCAAGCAGGTTCCAGTTCGGACAGGGGTATAAGGAAAGTTTAAAGAAGAGGGTAAGAATGCAGAGAGGTTTGTTAATCATGGAGCAGAATTCCAGAGGTGACAATGGAAGGATCTGGGAGGCAGAGGGAAGGTGTACGGGATTGGGTCTGCGAGAAGAAACCAGAACAATGGAAGGAGGGTCCGAGAGAAAACAGATTGCCAGGATGGATGTAGGATGTACCTAGAGGTGCGGAGGGGACGGACCTCTTTCTCTGGCTCTGGCGGAATAGCAGTGGCCATGTGTTCTTGGGAGTGAGCAGCATACCTGTGTGCCGATGCCCACGCCATTGCTTTGGAGTAGCATGAAAAGTCCAGTGAGCAGTGACCTCTGTGAGCTGATGTAGGTTCACTACGAGAATGTTTTCAACAGGGCTACTAATTTGAGAACGGTGACGATAACCCTACATATTTACTATTGGACTTGTCCTGCTAGAGATGTAGTCTTGTACACATTACTAGAAGCTGCAGAAAGTGCAGGAGATCACCCTGCAGGAGAAAACAGACTGAGAAGAAGGCTCTAGGCAGACCTGCAGAGCACTAATATTTTAGAGATGGGCAAAGAAGAGGAGGTCCCTGCAAATGACTGAGGTTGAGTAGCCGGTGAGTTAGAAGAAAAGCGGGATCTTGCAAACAGAGCCCAGGGAAGAATGTGGGTTTTTTTTTGTTCTGTTGTGTTTTGTTTTGTTTTTTTGGGGTGGGGGAGGGACAATGTGTTTTTAAGGAGTGGCCATTGGGGACAATGCTTTGGACATGGTCTGTCTGGATTTTAGCCACAAATCTGAAGGTTTCCTGCTTCACAACACAGCAATTGAGAACTTCAGTAGGATTCAGAATAGAACCCTATAGCAATTCATATGACTACCCTCCAGACTGAAATCAATTCATTTACTGGGACTGATTGATTAGTTTACTAGTTTATTAGACATAGCATGGAACCTCCTAACTGTTGTATTAGTGCAACATATCTTTTACATATTCATTTCATCTCTGTTCTTTCCTGTGAGCCTGAAACAAGACATATATTTTGCAATCCTCTGACTACAAACCCAAGCACATGTGTACTCCTTGCATGGCAATAAATATTCATGAAATGGTCATTAAATCGTTCAAAATATGCTAACAATTTTCTCTGGGTTCTGAGAAGAAAAACACAAACTGAAAAAACGTTCAGAAAATGTGTGCCCTCAAGGGCAGATCTCATCTTCAGAGATTTACGCTCAGTTTGTAAGGCTGCCTTGATTAACTGAAGGTGAATTGAGTGTGGGCATGAAGGATTTTTTTTTTTCTTTAAAATTTGGAAGAACTTCCATGTGAAAAAGAGAAGAAAAGCAGTTTTTGGCTCAATATAAAATCACCAGTTGGATTCATTGAGAGATAATGCCTCTCCTCCAAGCCGAGACCAAGGAACCACTCATTTAGGGCTTTATAAAGGGGATTTTTTTGTTTTGTTTTTGTTTGTTTGTTTGTTTGTTTGTTTGTTTGTATTATGTGAGTGACAAGATCATTTTTAAGATCTTTTTCTAGTGTAAGATTTCATGAGTCTATGAAATAACTAGGTACCTGGCCTTTAAGAAATAGAGAAGGAAATATAACATTGATTTTGTAGTTCTACCTATTTCTATTTTTTTATGTAAAATATATACTTTTAAAGATTTTATTTATTTATTCGCCAGAGAGAGAGCATGAGTGCACAAGCAGGGGGAGTGGCAGGTAGAGGGAGAAGCAGGTTCCCTGCTGAGCAGGGAGCCCGATGCTGGACTTGGTAATGATCTGGACTTGGTAATGATCTGAGCGGAAGGCAAAGCCTAACCGACTGAGCCACCCAGGCATCCCTTTTTATGTAAAATATTTAAAAATCTCAAATAATAATTAAGAGAACTATAATTATCCAGAATCTCAGCCTTCTAACAATTCTTTTCAGTTTGAGGTGTTTCCTTTTACGATCTATCGATGGGCATAGTTGTTTTTACAAAGGTACACTCATAGTTCTGTCTCCTTTTTTTTTTTTTTTTTCTAGTGACTTTAGCTATCATGAGATAAATTTAAAGAAGTAAGTGTGTTTTCTTGGATTATGGTAGTCTTTAATCCTGAGATGTGGTGGGTAGGAGCAATGCATTAAAAAAGTCTAAGCCTGCAAAGACTTATTTGAAAAAACTGATTTTTTTTTTTTTTTTTTTTTTTGGTTTGTGGGCATTTCCTAAATTGTTTGTACTGTGTTCTTTCCCCCTTGAATTAGTTGATCATGGCCTTGCCAGGTTGGTGACAGTATACTGTGAACATGGTCATAAAGCTGCCAAAATCAACCCCCTCTTCAGTGGACAAGCCTTGCAGGAGAATGTGCCTGAAATCCAAGCTCTTGTGCAGACCCTGCAGGGACCCTTTAATACCACAGGTAAAGCTCATTGACCCTAGACTGTCCATGTGACAGTTAACTGCCAACATGAGGTAGGGCTCCTTTCTCTGTTCTTGAAGAATCCACATGCCAACTGGAGCTGCGGCTTCCATGGGGTGTGAGTGACAGTGAGGGGCACATTCAAGCACTAAGAGGACCTGTCTTGAGGTTCTAGAATAGTCTTTCAATAGGGCCCATTTCCTCTGAGTTTAAAAACATATTCACCAAAGAAGACATACAAATAGCCAACAGATATATGGAAAGGTATTCAGTATCACTCATCATCAGGGAAATGCAAATCAAAACCACAATGAGATATTATCATCTCACACCTATTAGAACGGCTATTAAAAAGACACCAGATAACAAGTGTTGGTAAGGATGTGGAGAAAAGGGAGCCCTCGTGTACTGTTGGGAATGCAAGTAGGTATAGCTACTGTGGAAAACAATTTAGAGGTTCCCTCAAAAAATTAAAAATAGAATTACCATATGATCCAATAATCTCACTTCTGAGTATTTATCCAAAGGAATTGAAATCAGGATCTTGAAGAGTTATCTGTACTCTCATGTTTATTGTGGCATTATTAGAATAGCCAAAATATGGAAACAACCAAAATGTCCATCATTGGATGAATGAATAAAGAAATGCAGTGGAGGGGCACCTGGCTGGCTCAGTTGGTAGAGCATACAACTCTTGCTCTTGGGGACATGAGTTCAAGCCCCACATTGGGCATAGAGCCAACTTAAAAAAAAAGAAAGAAAATGCAGTTTATGTACAGAATGGAATATTATTCAGCCTTAAAAAAGGAGGAAATCATGCCATTTGGGACAACATGGATGAACCTTGAGGGCATTATGCTAAGTGAAATAAAACCAGTCACAGAAGGACAGATACTGCATGATCCCACTGTATGAGGAATCTAAAGTAGTCAAACTCGTGCTAGCTTCAGCAGCACAGATATTAAAATTGGAATGATATAGAGAGGATTAGCATGGCCCCTGCACAAGAACAGCATGCAAATTCATGAAGCATTCTGTATTTAAGAAAAATAATGAAATAAAATAGTCAAACTCCTCGAACCAGTAGAATAATGGTTCCCAGGGTCTGGGGAGGGGTGGGAAAGGGAAGGTGTGGGTCAAAAGGTACAAAGTTTCAATTATGAAAGATAAGTTCTGAAGATCTTCTATACAACATGGGGCTTATAGTTAACAATACAATTATACAAGTGTATAATTGTATACAAGTATACAATATCATATTGTATACTTAAAACTTTGGTAAGAAAACAGATCTTATGGTCAGTGCTCTTTCCACAAAAGAAAATAAATTATTTCAAAAATGAGTAAAAAAATTCCAAGTCCTGAAATAAAAAAAAAAAGTCAGACTCCCATTATGTGCCATGCACTTTATATCCATTATGTCAATTAATTCTCATACCTACTACCTAAAGAAGTTACTGATAGGAAAACAGACACTCAGAGAACTTAAGCAGCTCATAGCGAGAAAGTGGCAGAGGTAAGGTGACGACCCACATCACCTTCCATTTCTGCAGCCTGAACTTTTTCTGCCTTTTTTCTTGCCCAGCCTGGGAACTTGAAGTTGGGGATGGATAACCCATCAGGATCCTGGGCTCCTACCTCATGTCATATTTTATTTTACTTTTATTTTTATTTTATTTTATTATTTTAATTTTTATTTATTTTTTTTAAATATTTTATTCTTAAGTAATCTCTATACCCACCATGGGGCTCAAACTCCCAGCCCCGAGGTTGAGAGTCACACGCTCTTAGGACTGAGCCAGCCAGGTGCCCCTCATGTCATTTTTTTAAAGTTAATCTTAAGCCAGTGTCAAATTCTGGTACATGCATCAGTTAGTAATGTCTGGTAATTTATTGCAGTGTAATAAACCATTCCAAAATGTAGTGATCTTTAAGGGCACAACAATTTTGTTATCTTTCAGTTCTAGGATTTGATTGGACTCAGCTAGGTAATTCTCAGTTCAGGGTCTCTGAGACAAAAATCTATGCTACTATCATAATTTGAATGGCCCTTCAGGAGTGGAAAAGCTGTTTTAGTGTCATCCCTGTCCCCTTGTTGTACCTTATTCTTGCTGAGTCTACATACAGGTCCCTGATATTGTGTCAAGTCATACGTCCATAACTTTGCATGGAATACCCTTCCATCTACCTGATGAACCTAGGACATTCCTGTTGATTTTTAAGCATTCAACAAGCATTCCCTGTGCTGCGAGGCAGAGCTACCCAGAGCTTTAGCCATTTTAAAGTATACACTTCAGTGACATTAAGTATATCCACAGTGTTGTGCAACCATCAAGTTAGTTTCAGAACATTTTTATCACCCCAAAAGGAAATCTTGTGCCTACTTAGCAGTTACTCCCCATTTTGCCGTCTCCCCAGTCCCTGGCAACCATGAATCTACTTTCCGTGTCTATAGATTTGCCTGTTCTTGACATTCTGTACAAATAAAGTCACACTATGTGGCCTTTTGTGTCTGGCTTTTTTCACTTAGCATAATGTTTCCAAGTTTCACCCATATTGTAACATAAATTGGTACTTAATTCCTTTATGTGGCTGAATAATATTCCATCGTACGGCTACATCACATTTGGTTTATCCTATCAATGGACATTGGGTTATTTCCTATCTCATGTAATCTTAGCAACTCTCCCCTGAGGTGCTTTGACTGTTCCTGTTTTATAGATTAAAATGTGAGGCAGAGAAGCTAAGCAATACACAAAGCGATATCTATAACTTGAATGGTCAGTATCAAAGAGCTGAAGTTTATTGTAAGAAACCATAAGCAGTAATAAAGTAGGTTTGTAGGTTTAGGCAAATGACTGATAATTGATTTGGTGCTGAGCTATTGATATATTACAAACCTTCCCTTGTTTTGACTGAGGGTTGGGTAGATTTCCCTTTACCTTAAAATATTGCTTTGCTATCAATATTAAATCACATTAAGACCAACTGTTCAATGGTAGAATTGCTTTATAGCTATTAATAAGACTTGAACATTTGGAAAGATATTTCAGATAAAGGTAGGACCTCTGATTTCTAGCTATAAAGCAAATGAATGTCAGGTTCCAATTTTTATTTTGAAATTACAATAGAATCAAAATTTGGCATAAAGCAAAGATTTAATTCCCTCTCCTAGTATGACTACTTCATGGCCTTTGACCATATTTCTAGTTTTGCCTTTAGAAAAATCTAGATAGCCATTGATGATGACCCGAGTTATCCAGAACAAAATGCTCTGAATTGAAATATTTTGTATGTTCTATAATTAATGACGTGGTTGATTGCTTTTTAAAATGATCCCTTTGATTCCATTTTGTAGGATTATTGAACATGGGGAAGGAGGAGGCCTCTCTTGAGGAAGTATTGGCCTATCTCAACCAAATCTACTGTGGGCAAATTTCTATTGAAACCTCTCAACTTCAGAGCCAGGAGGAGAAAGACTGGTTTGCCAAGCGATTTGAAGAACTGAAAAAAGAGACTTTTAGCACAGAAGAGCGAAAACACCTGTCAAAACTAATGCTAGAATCTCAGGTATAAAAGTACCAGCTAATATCAATGGAATAGGATGGCTCCTCTTCTATAAAGATAACATAAATATTGAAGAGAGGGAATTAAAGCATTTACTTACCCCATTTATCCCCTTGCCTCAACACAACAGACAATATAACACACACCACTTGGTTCTAAGTAGAAAAAAGTAGATCACCAAACACCAGAGCTACTGGTTCTCCTCCGAGTCAAAATACTTTTTATATATTTGCCTATTCACTCTCTAAAAGACTGCAAAATCCTTAAGATCGTCTCTTTTTATTACCTCGAGTGATCAAAGAAAGCTATGCATGAAAGCTCTTGGTACAAATAAACGGAAGTGAATCTGTCAGGGCTCGGATCAGGCTCCGGCATGTCAAGATGACGAGAAAACGATTCCCAGTCATTTGGATAGTTGGGTGGTTTGCCGCCTTGATGAGATAGTACTGTCGAGCCCGCTACTAAAACTCAGGGGCTAGGAGGGGCGGAATCGAAGGCCCAGCCCTTGCTTTAGAAGAACACATGCCTTTTTTTTCCCCCCAGAGGAATAAATTCTAAGAGGCTTCCTCTGGGGTTGTTATTCTACCACTCACGTTATTTTCTCTGCATTCCCCCTGCTGCCTGGCGTCCTTGGCAAGGCGTTCCTGCCATGCTCCGGACTAGTTAACGCCTGTCTCTGGCGTATGTCGTGAAGGGGCATTGCTGCAGCCACTTGAAATAGTTTAGGGTCTTCCCACAACCCTCATAAACGTGTCTGACTTGGACCTGAGTAGCTGGCTCTCTTCCTGCAACAAATGTGTCTGATGTGATGTTCCACAGGAGTTTGACCACTTTTTGGCCACCAAGTTTGCCACAGTGAAGCGGTATGGGGGCGAAGGAGCCGAAAGCATGATGGGCTTTTTCCACGAGTTGCTGAAAATGTCAGCCTACAGCGGGATAACGGATGTCATTATTGGCATGCCCCACAGAGGGAGGCTTAATTTATTGACAGGCCTTCTGCAGTTCCCTCCAGAGGTAAGATACTTTCTATGATGCACAATTGGCTGTAACAGAATAGAACCGATGGTAATAATTCCTTTTAGAAACCCGAGTAAACATCTGCGCAGTTGGTCCAGGAGGTAGCCTAATGAATTGATGGATAGATCTGGTATTTGGGTTGATTTTCTGTGTCCTTTTATATGGATTCTTTCTTCTCTCAGGGAAGTTAAAGGTTAGTTTGTTTTCTCAAGGATGACGTGAATACATAATTTCTTTTCTTTGAAGCACGCTTTCCTAATTTAATAGAAATCGTTCAAACAAACATTAAGATCTGTGCAATTATTTATAATTTTACCTTCCAAGAAGTCCATTTTACCTTCCATTTATGTGCAGAGTTTATACTTAACATACTGTACTAAAACTAATAATACATTGTTATCCTGGGAGACCACCACATGAGAGGTTTTATAGGTAATTGGATCTTGGTGTTCCTGTTCCGTCCAATTCAGCTGCTCTTTCAGTCTCTCAAAAGACTGGAGAGTTAGGGCTGCAGATTTTATGTCCGGGAATATCAGAGTGACTTGCTATTTAATCAGATCATGGCTGCTATGCGTGGATAAACCTCACTACTGATCTTGGCCAGGAGATTAAAAGTAATTGTAAGTGTTAAAGGGACTGTGAGAGTTAAAGGAGTGAATAGAGCCCATGGAAGGATGCGTTATCCTTAAACCACTAGAAAGTACACATGACGTCATGTCTTGGGGCCAAGCTTTACCACTGTTTCTCATACCTCAGTTTTTCTGATGCGAGAGAGAGATTGATAATCAGCTCTTGAAAGACAAATATTTTCGGGGCGCCTGGGTGGCTCAGTTGTTAAGCGTCTGCCTTCGGCTCAGGTCATGATCCCAGGGTCCTGGGATCGAGCCCCACATCGGGCTCCCTGCTCAGCAGGAAGCCTGCTTCTCCCTCTCCCACTCCCCCTGCTTGTGTTCCCTCTCTCACTGTGTCTCTCTCTGTCAAATAAATAAATAAAATCTTAAAAAAAAAAAAAAAAAAAAGAAAGACAAATATTTTCGAAAAGGCAGACAACAGAATAAAGTGATTGACAGATGGAGGAATGTGCTTAAACACAGGCAGAAATCCCTAAACCAGAAATTGCATTCCTAAAATATTGCAGACAAAAACATGACTCAAAGATGCTGAATTATAAATGATCATATTTGTGAGAAACATGGATGTACCCATACTGTCTAAGTATGTGTGCTCCTATTTGTCGATAGGTCAATAAGAAGCTTTTGGGTCATTCAAACCATTTGGATAAATGAGGATAACATGCTGTTTTTGGTAACTACCTTGACTTGAGACCCGGCTTCATTACTTACTAGCTAAGGACCTTTAACAATTTAGTTAATTTCTCTTGCTTGTGCATTTTAAAAGTGGGTAGTAATGGTTATATCTAGGTAGACTGTGAAAATGAAGTGAAGTCCTTTGAGAATTGGACAGTAGAATTTTTTAGGCATGACTTGAGCTAATCCTGGATGTCATCTTGTGTCTAAATGGGATTATGTTCTATTCTATCATTTTCCTGTCTATCTCTTTTTTTTTAAGATTTTTTTTTTAGATTTTATTTATTTATATATTTATTTGACAGAGAGAGAGCGAGAGAGCACGTGCACAAGCGAGCATAAGCAGGGAGGGGCAGAGGGAGAGGGAGAAGCAGACTCCTGGGATCATGACCTGGGTTGAAGGCAGATGCTTAACCGACTGAGCCACCCAGGTGCCCCAAAGATTTTATTTATTTAATTGAGAGAAAAAGAGAGCATGAACGGGGAGGGGGGAAGGGGCAGAGGCAGGCTCTCCCCTTGAGCAGGGAGCCCGACACGGGGCTCCATCCCAGGACCCTGGGATCATGACCTGAGCTGAAGGCAGATGCTTAACTGACTGAGCGACCCTGGCACCCCCTTCCTGTCTACCTTTAACAAGATTCATAAAAAGTTCTTTTGGAGAATATATTCTAACAGGTGTATTTAAGAAAAATTATTTTGCATATTGCAAGGCAGAGGTAACTTAGTATCTAACATCTTACTATCTTACTATCTACATGTCTAACTAGTCATGTTAGACTCTTCTCAAAGTGTTGGTATTTCATTTGATGGTGAAGATCTCCAAATAGTTCTGTGCATTTAAGCAGTTAGAAGCTTGTGCCTTTCTTTTTAAAGAATGCATGGTGATCATAGTTATACAAGCATGTGTGTCAACTTCTTTCAATTGTATGATTTAAACTAACCACCTCTTCTCTGGTGTCCATTGTGATAAAAGACATTTTCTCTTGTATGTTTATTCATAACAGCTGATGTTCCGTAAAATGAGAGGCTTAAGTGAATTTCCGGAAAATGTTTCGGCCACTGGAGATGTCCTGTCTCACTTGACCTCCTCGGTTGACCTGGACTTCGGCGCGCACCATCCCCTCCACGTGACCATGCTGCCTAACCCCTCACACCTGGAAGCCGTCAACCCCGTGGCCGTGGGGAAGACTCGAGGAAGGCAGCAGTCTAGACAGGACGGGGACTACTCTCCAGACAGTTCGGCTCAGCCTGGGGACAAAGTCATTTGCTTACAGGTACTTGTAGCTTCAGGAAGGGAGGCCGGAGGCTGAGGAGAGCAGGAGGAAGGGAAGGGAGATGGTAGACGTTCAAGATGAAATTGAGATTAACTTTTGGGAAAAGAAGATTCCGGGCTTGTTTTTAAAATTAATAGCAGGTATGAGGTCTAGTCTCAAGGCAACTGACTTTTTAGACTGAGGTTTCACTGTGTTTTTGTTTTTTTTTTTTTTGAAGAACCACTTTAAACATTTTTAAAATTTAAATTCAATTAATATATAATGTATTATTGGTTTCAGAGGTACAGGTCTGTGATTCGTCAGTCTTATATAACACCCAGTGCTCATTATACATGCCCTCCTTCATGCCCATCACCCAGTTACCCCATCCCCTGACCCCCTCCCCTCCAGCAACCCTCTGTTTGTTTCCTATGCTTAAGAGTCTCTTATGGTTTGTCTTATGTTTTTCTTTCTTGAGTTGTGCGTGTTATTTAAGGGAGTATCGACTGGTATCCCTGATGCTTTTCAGAGGACAGATGTCATTACTTTTAGGAAACTACGTGGTATCCGTATATCTAACAAGGCTTGCTTGTTTTACAGTAAAGGTCTTGGGGTGCCTGGGTGGCTCAGTCAGTTAAGCATCCGAGTCTTGGTCTCAGCTCAGGTCTTGATCTCAGAGTTGTAAGTTCAAGCCCCGCGTTGGGCTCCATGCTGGGTGTAGAGCCTACTTAAAAAATAATAATGAAATAAAATAAAGGTCTTTGGCATTAAGGCAGCCAATACTAATTATGAGCGTGGTTCTTGCTTCCTTTACCCACCCCCACCTCCACCCCCAGTCACCCCCAGTCACCCCAGTCACCCCCAGTTTTGGTAACCCAACAGCCTAGAGGTTTGGACTGTGGGTCACATTTTTTTTTCTACGAGTATTCATTTAAATATGAACTTTTAACTACTGGGCAGTATATAATTCTGGATATCAGTAACTGGTCTTTAAACCCCACAGGAATAGGTAAATCTGTAAGGCAGGAGAATATTTGGCTACTTATCCGAATAACAACTGTATCTTATTATCGCATGTTAATTTCTCATGGGCCAGAAACTTGTAGTAAGTAAATTGGGGGTAGCAGCATTGCCTTTGACTACACTATGGTATTTTGAAATGGAAATGTTACATTGTTAGCCATTCTCTTTACCTTTCACTTGACTTAATTCATGATACTCTAAAATATTTCTATCATTCACGTTTGCCCAGTGCATGAAGCAGGTCTTCACATGGACTCCAGAAGTAAGAGGTGAAAATGGCATTTTCTTTAAAGTGATGAGAAACTGACTGCCCTCTTTTGTCTACTTTGTGTTCCAAAATTATTTTGCCCTGCTGTGTCTGTACGTGTCTTGCCTTGTTCAAGGATATAATTCTAATTTCTTCTGGGAACTCTAAATTTGGAGCCTATAATATCATGGTGGGTGAGATTCTGGATGCTACTTTTTCTGCCTGTCTTCTGTTTATCTGGGTCCGGAACCTGGTGAAGGTAGATTGTCCTTTGTGACGGGTACGTCTGTCTAACCCCCTGGCCGTGTTTGGCTGAGTAGCTCCCACCTCACTCAGCATTTGTTTGTGCTTCTGGACCCTTACTCCCAAAAAGCTTTATGGGGCATAGTGGAGTGGTTTCTCTTGTGATTTAAGAAGAAAATAAAATTAGCAAATGGCACATGTGTGCTTTCGTGCCAAGAATCCAAAGACCATGATAAAACGATGCAGGTTATGAGCAGATGTTATGTTCTTTTTTTGACAAATTTTTGTTTGAGTATAGTTGACGCCAGATGTTATGCTCTTTTTTTTTAGAGAGGGAGAGAGGGAGGGGGCAGGGAGGGACGGAAAGGGAGGGTGAGAGAGAGAATCTTAAGCAGGTTCCACCCCCAGCGCTGGGCATGGAGCCCGGTGGGGTCTCCGTTCCACAACCCTGAGATCATGACCTGAGCCGAAATCAAGAGTCAGATGCTTATCAGACTGGGCCACCCAGGTGCCCCCCTCCCCCAGATGGTATGTTCTTATCAATGCCTCTACTGTAACATTTTTGTAAAGGAGCAGAAGAGGCACAAATCCCTCCCTCTTCCTTGCTTTACTGACTCCTCTTACACCACTATCCCTCAGAAATCCCATCATCAAGGAGGAGCGTTCAGATGCCCAGAGCCCCTGGACCTGGTGGCTAAGGGTTGGACTTTACAGTGTAATGTGGTGCAGAAAAGACAAAGACTTGAGTTCAAATCCTGCCTTTGCTGCTTTCTGGCTTGGTGTGCTTGGTTCTGTTACTTGTGTTCTCTGAATATCATAGGTAAATGGGAGTATATTACATTCCTCATAGCGTTCTGAGAATTAAATGAGAGCATGTACATAATAAGTTCCTTGATCCAGGAGAAAGGCTTGGAGGGGTAGAGAAATACATAGAAAAAAACCCAGAGGTACCATAGAAGGCCCAGTGTCTACTCCAGTGTGAAATATGCACTCTTGGTGAACCTTGGTTTTCTCATCTGTAAAAAGGACAGTAGTGACTTCCTTATCTGCACCTCCCCCCCCCCCCCGTTGAGTGGATTAACGCTGTGGAGATAATGTGAGGGTATTTGTTATTACTAGGTGTAGATACTCCAAAATGGGAGTCATCTCTATAGACCCTAGCCAAGGGAAGGTGTGGCCTGGAAATGTTGCTTATGCAAAGGAGTGCTTCCTTTCTTAGCCAAAATATTCTATTTACATAAAAAAAAGACTATTTTAAGGACATTTTTAATGTCCTTTAAAAAAATCTACTTCCAAGTATTCTTTCTTCACTTCTATTTAGGTCTTTTACTTCTGTTATTTTTAGAGTTCCAATGGTCACACTGTTAGGGCATCTCAGATCATTTTATTTTTTACTCCGGCATTTTGACTGTTTCTGATATTAGCCTTTTATTTAATTTATTTTTTACTGCAATATATTTAACAATAATGTTACATAAGTTTAAGGGGTATAATATGTTGATTTGACAGGTAATCTCCTTTTAGCCTGAAGTCAGTAGAACTCATGTCTTCTAAGATTTTCTAAGATCTACAATTCCCTCATTATTTGCTTTCAACTTTTCTAAAAGAGATTTCACTTTTTCTCTATCACTTCCCGTCTGTCAGGTTTTGTGATGATGTTGTGATCTAACAGACTTCAAATGGAAGAATAGCACATTTCAGACGTTGTATGGTATTATTTTGTTGGTTCCTCAAAGCATCCTTTCACCCACTTGTGAGAACCCCCCCCCCCCCCCGCCCACCCTGCCTCCTTCTTTGCAGTCACATCACCCTCCTTTATGTTTACAGCGGTGGCCAACACACCCAGTGGGGATCAGGGGATGCAAGCTGCACACGGACTCTTTTCAGGGGCAGGATGACTGGGGAAGAGAGAAGGTTCAAAGCTGTGCACTGTTCCTCATGTCTTGCAGGCTGTTTTTGTGAAACCTGTGCTGGAGCTGATTTTCCTTCTATACCTCCAATAGCCCTTCCTTCTGTGGTGCTGCTGTTTGTTCTAGAATGTTGATGGGTATATTAGAAATGATGGGTGTGAGTGATAATGTGGGGGTGGGTAGAATGGATCAGCTGGTGGTGGCCACAAGAGGAAAAGGGCTTTGAAACCTGCTTGAGATCAGCCTAACCTTCTAGAAAATCCTGTACAGAACCAGCAGAGTTTTGGGAGGGCAGAGGAGCAGTGAGAGTGTGGTTGTTTTTATTCCGTTTATTATTTGAAAACAATTTATTCCAATTAGAAACATAAATTTCTACACCCCTTATGTTCATTTTCTCATTTTCTCCTCCATGATTTAGGTTCACGGTGATGCATCTTTCTGTGGTCAGGGGATTGTTCCTGAAACATTTACGCTGTCTAATCTCCCACATTTCAGAATTGGTGGGAGTGTCCATCTCATTGTCAATAACCAGCTGGGTTACACCACTCCTGCGGAAAGAGGAAGGTCTTCCTTATACTGCAGTGATATCGGTACGTGACACAGGGAGGCGGCCCTAGAGAAACATCTAGTTCACTTGGAAGAGTGAATCTCGCTGGTTATCCCATTTTAAATTTTGGATCGGATATGGTCAGTAGTTACCAACAGTGTTATTAATATTCCTTTAAAAGTCTTGAGTGTGGGGGCACCTGGGTGGCTCAGTCGTTAAGCGTCAGCCTTCGGCTCAGGTCATGACCCTGGGGTCCTGGGATCGAGCCCCGCATCAGGCTCCCTGCTCAGCAGGAAGCCTGCTTCTCCCTCTCCCACTCCCCCTGCTTGTGTTCCTGCTCTTGTTATCTCTCTCTCTGTCAAATAAATAAATAAGATCTTAAAAAAAAAAAAAGTCTGAGTGTGATCTTTGAATCCAAGGAAGTAAGACAAGAGCAGAACTGAGAGTGTGCCATCTCAAATTGTCCAAGTATCCAGTTGAATGATCTGGTGAAAACCAAAGATCAATGTAGTTGGTAGAACACCAGGGTACTCGTCTTAGGAGATTCAGACCTGGCGTACCCAAAACCCTAGTCAAGAAGGATATATTCAATCAGTGAATTTGGCTAGGTGGTCTTGGTTAGAAATCAGATGTGAGGAAGCAAAGTTGACTCATTTTACCCTGGAAATTGGGCAGAATTAAGAGAAAGGCAGGGCTTTTTTACCCATCATCCAGTTCATGAGTTACAAAAACTGTTAGGTGGTAGGAATTATTCCGTTTTTGCACCCAGACCCTGGCCTGGATGCCTTTTGGGGCTATCTGTGTGAATTTTCTTTTAAAGTTCATTTATTCTTTTTTTTTTTTTTAAGATTTTATTTATTTATTTATTTGACAGAGAGAGACACAGTGAGAGAGGGAACACAAGCAGGGGCAGAGGGAGAGGGAGAAGCCGACTTCCCACAGAGCAGGGAGCCCGATGTGGGGCTCGATCCCAGGACCCTGGGATCATGACCCGAGCTGAAGGCAGACGCTTAACAACTGAGCCACCCAGGCACCCCTAAAGTTCATTTATTCTTTTTTTTTTTTTTTTAAAGATTTTATTTATTTATTTGACAGAGAGAGAAACAGCGAGAGAGGGAACACAAGCAGGGGGAGTGGGAGAGGGAGAAGCAGGCTTCCCGCCGAGCAGGGAGCCCGATGTGGGGCTCGATCCCAGGACCCTGGGATCCTGACCTGAGCCGAAGGCAGACGCTTAACGACTGAGCCACCCAGGCACCCCAAGTTCATTTATTCTTAAGTAATCTCTATACCCAGTGTGAGGCTCGAACTCAGGACCCCAAGATCAAGAGTCCCTTGCTCCTCCGACTGAGCCAGCCAGAGGTCCCTATGAATTTTTTGTGATTAGTTTGATAGAGATACTGGGAACACATTCTAGGACTTCTCTTTGTTAACTCATGTAATCTTTACAACATTGCTAAGAGGTAGGAGCTATTATCTCAGTTTTATAGATAAGAAGACTGAGATTTATAACTTTACCAAGGTCACAGAGTAAGTTGCAGAGCTGAGACATGACCCCTTTCCTGTCAGCTGGACTCCAAAGTATGGGTTCTTAACAAACCAGCCAAATCACCTCTGAGTATGTGGGCTGCCTCCCCACACAGGCAACAGGACTTGGAGGTGGGCTAATGTCGTTTGGGGATAGCGGGCTGGTTTCATGTGTCTTCTCTGTTTCAGGGAAGCTTGTGGGCTGCGCCATCATCCACGTCAATGGAGACAGCCCAGAGGAAGTGGTCCGTGCCACACAGCTGGCTTTTGAATACCAGCGCCATTTCCGGAAGGATGTGATTGTCGATTTGTTATGCTACAGGCAGTGGGGCCACAACGAGCTGGACGAGCCCTTCTTCACCAACCCAGTCATGTACAAAATCATCAGGTACAATTTTAAACCTCCTTTGAAGATCCCCTCGTCCCCATAGTGCTCACATTATTTTTACTATTTTTATTAGACACTCTGAGGTAGGGTGACCAACTCCCTGGGTTGCCGGGTACACAGAACTTCCCAGTGCTAAAACTGGAACAGTCCTGAGCAAACTGGGATGGTCACCCTATGGGTCCCAGGAAAGCTCCCCATATTCTTCAAACTCTACTCGTTTGCTCATTGAATAAACAAAGGCAATTTACCAACCCCACTTGGCAGATGGGAAACTGAAGTAGGAGGACCTGGGCAGAGCCTGTAGCCTGAAGCTACTTAGTATACCATCGACAGGACCAGAAGCAGATCCTCCATGATTCACTTGGTGCCTCGGCAAGAGGTAATATGATGGATTGTAAGGAATCTTGAGAACCATGCCATCCAATATGGAGGCCACTACCGTACGTGGCTACTGAACACTTGAAATGTGGCCAGTCCTGCTGGAGAGGGGCTGTAAGTGTAATATACACACCAGATTCCAAAGACTTCATCTGACAAGAAAAATGTGAACTATCTCAATAGTTATTTTTATGTTGATAAAGTATTGAAGTGACCATATTCTGCATATATTGGGTTAAATAAATACGTTATTAAAATTAATTCCACCTATTTTTTTTAAGCCTTTTCTAATGTGACCACTAAGAAATTTTTAATTACACATTGGCTCATACTACATTTCTGCTGGACAGCACTGGGATAGAAGATTAATGTGACAGAGAGGAACGTGTTACCTTGGAATTTTTTTTTTTTTGATACTAGAGAGTACAACAGAGCCCCTTCCCCACTTTATTTCTTCATAGGTATAAATCAAAGCAGAGGAATAAATTGAGTGACATTTTACAGGTCTTTCTGGTCATAGGTAGCAGACTGCTCTTGGAAGAACAAGTCTGGGTTCTCTGTTTAGCTTTGAATTTAGCTGCTGAGTGGCTTGGTGTGGCTCAGGGCCCCATTAAAAAAAATCTATCTGGTCTACCTCTCACTTTTGTCAGGACTAAATACGATAAAGTATGTGAGCAAACTTTGTAGTTTAAAGTACTATGTGAACATAGAGTGGCATTATTACTGTTGTAAAACTGAGATACTGATTATTATAGTTACTGGATTATTAAAGCCACCGGAAACAGATGTTGGTGACGTTGAGTTCAATACTTTTTGAAATAAAGGGGTAGACAGTGTAGATCAGTCTTATAAGTAACTGTCCAGAATGTACCAATTCATAGAGAAACTCTACTAATTATTTCTACCTTGATGTAGCTGAAAGCTTATAAAGAGGAATTTGTTTTTTTCTTGCTTACTTGCAAGAGGTTGTTACTCGCCATTGCCTTAAACAAAAAATAAGGTATTGGAGTGAAAGTTACATAACATAAAATGGATCATTTTACAGTGAACAATTCAGAGGCATCTAGTACACTCAACAATGTTGTGCAACCACCCCCGCTGTCTAGTTCCAGAACGTGCCCTGTGTGCCTTCTTATGGTGATGATGCTCTGTGATACCTTTGACAATGACTGTGTCTGTCATTCTTCACTTGTTGCAAATCAGATGGACTTTTCTCCCCTGTTTCCTGGACAGAGCCCGAAAGAGCATCCCGGACACCTATGCAGAGCACCTGATTGCCAATGGACTCATGACCCAGGAAGAGGTGTCGGAAATCAAATCCTCCTACTACTCGAAGTTAAATAACCATTTAACCAACATGGCACACTATAGCCCCCCGGCCACCAACCTGCAGGCCCACTGGCAGGGCCTGGTCCAGCCGCCAGCCTGCATTAGCACCTGGGACACGGGTGTGCCCCTCGACCTCCTGCGGTTTATTGGCGGGAAGTCCGTGGAGGTGCCAGAGGACCTCCAGATGCACAGTCACCTTCTGAAGATGTACGTTCAGGTAGGGAGCCTTACGATTTCCAGTGACTGTTTATCTCGTGTAGCAAAGAAATCGGCACTGATCTGGTCTTTTCGGTTGGCTAACGAATTTGAGAGTTACTGATTGTGGGTCGCCAGGTTCTGGGAGCCGATCCTGGTGATGTTTTGGTACTGATAGTCACTGAACTCCGATTTGTCCCCTTCTCCTTTTTTCTTTCTTCTTCCCTTCCTACACACACGTGGTTTGGTCCTGAGAGTCATTGCAGATTTGGTCTACTTCTCATTTCCCTCCATTTATTTATTTATTCGTACATGTTTAATACATCACATGCATGTGGACTGCGTGCCCATTATCATAGATATGGCGGCACAGGAATGCTGTTTTGATTTTTCTGACCAGTGAGCAGAAAACACTTTCATTTTGGGGGGTAGCTTAAATAAAAATGAATAAAAGTCAACACGCATACCCCAAAGGCGACCGTTTAGACCCTTACGCAGGTCTCAGTTTTACATATTGTCTCAGGTTAAATACAGATTGAAGTCCTGGTTTGCCTGCGCCTTGGAGTTTCCTAGAATGTGGGACTCTCCGTGCTGAAAGTGGGGGAGCAAGGAGCCAAAGGCCTTCGCCTTTCTTAAACTTGAATGGAGGCACTGTCCTCTGGATGATTTTTGTAATGCTAACTTCCTTTTCAGGTTACTATTGTCTGTAAAGAGACTTTATTTTTTAAGATTTATTTATTTGAGGTGGGAGGGGAGGGGAAGAGGGAGAGAATGTCCAAGCAGACTCCCGCTGAGCAGGGAGCCCCTCGAGGGGCTCGATCTCATGACCCATGAGATCATGGCCTGAGCCAAATCCAAAGGTTGGATGCTTAACCGACTGAGCCACCCAGGCGCCCCAGGCATAGAGACTCTTAAAACAATCTTAAAACAATCTATGTACTTACCATCCATCTGAAGAATTCAAATATTAGACATAGTTTCCCTCGTGCCCTCCCTGGCACCATCTCCTCTCCTTCATGCACAGGTTAACCATTAACCCCAGCGCCTGCTTGTTTTGCCTGGTTGAAAACCTAGAACTGCTATCATCCTCTTACGTTTCCTTCTGCACTTTCTCTTTTACTTAACATTGTGCTTTTGATACTTACTGTTGTTGCATTACATTTTTTGGACTCAGTGTGAAAAAGGGGGTAGACTCTTAAAAGTGTCTTTTTTTTTTCCTCCCCTTCCATTTTTTGCAGTCCAGACTGGAGAAAGTGATGGATGGAACAAAGTTAGACTGGGCCACGGCAGAAGCTCTTGCCTTGGGTTCATTACTTGCTCAGGGTAAGAAGTTTCTGGTTAGCTGCCCAGCTGGTAGGGAGTGCTTTGTATGACATTTGTTATATGTGACCCCTGAGGTTTTGAATTAGAAGTATCTCCTGTCATTTTCATCGACTAGAGAGGTTCTAAACTTTTCGACAATATAATTCGATCTTAGTATAAGTCATGTTGGTAACCTTAATCAGAGAATAAATGACAGAACGTTTCTTGCTGGGAAACCAAAGGGCTCTGTGCTGGATGAGTTGGAAAGATATTTTCCTCTAAAGATTGTAGAGTGGATGATGACTCTCCACTCTTGTATATTCTCACCTTACACAGACTTTTGAATATAGGAGAGGTTTATTTTAATAAGGATAATCTCTTTGCTAAGGAAAATCTCAGGATGAGCTGATGTGTAAGAATTCAGAGTCACCATGCCTTGTTAATACTTAAGTTATTCATGGGAATCTGGATTTTTCTTTTTTCCTACCTGTTTGCTTAAGGTTTTGATGTGCGTCTGAGTGGGCAAGATGTTGGCCGTGGAACTTTTAGTCAGAGGCACGCAATGGTTGTTTGCCAGAAGACCGATGACACCTATATCCCTCTGAACCATATGGACCCTAATCAGAAGGGGTTTCTAGAGGTAGGATGTCTTTTTAATTTATTGTAAAACCCAGGTGCCGATAATTATAGTTACAGGATTCTTAAAGCAACTAGAAGCAGATGTTAGCAACTTTGAGTTCAATTTTTTTTAAATTAGTATAATTAACATGGTGTTATATTAGTTTCAGATATACAATATAGTGATTCAACATTTCCATACATCACCTGGTGCTCATCTAGATAAGTGTACTCTTAATCCCTTCATGTATTTCACCCATCCCCCCATCCCTCCATCCCTCCATCCCCCCATCCACCTATCCACCTCCCCTCTGGTCATGACCAGTTTGTTCTCTGAGTCTGGGTTTTTTGTCTCTTTTTCTTTTCATTCATTTTGTTCATTTCTTAAATTCCATACATGAGTGAAGTCATATGGTATTTATCTTTTTCTGACTGACTTATTTCACCTAGCATTATACCCTCTAGATATTACTCAGCCATAAAAAAAAATGAAATCTTGCCATTAGCAACATGGGTTCAATCCTTTTTGAAATAAAGGGTGCTGAATGGGTGGAGAATGGAGGTCTATACACTTGGGATAGAAGGAGCATACTAGTGAGTAGACTAGAGCTGTTTTACTCCAGCTACTTATCTGTAGTCTTGTAAATGTCCAAAGGATGTTCATTTTGTCAATCCAAAAGTGACGTTGTAATCTGTGTGTTGCTGAATTCATTAAAGGAAGCCAAAGATGTGGATAATAAGTCAACATTTCTTGCCTATTAAAAAAAATAAAAAAGCCCTAGAGCACTTGGTTGGCTCAGTCAGTAGAGCGTGAAACTCTTGATCTTTGGGTCATGTGTTCAAGCACCATAGTGGGCATAGAGCTTATTTTTTAAAAAATGCCCAGCTTTCTCAAGGTTACCTTATTTTCTAAGGTTTAGTGGGCTTGACAAATGTATCTATTACCATATACTTCTATGTGCTAGTCACTGAGCTCTACTCATTAGAGTCAAAGGCAGGGGCTGGGTCTTTTCATTTTTCTCTCTCTAATAGCTAGCGTAGTGCTGGGCACATGATGTTTGTTAAATTAACCTACAAGGTATGCTTAGTGTCATGTAATCTTTCTTCCTATTCTAGTCATTTGTTTGAGTATAATCTTGAGTTTACTGATACTCAATATTTAAAAAAATTAGCTTGTCAGAAGCAAGATTCCAGAACAATTACTTAAAAGGACATGAAGCTCATCTTTTCTTTACATTAGTCTGAAATCTACCCCGGATCAAGTCAGATTGGGGATCTAGATACTGAAATGTGAAGTATCCTGCCACCCCCATGTCCTTCTCTGAATTGTGACTTGATACATAGTATCAGTTCATTTTGACTATTACTATTTAGAAAGCCCCAAGTAAATGCTTTGCATCTATTAAGAGGATGCTGTCAAAGATTTCATTAATTATCTAATAGCATGTCCTTTATATGAAGACCCTGGGAGGAACTCCTTGCTCGTGGTCCTGAGAGTGGTTGCAGCTCACTGAGCAGTGGTTTGTCTTGTATATGCACTGTGAGTTCTGCAACCGTGTGGCATTCCGCAGTCAGCACTGGCTCCCAGGAAGGGGTGAAGGCCATGGTAGCCTTGGTGTCTGTAGGTCACCAGGTTGTCTGTCCCCTCTGTTCTGTGTCTCAGTCTTTATCTTTTTTCTCTCTACTTACATTTACATTATCACATTGTATATTATATGTATATCATGAGCCACCTCAAGTGCATTTGGGAATAAATAAAAGCATTAATAAATCTAAGACATGAAGGTAGATATGCATATACAAGTGTATAAAGTACATTGAATGTATAGGTGAAGGTGCAGCAAGTCTACTTGGGAAATCAGGAGAAGCTTGGGAGAGGAAGCCAAATTTGAGCTGGGGCTGGAGGGACATGAGGAGTTGCCTAGTCTGATGCATGCAGGGAGGACATTCCAGGTGGGCACAATCGTACACAAAAAACCTGTGAAGTGAGAGGACAGGAACTCCAAATAGCTTCATGTGACTGGAGATTCAGCTGCAAAGTGGGTACAGGGGCAAGGAAGAGGAGACTGGCCAGACTCCCCACATTGTGAAAGACTTGGAATGTAACGGAAGCTGGAAACCTTGGAGGAATTTTGAACAGGTGATCAGGTTTTTGTATCAGAAAGAGCCCTCCTGATGGTATTTGGGAAGCTGAAGATGGATGAGAATTTTGGACAGTTTCTCTGTCCCAGCTTTACTGAGGTAAGGACAATTTCTAAGGAGGCTTCTCAGTTGTCTAGGCAGAAAATCGCAGGGACCTGAATTAGGGCAGTAGCAGTGCAGACGGAATATGGGGCCAGATTTGAGAAGAGCTATAGGACTTAGTGGTAGATGTAGGGAGTGGAGAAGAAAGACTAGTCTTGCTTATCTCCTGCTTCCTGACTCGGACATTTGCTATATGATGATGGCATTCACCGAAATATAGAGTAAAGAGAGGGAACGGGTTTGGTAAGGAAAGATGATGGATTCAGTTTTGGACATTTGCCTTTGAGGTGGCTGAAGAACATAGAAGTTTTTGTCCATTACAGAAAGGCAATTAGATACTTATGTCTGGAGTTAAGGAATCTAGTCTTTAGATACACGTTTGGACATCATCAGGGTGTAGAAATGTTTGAAACCACAGGGTGGGATTATCTCCCTGGAAGAGAGCAGAACAGGAAGAGGGCCAAGGGATAGGGCCTTGGGAAAAACAGTTTTTAAGGTGCTGGCAGAGGAAAAGTATTTCCCAAAAGAGCATTCAGAAAGGCAGGAGGAGAACTGGGAGTCTCTGTGTCATGAACTGAAGGAGGGAGAAGTCATAGATGAGAAAGAACAGCATGGCCATTGGATTTAGCAACTGGAAGGTCGAGGGTCGACCTCACATAGAGCTGTTTTCATGGAGTGGTGAGAACAGAAGCTGGATTGCACTAGCTTGATGGGTAAACAGGGTTACAGAACTGGAGACAAGTGGATTAGATAATTCTTCTAGAAGCTTAACTGTGAAAGGAAGCTACAGCTGTAGAGCATGGGTCAGGGGAATGTTTCTCGTTGCATTTTTGAGCTATTGATTTCTATCTGCTGTGAGGGGAAAGCCAGTGAGGAGGGGTTCAGGAAACAGGCATTAGGTGATGAAGCTTGTGAAGAAGCAGAAAGGAAGAATGGATTTAGAACATGGGTGGGTATGTCAGCTTCAGGTAGGAAGACAGATGAGGAGGTGAGGACAGACAGAAGGTGTGGGTACCAGTCTAAACCCCATTTACAATGCACTCGGGAATCTGAGAAATGTAGCTGTCTTCTAAAATTAATGTAACATACAGATTATAACTGAAATCAAAAGAGAAATCAGAAAAGACAAATTACACACAATCCTAACCATGGTAATAAATCATCTATTTTTATTTTTCTATATTGTCACTGAGTAACTTAACCATATAAATCACAAATTTTTATACTTGTAGTCATAGTGGAGATGTAGTTTTTTCACAGAGTTTTTTGTTTGTTTTGTTTTGTTTTGTTTTTAGAGAGATAGTGTGCACATCTGCCCTCTCAGGGTGAGGGGCAGAGGGAGAGGGACAGAGAGAATCTCAAGCAGACTCCCTGTTAGGCGTGGAGCCCGACCCGGGGCTAGATCTTACGACCCTGAGATCATGACCTGAGCTGAAACCAAGAGTAGGACGCTTAACTGACTGAGCCTCCTAGGCACCTCAAGAGTTCTTTTATAAATAAAAGATTTATTGAGATACAACGTTTTGAATTCAGTCTTTCAATGTATACAATTCAGTGGTTTTTAGTATATTCACAGAGTTGTGCAAATATCACCACTATCTAGTCTCGGAACATTTTCATCACCCCCAGAAAGAAATCCCATACCCGGTAGGAGTCTCCCCATTCCTTCCTCCACTCTGCCGCTGACAACCGTTAATCTACTTTCTCTTTCTATTGATTTGCCTATTTTGGACTTTTCGTATAGATAGAATCGTATAAATAAGCAGCCTTTTGTGACTGGCTTCTTTCTCTTAGCATCATGTTTTCAGGGCTCATCCAAGTGGTATCCTGTGTCACTCCCTCATTCCTTTTTATTGCCAACTAATATTCTATAAATACATGACTTACAAATATCTTTTCGAAACATTTTGAAACAAAGACGAAATGACAAAAAAGTTCGATGTACAATACAAAAGGAACTCTTTCTCCTTCTGAAACATTTGAGACACCAAGTTGGAAATACTAGGTTGCTCACCTCCTGCCCTGAATGCATGTTTCCGCAAACAAGGACCTTTTCCTCCACCACGCAGTACAACCATCCACGTCAGGAAATGAACCTTGAAATGTGACTACCATCTCATCCTCCAACCCCATTCAGAATCATGTTGTGTTTATTTCTATTTATTTTTTATTTTATCTTTTTTTTAAAGATTTTTTTTTTAAAGATTTTATTTATTTATTTGACAGAGAGAGACACAGCGAGAGAGGGAACACAAGCAGGGGGAGTGGGAGAGGGAGAAGCAGGCTTCCCGCAGAGCAGGGAGCCCGATGTGGGGCTCGATCCCAGGACCCTGGGATCATGACCTGAGCCGAAGGCAGACGTTTAATGACTGAGCCACCCAGATGCCCCTCTTTTTTTTTTTTTTTTGATTGAAGTAGAGTGACACACAATGTTGTATTAGTTTCAGGTGTACAACACCATGATGTGCTCACAAGTCTAGCTACCATCTGTCACCTTACGCTGTTCCACTACCATTGACAATATTCCCTGTGCTGTACCTTTCACCCCGTGACTTATTCATTCCATCACTGGAAGCCTGGACTTCCCAGTCTCTCTTCCATCCACTTTGCCCATCCCCCCCCCCC